>NC_138214.1:954992-1284552 GCF_964194415.1 Vipera berus | reverse complement strand
GAAAATTGGAAGAGGAAGGTATGTTAGATATGTTTGCCACCTTGAATTATTTGTAAAAAATAACAAGGAAGGAAGGAAAAGAAGCAAAGAAAGAAAGAAGAAAGGAGAGAGAAAGAAAGAGAAGGAAGGAAAGAAAGAAAGAGAAAAAGAGAGAGGGAGAGAGGAAGACAGGCTTTGACTGAGACAAATTTTTCTTTAGCTCCGGTTTCACACCAGTCAGGAAAAAGGAATTGCTGGCATGTTCAGACTCGCCCTCCCTGGGTGGCTTGAAGATGGCTTACTCTGGAGTAGTTTCCTTCCTTCTCCCCCCCCCCCCTCTTGCTCCTGCAGAAGGAGACAGGAAAGGAGTTTCTGCTGGGAGAGAGGGAGGCAGCAGCTGGGCAGTTGGAAACCAAAGGATGCTGTGCTAAATTTAGCCGAGGAGCTGGAGGCAAGGACACTCGGCCAGGCAGGGACAGGCCATCCTCGGCGCTGGGGAGACTCGGGATCTGCTGTGGCTTGGAAGTGAGGGAGGAGGGGGAGATGCAAGGTGGAGATGAGAGAATCCACTCGGGTTCCCTTGAAGAGTCCATTGGTGGTTTCCCAAGCCAGCGAGAAAAGTCAGTCAGTCTCCACTGAGTGAAGCCGGTGTTATCCAGCACATGTCATTTAATACGTCAATCACGTTTCTAGTCCTCATGAGAATCAGAGGGGTTTGGGAGCATCGTCAAGCATTTCATTGTTACCCGTGTTGGTCGGTCTTCCAGGTGCCTCTGAACTTTCTCGGAGCACCGTTATCCAGCTCTGGCTAAAAGCGCTGGTCCACTGCATGGCCTCAGTCAGGATCAGACTCGAGCTGTTGCTGGTTTTGAATGAAAGGAGAATTTCCAGCAGGCAACCGAGTCTAGTCTTTCCAGGAGACCAAGATAGATAGCCAAAGCTTTTCATAAAAGAGAAAAAAGATTTTCTCCTAGATAAATGCTGTGAAATATTTATCACTGTCTCTTTTCATGTCATCCTACAGTGCTGGCTGTTTTGATGTGTTTCTTAAGGGTATCAGAGAACTGTTTATCTGCCCTCTAAGATTTGCTATGCAAACAGATTCCAGGATAAAATAGGTAATTCACCCAGAACCACAAATGAAGAGAAGAAGCTGAGGTATCCAGGAGAGCTGAATGTAGACGAATGAATATAGACCTGAGGACTGTAAATAGTCAGGAAGATGAGGACTTTGGGAAGTAAGGCTATGGTCTGTTTAAGAGTGAGAACCAAGTTAGACATTTTCTAGGACCTTGGCTACTTTAAGACTGGTGGACCTCAACTCCCAGAATTCTACAGCCAGTATGGTTGGCTGGGGAATTCTGGGAGTTGAAGTCCACAAGTCTTAAAATTGCCAAGGTTGGGCACCCCTGTCTTAGAACGACATCCTCTTGGGATGGCAGTCTCCTAGTTTCCCAGTGTCCATCACCAAGGACATGCCATCCTGTCTTAGAAGGCATTTTGATAGTCACCCTGGATATCTTCAGCTCTCCTGCTCTAAGCAGTCAGTTTTGAACCTCCTAAATTATCCAGCCACCTTCAAGAATTGTTCTTAAAGTTACTGTTTGATGTTCAAAGAGCAAAACCGCAGTAGCTTCTCAAGATCATATCAGCACAACAGGTTCAGAAAACCAGCATCTTCCTGTTTCTTTCTTCAATTGCCAGACTTCCAGATTTGGATTTTGAGACGGGTCCTTCAGAGGCATGGTGCTCCAAACACCCTTGGCTGTTTTCATGGCCACCTTGGCTGACAATTTGTTCTGATATCCTGAGGCTTTATTTCAGAAATTGCCACTGTTTCGTTCTTGTTAATCCATGGCTTCGGAGCCTATTTTTGCTCCTAGTGTTTGTTGCTGCTTTGGTGATCAGCAAGTCAAAAGTGTGATTTTTTCCCCCTTAAAAGATGGGATTATAAATGAATAAGCCATCCATTTAGAGTTTTAATAGTAAGCATCCTGTTGCTAAGCTAATCTATGCAAAGTGGATTGTAGACTTAGTACTTTTATTTGGTGTTTTAATTAAATAAGAGCCAGTAAGGATGAGATTGGGAATTCAAAGACTCTGAGAATCTGAAGTTTGACTTTCTTTCCTAAATTCCCTGACCTTTCAGCGCTGCTGTTTCCCTTTATCCATCACGCAGCAGCTCTTTGAATCTGACCCCACCAAAATTGGTTTGTTCATTGAACATGCAAATAAATTACTTTCCGTGGGCTGAAATTTGAATTGACATTTTGGCTGGGGACAAAGTCTCTTATTAATTATGTAGAAGGGCCAGAAAACTCTCAGTAACCTTGAAAACCAAGTGATGAAAAGTGAAGTTTTCCTTGCAGCAGGAATTATTTTTAATCAGTTTTTCCTAGCTAGGCTTACCTGCATTAATACAGTAAGGAAACGCTGAATAAGGGACCTGTTGTCCCAAACTGCCAAAATTAATTTTGGGGTATAAAATAATTCCCGCAGATAAAAGAAATTTACCACAGCAGTAGCTGTTTCCACACATGTAAACACACACACTCTGCCAGTGGTCAAGGTTGGACTTGTGTAGAACATATCAGAGTAATCAAGGCTAATTATTCTTCTGAGGGATCTTTGCAGTGACTACTGTATAAACCGTATTTGGGGAAATCAAGGGATCCAAAACGGGGAGGGATGAGAGTCATTTTGTAAATATTTTCCTACTCTTTTAACTTATAGCACAAATTTATTATTTATTTGTTTCTTAAATTTATTTGCCGCTTACCTCACCATAGGGCTGTTCTAGGTGGCTTACAAGAATAAAAAGGAAGAAGAGGACAGCGGGGTGGGGGTGGGGGGGGCCTGCCACCAATCCAGAGTCCAAATCCAAATATAAGAATGGCAACATTAATAGCTGGAATTTGCTACTGAAATCCTGTCTTTGTATAAGCAGAAGACATAAACTCTTGGTAGAAGTAAAATACAAAGAGAACAAAACAGTTTAATGTTAAAGGAAATGTCATCTTGTGTAACGGGAGAACTTAGAGTTGATGGAGAAGAAATGAAGGCAGTAGGTAATTTTGCTTTCTTGGGCTGAAGTATGAAAATCAACAATGCCCTGAAAAAGGAAAGAGATTAATTGTAGCAAAGAAAACAGTGCCAAACTTAGACAAAATCAGGAAAGATAAGGACGTTTCAGTGATGGTAGAAATCAGAATAGTTAAAGCAATTTTGTTCCTCAGTGCTATTAGAGAAGGCTCTAGACCAGGAGAAAGAACAGGAAGTAAAAAAAATAGATGTTCTTGAATTAAGATTTTGATGATGGTTGCTAACAGAGTCACAGACTGGGTAAAGGCCAAGGAATCCATTTTGCACCAGATAAAGGCAAGGCCCTCTTGGGGAGGCAATGATCTGCAAGCAAAAATACACACATTTGGGACGTGATGGTCAAAGGACTAGAAAAAGAGGTTATATGTGGGAGGTTGAGTGAAGTTGGGTGGACAGGTCAAAATGCTAGGCAGTTGTCCATGCCATGATCAGAATTTGAAATTCATTTGGAGGCAGGTAACTAATTGGATTCATGAGCTCATCCATGAGCTTATTGGCTAGTCTTAGTTTCTGAACATACTTCAGTCACTTGAGAAATAATTGAAAACCCTCGAGGCTCTCAAAGTGAAGAATGCCTTAAGATTAGTTCCAGAAACCATGCTTCCCATCCCTATCCCAGTTGAGGTCTATGAGTCAATTGCAAGAAGGCAACTTGGACAGAAACTCCACCCTGACAAAATCTGGTTAAGATTGCAGAAGATGTTGACCATTGCTGGTGAAATGTTCTTCTCAAACAAGCTAATTCCAACAAATGACTATTTATTGCAGATCTTGAGGGATTGAGATAACTTGTGCTTCTGATTTACTGTCATTCTTTTAATGTCATCATGAATATTTGATGGTTGACAGTTTTATTCTCCCTTTTCTCCTTTTCCTGTAGGTCAGGGCTGATCTGTTTTGCGTTTTTCATCATCCCTTCCAACTGGGCTGCCTATTGAGATGCTGTCCTCGAAGCCTTTAGCTGGCTGACTCTCTGATTGCTATTTTGGCTTTAGATGAATTTTAATGATTTTGCTTTCACTATGCTTGGATTAAAAACAAGAAATAAAAAATAGGGGCGGCATCTCCTTTAAATGCATGGTGCCCCTCTCGATCTGCAGAGGGAGATTCTGACTTTGGGGGGAGCAGACGGTGGCCTTCTGAACCCGGATTTTGCACCCTTTCCCCCAACCAGTTAAAAAGAAGTGTTTCCAAGAAACCCAGTTCTGCAAAAACATGGAGTTTAATCCCAGAATCTACAAACATAGGCTAATATTCAGGAAAGGGATAGGAAGGCTGATTCTCTCCCCCCCCCCTCGCCCGCCGTCCCCTTGTTCTGCAGAGCGGATAGGATATGCGCAGGTCGTATTGAAGCTGACACATCTTCAGATCCGCCTCTTTCCATTCCCATCTCTTGCAAGGCAGAAGAGTGATAAATGCATCACTGGAGAATGTTTACTTGCTTGCTGATGGTGCCTCTCTGTGACTCCCGTGCATTTTTCACGCTGGGCTCCTTGATGGCTTGCATTCTTCGTATCTATTGGACTGTGAATAGTTCTGTGTCTCTTTTGGAGCTAGAGCTGGTGCTTTTTTTTACGTTTTGGTTGTTGGCTCTGAAGTTTGGGTGATTAATTTTGACAAAGGAACAAGCCAACCCCCCCAATGTCAATCCCTCCCCCAGAATAAACTTGGCTGCAGTTCCCTGCTGATAGGGAAGAGAAATGTTTATCTGGAAGTTTAATTAAGGCTTTCTGTAGTTTTAAGCTGCTGCTCCCTCTTATTAGCGTTTGGGTTGGAGGGGCATGGTGGGACTGGCAGTCCCCAGAATAAGGGATGAGAGCAAGATTTTTAAAAACCCCAAGTTTTATTTAATTTGCATATTAAGCATTCCATTACAGTTAATCTGAATTCTTCCCAGGCATCGGTTCCCATTTCAGTCAGATTCAAAGTGGCAATGGGAAGAAAAGTTTTGAGGGTTCCTGACCAGGAGTTCCTGGCCTCAAACTCCCACCTCCCTTTGTGATTTCGGGGTGTATTAGGCAGAAGGACTACAAATGGTCCTTGACTTAATGACCCAAAATGTGAGCCCAAAATTTCTGTTGCTAAATGTGACAGTTGTTAAGTGAGTTTTGCCCCATTCTACAACTTTTCTTGCCACCGTTGTTAAGTAAATCACTGCAGTTGTTAAGTTGGATGTTAAGTGAATCTGGCTTCTCCATTGTCTTTGCCTGTCATAAGGTCGCAAAAGGGGATCACGTGACCCCAGGACACTGCGCCTGTATCTGAAGAACTTGAAGAACCTCAACTGAAGACGTTTCTTGGATGAGAAGCGCAACATCTTCAAGGAAAAACAAAGTCCAGTTGTCTCTTGAAAAAGCACCTTTGGGACCACCAGAACCTGGAGGACGGAGAACCTCCGTGGACCTTCACATGGTGCTAACTAGGGCTGGTCTTGCCTCAGAAGCAGGCTTAATGTGAGCTTGAGAGAAAGCTGCTTGGCAGGAGAACTAAACTCTCTCATAGCCCATCCCCGGCCCTTTAAAAGCAATCAGCTCTTTTCACCCAGGCATGAAATCTTGCTTTGTTTTTTGTTTCATTTCGTTTTTGAGAAGCTAGAAAATTGCCTTTCCTTGGAGCGTTTTGTAGTCTTCGCATGCTTTGCTTTTGTGTGAATATTTATGATTGTTAAATGTTCACCTCATTTCCAGTCCATTTTGGTTTTTTAAAAAAGAAATGCACCACCCAGGGAGATCCACTGGGAATGATCAAAAAGGGTCAAGACTTATTTATCTGTTTGTCAAATGTAAATGACTGCCCGTCTCACAAGAAGTGAGACTGGGTGCCCTTCAGTGGTGTGACTGAAGCTCAGCCCATGCAATGGACATATGAGCCAGATTTTCATTTCGTTTCGTTTCGTTTCCTTCTTCCTTCCTTCCTTCCTTCCTTCCTTCCTTCCTTCCTTCCTCCCTTCCTTCCTTCCTTCCTTCCTTCCTTTCCTTCCTCCCTTTCCTTCCCTTCCCTTCCCTTCCCTTTCCTTTCCTTTCCTTTCCTTTCCTTTCCTTTCCTTTCCTTTCCTTTCCTTTCCTTTCCTTTCCTTTCCTTTCCTTTCCTTTCCTTTCCTTTCCCTTCCCTTCCCTTCCCTTCCCTTCCCTTCCCTTCCCTTTCCTTTCCCTTCCCTCCTTCCCTCTCTTCTTTTCTTCGTTGGCCACTAAATGCTCTGGGCAGCTTTAAATACACATATATGTTGTGTGTGTGTGGTTGTGCATTTATCTCCTTGCTTGCATGAGGCCACCTTTGCATCTTGGAATTTTTTTCTAGCCTTTTCAGTTGGGAGGGTGGGACGATTGGCTAAATGTGTGTTTAGGGGTTATAAATAAAGCCCCATTTTACTGACGCTTCCCTTTTTTAGAGCACTTGATTACGGAAGGGTGGCAGGCACTGCATCAAAAAGTAGAAGAGTTGAAATAAAATGTTTATGGTCGGGTTCTGACTTCTGCCAGGAAGAGAGCTTGATCAGAATTTTACAAGCAACAGTTCAAGTGGTAGAGATTAAAAAGAAGCCAAGATTTATGCAGGCTGGATACTAACCCATTAACTTATATAGGAGGGAGGGCTGCTGTTCACAGCCGCTTATACTCATGTGGGGGACCACAGGGATGTCCTCTAAGGACATTGACGTTGTGTGTTCCTCGCCTTTCTATTTACGGAATGTTTTCTCAGGATGATTGAAAACGCAGCAGGATTTGACCAACTTTTTTGGGGGGAAATGCGTCTTGCTTTTGAGCCATGTACAGCTTGTCCTTCTTCCAGCGGGATGCAAATGTTCTAATCCCCCCAGGAAGGGTCCGTGTCCAGCCCGGACCCTTCAGGTAGTTCTCCGCATCTTGGCCAAAGGTCTTTTTCAGCCTGATCTAAAACTGTTAGGAATTGTCCTTCCCAACCTAAGGTCTGGCTTCTTCCTTATCTTCTAACTAATCACATACCTCCAGAGGAGCTAAATGGTGGTTGGATGAAAGGCAGGGCAGTTGTTGGCCAAAGACGCAAATTGTTGAGGCTGTAATGACCTTGGAGTCAATAATGCTGTGGGTGAACTTTTTCGTTGTGGTCTGGAAACGGATGTAGGGTGAAGCCACAGGCACAGACCTAGCTATTCTAAACTCTAAAGGTGACACAGTTATGCATATTGTAAGCCAGGCTAGTATGGCTCGTTCAGCAATCCATGATTAGAGCCTGGTTTAGTGCAGTCTGTGTTTAAAGTATGGTTTACTGCAATATGTGAATTGCACTGAACTGTCTATCATTTTGTCAGTTTGAGTCATAATTTTTTCCTATAAAACTGGATAAATTTTAAATCCTTGCTATATTTCATTTGGATCTCCTTGGTTAGGTCTTCTAAATAATAGCAAAATAATACTTTTCAAAATGTTGTTTCCCTTCCCTCCCTCCCTCCCTCCCTCCCTCCCTCCCTCCCTCTCCCTTCCTTCCTTCCTTCCTTCCTTCCTTCCTTCCTTCCTTCCTTCCTTCCTTTCTTTCTTTCTTTCCCCCCCCCCTCTCTTTCTTTCATTCTGGATGGAAGTATGTCTTCCCCCATGAAAACACTGTATGGATAATCCCTCTTAACACAAGCAGGCAAAATAATGCTTGTCTTTGGGAGATGATTCCATCATTTGAGGCCATACTTACAGGAATGAGTAATTGCAGTCTACCATGATGGTGGACAATTCTGTAATTGCTGCTGTGAAGCAAGACGGTCCTTTGATCAAGACAGGCTGAAGCATTAAACATCCTCCACAATTCATAGCATCACCTGCAGGGGGGCAGCCCTCTCCCCACTCTTCTGAGTTCTGCTTTTCGTACATCCTTCATTCTCCGCAAAGTGCGGCGTCTGACATCCGATATTATTACTATTGTTATTATGTTTGCTTTGGATAACATTGGAATAGTGAGATGCTTGAAAATTACCCGCCTTGCTGAGCTCTAATAAATCAGCAGAAAATATATTGAAGTCTCCAGCCAAGCATTGGATACCAGGCAGAAGTAGCAGTTCAACAGTATTATTGTTGGAGAACAAAAGAGCTAAAATTGTGCTGAATTTGGAGCCAAGTGGTGGTTTTATTCCAGTTCTCTCTCTCTCTTTTCTCTTCCTAGCTGTTCTGAAATTAGCCTGAATTTTGCTGCAGATTGAAGGGAATAGGAAGAAGGTCTTGACTTCATCCACCTGGCATGAATTTCATAGGATCCCAGCCTCATGCCTCACCCTGGATTTTTCTGGTTGGCTTTCTTGTGAATGATCCTGGTTAAGGTTCTGTTAGCAGCAGAAGTAGTGTGAATGTTAATCAGGGTATGGTTTTAACCATGTTTAGAGCTCTTGGTTGAGAGAATATTGTATTTAACATTAGACATATTTCATGCCACCGCTAAAATAGCCTAAGCCATGATTATGGCATTCCCTTCTAGCTAGGCAGTATAGTCCCACTTAAGCCAAATGCACACATACCACCGAGTCACACGACCGTGGAAAAAGCTACCGTAGCTGGCTGGGTTCATTACAAAGCGATCAGCTCTACATGCCCATGACTATGTTTACCCATCACTCTAAGCCACAACAGAGCAACCACATTATGGCTTAGCCTGTGATATATAAACCCAATATGTAGCTCAGGGACTATTATTCTTGCTTTGTTTCTGAGCAGAGTCACGAGAGATTTAAGAGCTCCTATCTAAACAAGGAAGGTCAGAGGAGAGCTACATTGAGGACTTGACTACATGTGACGTTGCCAGAAATTACACAGCAAGAAAATATGCCTGGAATCTGGAAACAAGCTGGAGGAAGAGGATAACTCCTGGCTTGGCTTTTTTAGTGCACCAAAGACATGAGCAGACAGGTATCGTGTGCTGTGCTTCGCTGTTCTTTTGAAATGCATCCCTGCAGCTGTTTGGGGTTCACTGGACCTTGGTCCATGGGCATCATCGGAATGGATGAAGCTCCCGTTCTTTGACAAATGTAGTGGAAGAAGGATTCTCAAGTAGGCAAGCCTAGCCTTGGGAGCAGGGCAAAAATTACATTTCTCCTCCCAAGCTAGGAAAAAATAAGGGAGCCTGACGAGAAGACCAGTGGTCTAACCGTATCAGTATTCTGCTTCCATTGAAGTCAGCCAGATGCCTCCAGGGACCCAACCAGAAAGATGCAGGGATAGATAAATTGGATGCGGGTGTTTTGGTTTTTTTTTTAGATGCGGAAAGTTGTTGGTGTGCTGGAGATTCCATATGACTTTGGGTGGGATCAACTCAATTCAACATATGCATCTCATCTTCCCTGAAGCTCGCTTAATAATGAGTTTTCCAAGAGGAAGGGAAATGCTAGCGGGATCCCACTGGTTTTGTTGCCTCAATCAACTTGAATGTCTTCATTATCCTAGGAAGATGGACCTCCAATGCTTGTGGTCCCTGCTGTGTTTAGCCACACTGAGCTAGGGATTGCCAAGTTGAATTCTTAAAATTGCAGCGGGTTTTTTTAACGAAGGAAGAAGAACTGAAATGAGGAAACCACTGCTTTGTTTACCCCTGTTGTTGTGGGCATGAATCTTCTTAAGAGGCACCAAACTATGATTATCTCTCCTGGTTCATAATGATCCATTTGCATAACAACTCTCCATTCAAGCCCTATCCATACCTATGAAGGATTTATGTAGCTGCCTGGAATATCTCTTCCTGGTATACAAACTAAACAATGGAAGTAGAAGCCATCCCAGGGGCCTAGCATTATTTCAGGCAACTTGCATAATTAACCGCTGGGCTAATTGTTCAGCACTAGAAACTCCTTTTCCTTTGTATGGTTTAACTCTAATTCTGCCAGTGTGAGCTTTTCAGTCCCTTCACCCACAGACAAGGGAAGCAGCTCTGCAGTTCAGTTGTCAACAAAGGAGCCTGCTGTGATTGCATCAGGTCTCCTGGGGGGGGGAGTTGAGGCAGGGGACCAGGAAGGACAATAGGTGAAAGATGCCTTCTGATGCGGACCTCATTGTGGTGGGCTTTGATGGATTCCAGTCTGTAGAGGTTTTCACAGTTTCAAGTTTCCACACCAAGCCGGGCTGTGGCTGCAGTGTCTCCTTAAACATCAGAATAGCGCTTCAAGGACATTTTTTATTAGCTTTAGTGACGGAAAATCAATAGTGCCTGTCCTGAACACAATGGCATTTCTGTATGTCCGGAGTGGAAAAATTAGCCTGACCTAGAATCCAATGAAGGTTAGTAGGTCATCTCCCACCCTTGCTCTAATCTTCGTCTGCTGAATAAAATTCCAAATGGTTGGCTTTGCAATCTCAGCATTTCTCAACCTGGGTCTCTTAAAGGGTGGGTGGACTTCAGCTCCCGGAATTCCCCAGCCAGCTTAGCTCATGCAAAGTCCACCTGTCTCCAAGGGGCCAAATGCTACTCTAAGCCCTGAGCAAACATTCCCTCATCAGATGCCTCCAAGATTTGGACAGCTTTTAGAATCCTAGGATCAGGGCTGGCTGGGGATTCTGGGGTTTGGTGTCTAATACATCTGTGGTCAATGAGTTAGGAAAGATGGCTGCAGGTTGGAGAAGATGATGATAATGTTATCCATTCAGTCATGTCCAGCCCTTGGCGATTTCATGGACCCAGTCTCTCCACATCTTCTGATCTTGCACTCCTTTGAGTTGTGCTGTGGCTGGTATCCAGCTATTGTGTTCTTTGGCAGCTTGGTTTCCTTTTACTGCTAAGTCTTCCAAGTTGGAGGAGGCCACCATAAACCATAATGTTCAAGCCACGGTGGCTGTTATCATGTTCAGGGATTTTGGTTGTGGGGAAAATCAGCATCTCCCATGGGGGACCACCTTGCCAGCTGAAAGTCTCAGGAATCTGCAGAGGCACAGCTGTCTCTCCTAGATCTAGATGACTTGGCTTCCTTCTGGTCTCCTATTTCAGGGAACACAGATGGCCCATTTCAGCACAAAACTCTTAAAGCCGAATCAGCAAAAGGGAAAGCTGGGGTGTTTTTAAAGGGGGGGGGAAATCTGAGAACCTTGAAGCGAAGCAACCTCTCTTTCATTTAAGAAACAGATTGATTTAACATCAGATGAGCTGAACATCTATTTAAATGCTTGAGCAGGTTGCAGACGTGCATAAATAATTTTGGGGTTTCAGGCTTGGTGCTGTGAGCATCTTTTCAGCATGACTTTCACCCTCCTAATATAGGAACTATTTAAGGGGATTAACCAACCCTGCTGCCTTGCAATTGGATCGCCCATCCAAGGAATCACCAGGCCTGACCCAGCATAGCTTCTGAGCCAAGCAAGGCCAACTATAGATCAATATCAGTTCAATAAAATAAAATTATAATTCAGAATTAAACAAACCACCAGATACTCCAAATCTATTTATTTCTTCTGTTGAATTAAAAATTGTATTTGACTCCCCCCCCCCTTGCCATACGAGTTTCTAGAGCCTTCTTGTGAAGGCTGGAATGGGGGGGGCTTGAATGTTGACTTCTTTCTCCAAATTGATTCCTTTCATTGGGAAGACCTGGGTCTCCACAAGGGTCTAGAAGAAGCAGCGGATAATTTGGTGCTTGCTGAATGCTTGCCAAACTCCTGTTCCGTGGTCATAAAAAGAAGCAAAAGGCTTCTACAAAGCAGAATGACTCTCCTCGGTTAGATTAAAGGGGCGAAGGGCCGTTCAGCGTACACTTGGCTGAACCTCTGTTCCTTTTGAGTCTCAACATGGTTTCATAATTAAATGAAAAACCAGGGTGGCTGTTAACCTCAGCCATGGTGGTCATCCTCCTTGAGCCGACAGAAAGAAACCTTGCTTAGATGCGGTTGGGAAGGAGGTTTGCCAGAGAGAAATACAGCTTCAAGGTAATGCAAATTTGCTTTCGGTTGCTGTACTTCCTGTGCATCCAGATGATGTATTTTCCTGTTTTATTGGTCTTTGTTGCAATAAATAAACCCAGGAGGTCAAATATATTCTGGGGCCTATAAATATGGATTGGAGTGAAGAAAAATGCTTTCCAAATCCACTGTCCTTGTGGAGAAATTTACGAGGATCACATTTTCTGGAGCTGATTTCATGTGGTCACAGGCTGTGCTAAGGAGTGGCATCTGACATGCAGGGGCAGAGGAGAGATTGAAGGTGCCAGGTGACTCACTGGGTGCCTTAGGCTGAACAAGCTGTGGCTTGCAAACCGGGATCCTTTGCTTGAGATGACGGATCTCTTGTAACACGTGAAGACCTTGGACAGGACTTCCTTGATAAAAAGACCTTTGCCTGGAAGATTTATCTTCTGGAGACGTATTGAGGGCATGTGGTGGGTGGTTCCACAGAACGGTTGGCATGGAAGAAGAGCTTCCAAACGCCCAGTGTGGGGTGGTCATGGTAGGCATGACCAGTATCTAAAAAGGTTAAATCGTGGCAACTGGACCAAAATTTATTAAAACTGAGATGTTTCATTATTCATCCAAGTAACTTCTTCAGTCAAAATGAAAATTTTGGGAGACAGTCAGAAGAGTCTTTAGAATGAACCTGGTCTTGCATACAGACTGCAGGGGGTTTCTCCCCAAATGAAAAGCAACATGTAAACATAGCCATGACCAGTTACCAAAAAAAAAGCAAACTGGGTGAGATGATCTCTATCTTCTCAGCTGCCTTTGAATATATATTTTTCTGTGAGCAGGCACTTTTCAAACAAAGCCACCTGCCATTTTTAATATCAGATAATGTCTTGAGGGCACGTTTGTTGGGGGGAAATCAGGAGGACGGAGAGAGGGGGATGCTGTGCTTTGCAGCACGAGTTTCCTGTTCATATTTTTAATTAAAACTTAGAATCTTTGGGAGAGTCTCTGTTCATTCCAATGTAGCCTCCCCTTGCTCAGAGGACCAGGCTAGGGCAAACTCTTAGCTGGAGCTGTTGCTCCCAAACTGTGGGCCAAGAAAATTAAAGTCAGACAGAGCAGGGCAAGCTGTCCAGGATACCTTATTGCCACCATGTCCTCACTAAGTAAGAAGATTTGGGCATGGTCAGTCTAGAGAAAAGAAGGACCAGGGGTGACCTGACAGTAGTGTTCCAGTATTTGAGAAGCTGCCACAAAGAAGAGGGTGTCAAGCTATTCTACAAAGCAACAGAAAGCTGGAAGGCTCAACTCCAGAAATTGTGGGTTTTTAAGAAGAGATTGGACAGTCACTTGTCTGAAATGTTATAGGGTTTCCTGTTTGAGCAGGGAGCTGGACTAGAAGACCTCCAAGGTCCCTTCCAGCTCTATTCTGATTGATTGATTGATTGAGTCATGATGGTGATCCAACCATCATCCTTGCAGTTGTCAGCCAGAGGTCTCTGGGGCGAAGACCATTTTTGGTGAGGCCGAGGATCATCTCCTGCCATTGCTACACAGCATCTATTAATTCTGCATCCTGTTGCTGATAAATGCGGTTCTGGCAAATTTGTGGAGGGACTTTTCCATAAAGTTGTTTAATTCTCTTTGAACACTGTCTCAGCCAATGGCTCTCTTGAGTTATTTGGTGAGGAATTTTATAAATTAAACAAACGGTTGGTAGATAAATTTGCTCCATGCATACATAAATCCCTGCCAGATTTAGACTCGTAGCTAGGCATTTGTAATTGTGTGCATATATCTGTTTACAGAATAAGGCAAACCAATCATTTATTTTGGCTGTGCTTGTGTGTGAATATATGCTGGGGGAAGGAATTGTCTCTAAATAGACAGTTCCAGAAATGCCATTGGTGTCGAGCAGATTTTTGTGGTTTGTTTTTTTCCAGAAGCAATTAATGAATTAACCAATTACTCATGTCAATCAGTGCCTTCAGCTCGGATCCAGATGTCTGTTTGATGGAGGCACCAAAAGTCCATTCTTGGAAGTACAGGTGGAAATGGGTGTTTTTCACATGCACTTTGTAATTAATGTGGAGTGTGTGTCAGTGGGTTGCGTTCCTCTCTTCACGCAGCTGCAGGAACAGTGGGGGCCTTGCTTGGACAACTAGCCTTTGGGTCTGAGTTGTCCCCTGGCCAGCAGTGGTCCTCCTGTTTCTCCTGCCCATTTTTTGTTGGTGCAAGAGTGTCGAAATTGCATCCACTCCTCATGTTCAACTTCTGTGTTATTTGTGATTCTGCTGTGGGAACCAACTGGGGTGAATCAACAAACCAAGTTGAAAGAAGCCATCACGCCTTACATATCGGAAGGCTCTGCAGTCCCCCACCTGTTAAGTGCTCAGAGCAGAAGGGAAGCATAAAACAGTCGACAGCCATATATTATTCTTCAGAGGAAGATGGAGCATTCTTCTTTCTGGTTTTGTCTCAACTGGGTTGTCAGAAGTGCGAGACAACTGTTCTCCTTTTAATCGTTGTTTTGAAGGACCTTTGGAGGGGAAGCTTTGTCCCTAAAGCTTCTCTGGCTTTCTCTGCCCTGTGTTCGGCCTGGAGAGATTGGGTTCCTCTGAGCACTTTAGAGAGTCCATCATGGCGATCTTGGAAAGTTCTGAAGGGAAACCTTAAGAAAAAAAATCTGGAAGACAAATCCTGAAATGGAGAGCCTGTGTAGGGATAAAAGATCACCTGGTCTCTTCTGATCCAGGTACACCACCAGTTCCTCCCATCTAGATCATGAGGGTGTCAGTAAAGGGCCCCCTTTTAAAAAAATTTCTTTCCTTATTTGATTTTTATAGCTGCCCATCACAATGTGACTCGGGTCCACTTTGACGTGCTAGCTTTCTACCTTTGGGAATTAAGAGCAGGTCGTCTGGTGAGCCTAACGCCTCTGCCTGCCTGCGTGTGCTGTCTGAATGGGGCAACCCAGGTCAGTTTTCTGCTTTTGCTGAGCACCAGGCCCAAGGGCTCAAAACTTCAGGATTAGCCCTACAAAGCTAGCCAACTTCCTTCCTTCCTTCCTTCCTTCCTTCCTTCCTTCCTTCCTTCCTTCCTTCCTTCCTTCCTTCCCTCCCCTTTTCTCTTCTCCTTTCCTTTCTGAAAGAAACATGCTTGAAGGGGGCGAAACTGACAGCTGCAGAGGTGCGCTGGTATTAATTAACTTATCCTGCCAAGAGCATCTATTGATTTGTTTTTACAGCACTGTGATGAGCCTGATTAGGATTGCAGGGGGGAGCCCACCGTCCCAGCCCTCCCTCCGAAGGGAAGGGGTAAGCAGCCCGTCAGGAGGAGAGGAGAGGAGCTGATGGCTGGGCTGCCTTCTGCCTTTGGGAGGGAGGGATGTCTTGTTTGGACATTGCTGACAGCCTCCCCGAGTCTGTGTTTGTCAGCCTTTTATAATTTGCCCCCCCCCCGAACAATGAGTAGCTGTTTTTAATTTTCCATCCACCTTCCTCCTTTTTCCTCCTCCTCCTCCTCCCTCCCTCCCTCCCTCCTTCCTCCTCCTCCTCCTCTGCCTCCAGTGGTTAACCCTAAAGAGAGCCCAGATTGTGAGCTGTCAAGTGCAAGAGTCTGGATAAACAGCACAATAAACTCATGTACTGTACAGCAACAACAGCCATATTTGTGCAGATGCTGCTTCTGCTTGGAGAGAAATTTATGGCAGACATTTAGTGGTTTCTCTCTGCCTCCTGAACGTTTCCACCGGGTTCTCTTAAGGTGCCTGTAATTATGTGGTCTCCTCCTGCCTTTCTCTTAAATTACCCTCTGTCTGGGCAACGGTGCTGAGAACAGGAGGCTGTCTCTGGGTCCACCTTTTCCTTACCCGTCCTCCGCATCAGAAAGTGGGGAGAGAAGCAACCTGACCCCACAGGTACTTTTTCCAAAAGGCAACTGGACTTTGTTGTTTTCCCTCAAAGACTTTCACATCTCATCCAAACCGGAGTTCAGTTTTAACTCTTGCGATTCTGTTGGGAACAGATGAATTTTAGCACCTTGAATGAAATGTACTGACACAATGGAGCATTTTGAGTTAGGGATCAATCATCTTTTTAATAGGGCGACTGATGTGCCCTAGTATGACAACCACTCTGACTTTCCTCCCTGCAGGCTTGAGGATCTTGTGAATTAGAAATCCGCCAAGAGAGCTCTCCCTGATCCAGTAGGGCTTTCTCCAGAGGATCCCTTCGATTTAGTCCCCCGTTCTCTAAAATAGGGAGGACTGGAGGAAAAACCAAGGACTCCGGCATGCAAAAGGAAACGATGGGCTGCTTCGCTGGCTAGCAAAGAACTCCCCCATTTCTAGGGCTCCCCAAAACTCATAGCTTCAGTGGGAAAAAAGAGTCCAATTCTTTTGGCTAAAGCGGTGGGAGCTGAGGGCTCTTGTGCCATGCGGTCAAACCCTGAGGGAGGCTGGCTTTAGATCATTAACACCACAAGCCTCTGCAGTTCTTGCCAAACGGTTTTCTTCACGTGACTTAATCGGTACGGTGGTCGGCTGGCCCTGCTTTAATTTTATGGCGCTGATTAAGTTTCCTTAGCTAATATGGGTTGCTTTTTTGATTCAGTTAAGCGAGAATCCCCTTCCACTATGTGGAAATACCAGAGGGCTGTAGTTATATAGCTATACCAGTCGTGTGTGTGTATTTTTTTCAATTGATACCAACTCCCACGTCACCTACCCAAGCTCCACTAAATGAAATCAATGGAAGCTTAAATTAAAATCACTGGGGGACCCTGCTAGCCCCTGCTCTCGGTCCGAACCAGTAGTGTCCAACCTTGGCAACTTTAAGGCCTGTGGGCTTCAACTCCCAGAATCCCCTAGCCAGCCCTGAGCACTGATCATACGTCCCTTCCTCCAGCACTGTCGTACCTTCGAACAATCATTGAATGACTAGTCGTAACTCAAGGACAACCTCCACAAGGTGGGTCCTCCTTTCTGAGCCAAGGGGGTTAAAGGTCAGCCTTTTCACTAAAAGATTTGACTTTTGTAATGATGTACAGGTATTCTCGACGTACGACCACAATTGAGCCCAATACCTCTGTGGCTAAGTCAAACATTTGCCAAGTGGATTTTGCCAAATTTTCTTTCCACCATTTTTAAGTGAATCACTGCAGTTGTTAAGCGAATCTGGCTTCCCCATTGGCCTTGCTCGTCAAAAGATGAACACGAACGCGGGATGACAGCTGTCATAAATACGAGTCAGTTGCCAAACACCCTAATTTTGATCATGTGGCCCTGGGGATACCGCAAAGGTTGTATGTGTGAAAAATGGTCGCAAGTAACTTCAGTGCCACTGTAGCTTTGAACAGTCACTAAATGAACTGTCGTAAGTCGGGGACTATCTGTATTTCCTGGAACGGCTTTTATGGTTGCCTCTGTGAGGTTTGCAGGTTTTTGGTCTGCTCCTCGTTCTCCTGGTGTTTATTCCTTTTTCCTTTGTTGCAAAGACTTTATGCATCCACCAGTTTAATTTCAAAGGGAAGCTACAATGGGACACCCCCCAGGCATGAATTTGTGGTCCATGTGGGAGGGGCTAAATGCTGTGGCTCCGCCCCATGGCAGTCTCAACCCAGGGGTCACCCGCCACAGATAAATCAAGCGTTGGTTTTATCTGGCTTGGGCTGTGGCAAAGTGATGGAAAAATTGCAGTTTGTGCAAAAATGCAGCACCAGGATGATTAAATGGGGCTCAATGGAGAGTGACAGTTGTGGGATAGCTTTGCTACCGATGGAAAGCGCAATTTTTTATTAAAACACCCGGTGCTTTCACCTGTAATTAACTTTGGAACACTTTGCATTCTTCGGATGTGCTTAGATATTAACTTTTCTCTCTCTTCATTTCCCACCCTCCCCCTTTTTAAAATTTAAACAGGGGAAGGAATACTGCTGCATTGTAGGATCTTAAAATAGCAACCAGCGTTTCAATAAAAATGATCTCCTGCTTTGAATTTGCTCGCACATCCTATTTAAGCACACTAAGCTGCACTTTCTTTATTCCTTTCCTTAATCAAATATTTGAAAAACTTCTAAGACAAACTGTTTTAATGAACATTGCCAAGAGTGTCTGTTTCTGCATGCTAAAGGAGGACTTCAAAAGTTCCTTGCTGTTTTAGGGAAGGGTTGCCTAAGTGAAACGCCCAAGGTCGCCCTGGATGCCCAGAATAATTGGGGATCTTGGCCATCTTAACCTATGGAATGACCTAAGCCAGGGGTCCTCAACCTTGGCAACTTTAAGCCTTGTGGACTTCAGCTCCCAGAATTCCTCAGCCAAGCAAAGCTGGCTGGAGAATTGTCAGAGTTGAAATTCACCCAGCATCAAATGGCCGCGGTTGGGAAATTCTCTTCTAAGGCTAGAGAGAACCTCCGGTGCGGGTGGAGAGTCCAGGGAGCAACGGCAGGACCTTCAACAGATGCAGCTCTCCTACCGTTGCAGTGCTGGACAACAGCAGCATCTTGTTCAACCCTTTGCAGGAAAATTGATTCTAACAACCTCCAGAGATGGATGTCCAGGCTCTTCTTAAACATCTCCAGAGGTGGAGAACCCAACCCACAACCTCCATCGAGAGATTCTTCCCCCCGAGCGTGAAATGACACGAGTGCCTGCAGTGTGTGGCCATTAGGTCCAGGTGGCCACAGTGGCGTGACCAAACTCTGCCTATTTATAGGCATCACATCAAAAACAGGTGGAATTTCAATCACACCATTGCAGCTGCCATCTTGATTTTTTTACTGCCCCCTGCAGGCACCATGCAGTGAAGCATATTGTGTTACAGGTGTGTTGATGCGTAGGAGGGTGCATGGTTGTGTTTCTTAGGTGCCTGTTCGGTACATGCCATTTTACGGATAGCGAGCAGAGTAGATCGGTCAATACAATTTTTATCCATTTTTCTTTCTGCTTCAATGCTGCTTGATTTCTGCCACTCAGAAAGGAATTCTTAAAATCTCTTCAGTCAAAAGGAAAGTGGAATCTGCTACTCTCTGCAGATTTTCAGTCAGTAGAAGGAAAAACAAACCAATTTTGGGGGGATTTGATTTGCGGTTCTCATAAATCTCCATATAGTGATCTGCTTTGGGCACTCTGAAGCCCATCATGTGAAGCTTTTTGTGCATTTCAGCTTCTTTGCTCTTTTAGCGGGGGCTCTGTGAGAAATTTTGCTTTTTTGCTTCAGGTCTTAACTGAAAACTTCATGGAGTTTATTTGTCACCATTTCCTTCTGTTAGAGTTCTGCTTTCTCTCTTTTTGTGGAACAGCGACCTCTTGTGGCGTACCTGCGCCAGCAAAGGGAGCAACGGGGGATTGGAATTAAAGAAGAAATTTCATTTTTGTGAGTTTTGCAGTTATACTTTTGTGATGGGTGAACTTCTTTGGGCCTCGGTCTGGTTGAGGTCTTAGGCAGCGGTTCCTTCAGCCTCTCCTTTTCTGTCCATTGAGTAGCTCAGCTTGGAACTGATAAATAGAGCGAGTCCTCTACTTATAACCACAGCTGAGCCCAAAATTTCCCTTGCTAAGCAAGAGTTGTTAAGTGAGTTTTGTCCCATTTTACGACCTTTCTTGCCACAGTTGTTAAGTGAATCACTGCAGTTGTTAAGTTAGAAACACGGTTGTTAAGTGAACCCGGCTTTGCAAAAGGGGATCCCATGACCCCGAGGGACGCTGCAACCGTCGTAAAGACGAGCCAGTTGCCAAGCGGCCGGATTTGATCACGTCGTCATGGGGATGCTGCAGTGGCCATAAGTGTGAAAAACAGTCGTAAGTCACTTTTTTCAGTGCCGTTACAACTTGGAATGGTCACTAAAGATGAACTTTTGTGAGTCGAAGACTACCTGTAAATTAATGAACTGCATTTGAACTGGGCAGTGACTGACCTCAGTCTTCCCAGCTATGTTGTTCATCAGGGAGCCCCCCTGGGGCCCTTCGCTCCTTAACGGTGCTTTCTTGTTCTTTTCCTCCCTCAGGAATTACTACTACATCACCATCCTGAGGGACCCCGTTTCCCGCTACCTGAGCGAATGGAGGCATGTCCAAAGAGGAGCGACCTGGAAAGCCTCGTTGCACGTCTGTGATGGACGCTCACCCACCTCCGAGGAACTTCCTAGCTGCTACTCGGGGGACGACTGGTCCGGCTGTTCCTTGCAAGAGTTCATGGACTGTCCCTACAACCTGGCCAACAATCGCCAAGTCCGCATGCTGGCAGACCTGAGCCTGGTGGGCTGCTACAATCTGTCCGTAATGCCGGAAGAGCAACGGAACAAGGTCCTCCTGGACAGTGCCAAGGAGAACCTCAAGCGCATGGCCTTCTTTGGCCTGACGGAGTTCCAGCGGAAGACCCAGTACCTCTTCGAGAAGACCTTCAACATGAACTTCATCTCGCCCTTCACCCAGTACAACAGCACAAGGGCTTCCAGCGTCGACATTGACGAGGCCACCCAGCAGCGGATCGAGGCCCTCAATTTTTTAGACATGGACCTCTACGATTATGCAAAAGACCTTTTCCTCCAGCGATACCAGTTCACCAGACAGAAGGAGCACCAGGAAGCCCGCCGGAAGCGGCAGGAGCAGCGGAAGAACTCGCGGGCTAAGCAGGGCCACAGCAGAGAGCAGGACAGCCGAAACGCAACCACGGATTACATTGGAAATGTGGAACAGTGGCGATAATGAGGGCTCAGAGAGGATGGGCAGAGCCAGGCACTTCTCCGGGAGAGGCGGGGAGAGGGGTGGATGTGGGCGGCCTTTGGCATTCAGTGTTGTGCTGTAGGTAGGTGGACCTTTGAATCTCTGTGTTGTCTCGGATCTGTCAAGAAAGAAAGGAAGAAAGCCTGGCCTGTTGGGTGACCTGGCAGGCCGTCAGTCTCACTTGCCAGGGAGAACCCAAGTGGAAATGGCAAAGGCTTCGCTACAAGGACTCTGATTGGGGGGGGAGAAGGGGGGGATTCCTGAGATGGGGATCCATTTCCAGGGGAACCATTTCCAGATTTTATAAGGTGGGCCTGAGATTCTGGTAGTTTTTTATATTCCATTCAGGTCTCAGAGAGGAGAAAAGTCCCGGGCAGGGGATATTAAATTGGGCCATGGGGTGGCTGCAGATCCATTCATTTATTGCTTTCAGCCTTGCGTCTTTAGTTGGAGAAGCCAACCATTCCATTTAATGCTCTTCTTTGCAAAAAATGCCTTTTGGCCGCAGCCTAGGCGCGCTCTATTTCTTCCTGCCTTGGCAGGGTCTTTGCTGAGGGGATGGGGCTTCCCTTAAGCCCTACCCCTGACATCCGGCCAACCCAGGTAGGAGAAGCGTGACCAGCGGTGGCCAAAGTGAGTCCAAAGACAGGACTGCCTGTCCAGGTCAGCATTGCCACTCACTGTCATGTCACGTCAAGTCTCCTCCTGCTTCTAAGGTCTCTTACCCTATTGGGAGGGTGTCAGACCCCTCACTTCCCCAGGGGTGGAAGTTCAAGACCTAATTGTCACCCCTCCCCTCCCCCAGAAGTGATTTTCGAAACTCCAAAAAGAACATTTCAGACCCTTTTAAAAGAGTTTGGCGTTGGCTGCGTCAAGATATTTTGGAAGGCTGCAAACGGCCGCAAAAAAGACAAAGACCGCCTGGCTTGAGGCATAAAGGGGAAGAAGCCGTTGATGAGCGTCTGGTGTAAATTGGCTTTTAGCAAAGAGAGGAAGATTTTGCCTATAAATATTTAATCCCTTTTTAAAAAGAAAAACCTGACTGCCGCTGCTGTTGATGGATCTCAAGCCTGAGAGAGAAAGCCCCAACCGTTTGCCGAAGGTTGGCATCAGAAAACGCAACCATAGGCTTCTCTGAGGCGGCTGAATTTTAATGCATTTTAAAAGTATACGGGAATATTTTAACATTTTTGGAAAGAGAGATGGCCTTCCGTGCCCTCTGTCCATTTTAATAATAATTCTTGCAATGTGTGTATTCTTTTAGAAGGGAGGCGAAGCTTTTATCCTGGAAAAAAAAAATTCTGAATTATTATGGCAGATGCTGTTTCCCAATAGAAGCAGCGTTCACCAGAGGGGGCAACTCCAACGTTTATTTTGCTCTTCAGACACTTTTTATGACCCAGCATGACATTTGAGCATTTGTGGGGTTGGCTTCCAGTTATCATCAGATTTGGCGGGAGGGGGGGATGAGATAACGCTTGTACTTGGAGCCAGCTCCACAAGGCAGAGCTTTGCAGTTACGAACCTGGCTTGCAAGGATAGAGAGGGGCTGCTGTCCTCAGGATGCACTCACAAGGAGAACTGTGGTCTTGAGAAAGTCTCCTCTGCTCTTGGAGGGGTGATTGTTCCGATTTAGGTTGCAAAATCTGGGGAGGGGACAGTTGGGTCTTCTTGCTGCCATGGCGGGGTCCTCCAACCTTGGCAACTTTGTAACTTGTGGACTTCAACTCCCAGAATTCCTCAGCCGGCCATGCTAGCTGAGGAATTCTGGGAGATGAAGTCCACCAATTGTAAAGTTGCCAAGGTAGGAGACCCCTGTGCTGTGGGAATAATTTGCCAAGTAAGGTAGTTGGCTATATCTTGGTCGTACGCAGACACAATCCTGCATTTGTGCACCCAACACCCAATGAGTATGGGGTGCAAGAAATTGCACGTCCCATATATCTGTCAACAAGGGAGAGACAGACACCTGTGTGTGGTGTCCAATGGCACACAGCACTTTTTTGAGTAAAGGAATCCAGTTTTTCTGGTTAAGTCAGTACAGTGATGGCTGTCTTGATGGAAAGGTAGGAAGACGGAACTCCTGGAAAACCAACTAAGCTGATAAACCCAGGAAGGTGTCAGCAGAGCCTTCAGGTACATCGAGGCAAAGCTGTTACTAAATATCACAAAAGATTCTTAAGTGTCCAGCTGCGTCATTTCCAGTGGTCTAAAAGGAGTGGTCATCTTGAATAATGGACTTGTGATTCAGGGTCAGCCTGTGGGTTCGGCAGTTGGGTTGGACGACTCAGAGGAGGAGGAGGAGGGGGGTGTTGAAGAGCTTGCTGAGGGGATTGGACAGCTTGATGAGAGCTCCCAGCCAGGCCCCTCTCATCTGGTCACGACGCAGACCCAGCTGTGTGAGCCTGACAACGTGGATGAAGATGACCCACAGCTGGCCCTGTTCAAGGACGCCCGACGCAGGAGGCAGTCAATCAGGAGTAAACAGAGGAAGGCAATGGGGCTCCTCGGAAGGAGGCAGAGAGAAGCCATGCCCTGAACTGTATTTAAGGGGGAATGCGTGGGAGGGCTGGTTTGCTGAAGGCAACCGCTTGAAAAGCTCCTGTTTCTTCGTTTGTGTCTTGTTCTATTTGTTTTTGTAGCAATAAATTTGGCAGGCATAATTCCAGCCTCTTGCCTTCTTGTTAAAGGGGTTGTCCCTGCCTTTTCTTCAGGGCTGGTAGCAGACTGGTACAGAACAGGACTCATCTGTCTTGAGCTTTCTAGAGTTTGTTCATCTGCTCCACTCTTTATTTTACCATCCCAGGTGGTCGGCCAAAATACATCCGAGGGAGAAAATGCACCAACCTTCCTTGTGTTCTGGCTGAGGATGGTGGGAGTTGTAGTCTTCAGCACTGGAGAGTCGAAGTTTGGAAAGCTTGCCTGATGCTGTGAGGTCCCTCTCGTGGCTCTGCAGTTGTATCATTCAAGGCATCGGGTTTTAGAACTGGATCAAGGATCCCAGGGCCAGGGAGGTTTGCAGCTGACAATTGGCTTGTTTCCCTTCAGCCACGGTCCCTTTCTGAGAAATGGCCCTTCCTGTCCGTTGTGTGTAATGTCTGCTTGGTATTTGCAACAACGGAAACCAGCACACAATTCCCAAGGCAGGAATCCTAGGTCTACACCAGGGGTGTCCAACCTAGGCAACTCTGAGGCTTGTGGACTTCGACTACCAGGATTCCCCAGCCAGTATGGATGGCTGGGGAATTCTGGGACTCGAAGTTCACAGGTCTTAAAGTTGCCAAGGTTGGACATGCTTAGCCTACAGCATTGGCTCTCCATTGGCAGGTGGGTGTCTAGAATAGGGGCAGTAGCTGCAGTGCTCCAGATGTTTTGAAAGGGGTCCGGCATCGATTGAGGCCTTCTGTTCCTTAGTCCCTTCAAGAGAAGCTCCTGTTTGCTGGTTTTTTCCTCTCTCTCTTCCTGATGCTAGAAATAACCGAGAAAGTGGAGAACGGGGCTATTTGATGCACTTGGACAGTGTGAATCTCTATGCAAAACTCTTGTGAAGACTGCAGTGACATGCTCTGTACGTGCTCTGTGCTTTGAAGCATTTCTATCCTGGTGGCCACAATGGTTCATTTCAGTTTTATGAACTTCGTTGCTGTAGTTCCTTCTCATCTCTGGGGAGTGGAGAGACTTGTAGAAGGTTTCCTTGTTTCGGGCATACTGAATATTAACCAGCCCCCACCTTCTCTGGAAGACTTAAATCTTTTAAAATTGGGGACATTACATCATAATAAGCCTTGATGCAAAACACAGAGGATGGCCAGCTGCTCCTTCAGATGTGCTGGGATCAAAGTCCTCAGAATTCTGACCTGTATGACAAATCTGGAGGTCACAAAGTTAGCAAGAAACCAATGTAGAATTTTGGGCTAAGTTATCCGGAGTTTTTTGCAACAGTCATTCCTTTAGAGCAGCGGCTTCGACTCCCAAAATTCCCCAGCCAGCATATCTTAAAGCTGCTAAGATTAAGAAACACTGTTTTAGATCCCTAACTGAAGAGGAGTGGGGTGGGGCACATCTTGCTAAGAAGCACAAAAAGGGGGGATTGCATAGTGTTTTTAAATTGAAATAAATAAAAAGCCATTCTAGCATCTAGCACTGATTTTAACAGAGAGATACTCAGCTCTCAACAAAGAAGGTGGCCCAATTCTGTGCCCTTGAACAGCTCTTTATCAAGAGATGTAATTTTGTCCTTATGCTGTGGTGTGCATGGTTTACAGCAGTGACAACAAAACTTTTCCTTTGTGTATACTGTTTGTTGTATATAGGGGTTGATATGCATATAATTTTGTCATAATCATACAAATTCTTCTGGTTTCTGGTATAGGCCACTGTGCTACTGTATAGGTTTACAACTGGTGAACATGGGAAGTGGGGGGCTAGCCAAATTCAGCTGACCCGGATGGTGTAATTTATCAATAGAGTTGATGAAATAAACTTGAATTACTGTCTTTGACTGTGGGTTGATTATTGGAATTGCTCTGACTGGGTTTTTTCAGGCCCCCACACTGATGTCACAGAACAGATACCCGTTTGCTGAATCAACACCTTCATAGCAAATCCAGGTGGCCAACAAAACGTGAATCATTGTGGCTAAGAACAATTCATCACAACCAAGAGTTTCTAGTGTGCATCTTGAAAAAAACAGCACAACCCACTGCACTCTAAATCTGCGAGCTTGGAAACTGGTAAGACTTGTGGACATCAACTCCCTGAGTTTCCCAGCTAGCATAGTTTAAGTCCACAAGTCTTAAAAGTTGCCAAGTTTGGAGACCCCTGGTTTAGACAAACCAGAATCCCAAATCACGTGGATCCAAGCATTAGGCAGCTTTTTTTTTCTTTTAGTAACGGAAAAATTAGAAAATTAAACCTTGGCCAAATTTCTCTGTCCCATCTTACAGTAGGCAAAATCAAAGTGGAGATATCCTTATGTCCATTTCAGAGTGCCATCAAAGGGACCATCTTAGTCAATCCTCTCTTCGTGACATCCAGAAAGTCTTGCAACCTGGAAACATTCTGGCTCCTGCACATCTGGAGAACAGCTGTTAAATGAAACTGCACACATCTCTGTGGCCACAAGGGGGCAGGACAGCTCCAATCATAGATAAGATTTTATTACATCCTGTGTTTATTTTCTCCAGATGGCTAAATCAGTGGGTGCACTTGCAAAGAGCTGCATTGGGACTTAGAAAATTCATCCATGTGATGCCAGTCTGCATTTTTGTGTGTGTGTGTGTGTGTGTGTGTGTGTGTGTGTTCTGAGCATTACTCATGTTTTTCTCTTTCCAACACTAATATGTAGCCAGGATTTTCCCAAAGGTGCTTTTTGAAAAGGCAACTGGACTTTGTTTTTTCTTGAAGACGTTTCACTTCTCATCCAAGAAGCTTCTTCAGTTCTTCAGCTTCTTCCTCTTCAAGGAAAAACAAAGAAAGTCCAGTGGCCTTTTGAAAAAACACCTTTGGGACAACCGTGACCTGGATGACTGAGAATCTCCATAAACATTCAGCCAGGATTTTATTCCCAGGAAGGGAAGTTGGATATATTAGAATTTCTTTTGAACCCACTTTGATGGAAGCTTGAGGAAAGAATTTGGCAACCCACAAGAGCATTCCAAAGCCAATTCAACAGTGATCTCAGATATTCTCCCTCCCCACAGCAAAGCCCAAAATAAACAGAATTCCAAAGTGTGCAACTGAAAATAGGGGAGATGTTTTTAAGTCTCCAAATAATTTTATTGCTGGTTTCAGTTCATTCGATGAGCTTTAGGAGGGAAAATATATGTAATTATTTAAAACACTTCTTTGGCTTAAGGCGTGTCCTATAAACATATTTTATAAAGTAAAAATGCTTGAGGCATTCACTTTTTTGCATGGAAAGATTTTCTTCCGTTAGCTTTTTTTGGCAAACTGAAAACTCCCAGGTATCTTTCCCTGCTCCAAAGTTGTTGTTTAACAGAAGTGCGTATGTGTGTGACAGACTGTTCCCTGGTTTCAGCAAAGAATACACGCACCCTCATCCCTGAAGCTACATGGAACAGCCTGCAGGGGGCAGTAAAGCAAAGAAAATGTGGTTTACAGTATTTTCATACAGGGCACTTTCCTTCTCCCCCTCCCCGATTTATCTGATTTTAATCTCATTGCCCCAGAGATGCACGGATCCTGCAGCTGCTCCCAGAATTGCCAGCCTTTTACCTGAGGCTCTGACTTTCCTCTGGTCTTTCACAGAATTCTGAAATGCAGAAAAGGGCTGCTGGACCAGGGTTTCTCGACCTTGGCGACTTTAAGATGGGTGGACTTCAACTCCCAGAATTCATGAATTCTGAATTCATGAAATCAACCATGGCTGGCTGGGGAATTCTGGGAATTAAAGCTGCCAAGTCTGAGAAACAGTAGATTCTAAATCCTTGATCCTTACGGGGAGGGACTATAAGGTGTAACCCTTGACTTCCAAGTAGACTTTAGTCCTTCGGGATGCTTCGCAAGAATGACTTGGATTGTCTTCTTCACCCCAAGGGTGGAACTGAGAAGGAACTGCAGATCTAGCAGACGACTGCAGCAGTGTGAAGGAGGAGCAGGGCTTGGCTTGAAATGGGTTCCTTTGCAAGCAAAGGTTTGCTTCCCTACTTTCCAAAGTTCCCATTATTTCTTTTTTCAACCCTGTAGCTCAGTGGTGGGATTCAAATAGGTGAACCACCGGTTCTCTCTGTGGATGTCGCTTCCGGAAGTCCATTCTGGGCCTGGGCAACAAAAAAAGTAGCTACCGGTTTTGCTGAACTGGTGCGAACTGGCTGAATCCCACCGCTGCCGTGGCTTATATGTCACAATTCACCCATTGCAGGATAGTTGAAGCCCTGCTCTTGGAATGGAAAAAAGGAAGCAGCTAACAAGTAAGCGTATCTTAATAATAAACCAAAAGCTACAAAACAAACGGTAAGAAAGCAGTATAACAACCGGCGGCAGGGTTTAAAGCCATTATATGGAAAAGTTGCTCAAAATAACACTCTCTGGCACTGAAAGGACAAGAGGTTGGAAGGGAAGGATCAACGGCTTGTGAGGAACCACCAAGACTCCCCGGATGGGAGATGAATATTCAATGAAATAAATGCGGGAGGAGCCGGCAGTTCCTTAAATGCTGCAGCTGCAAACTCGGAGCAGACTTGGAAGGAGCCTGGGAACCAGTGCTGTCGACAGCAGACGGCAAGATGGAAGACCGGTTTTCAGCGTCCTGCCCCCGCTGCCTTTCCCCGACCGTTTTCCCGGCAGCCCCCACAACAGACGGCATCCTGCAGGCATCTCGCCCAGCCTTTTGCAGAGGCTGCTTTGCTGAGGCTGTGCAGACAGTGGCGTGGATGGAGGGTGCCACGCCTCGCCCTCCCCTCGTGAGCAGAGCAGCAGCAGCAGCAGAACCAGTTGGGCAGCCTCGACCTGCCAAAAGCCCTTCCGTCAGCCAGGCAAACGCACACGTGCAAGGCCAAGGCTGAGCTTCCCTTCCAAGGGAAAATCCTGCACGGTCAGCTCAGTTCCATAAGCTGCAAGTCAAGCTGGAAGTCATCACTAGCTTTGCCGCTTGAAGGCCTCTCTAGCCAGCCCCTAGAGCTTCTCTCTGTTGCCTCATTTCTCTGCCGAAAAGGGGCTAATTGCTTAAATGCTGGGCTTGCCGGCTCCCTGATTGTGCCAGGTCTCAGTCCCTCTCAACTTCAGAAATCCGTCCCCTGCGATCTAATGAAGGGGTTTGGAAGTTTTGCTTTGTTTTCCCATTTGCAAAATAGCCTGAATTATTCCAATAGGCAGCACGGTCCCTGCGGAGCTAAGGCCACCGATGCTTGGATGCTGGATGTCCTCTATCGCCCCTTTCTGCGTGGGCTGCTGAGCCTGGCAGTTTTGGGAATCAGTTTTGGACAGGCGAAGGAAGGCAGTTATTTCCAGAAAACTCATGCTGAGAAAGCAGATGGACAGCACTGACCCTGGAGGAAATGTGTTAGGGAAAGAACAGAAAGAAAGACCATTTTATTTATTGATCCACAGAGTTATTAAAGCTTGTGTGCTATCTGGATTTAATCAGTGTCTTGGTGCTTTCCTTAGTTGGCACCTGTCTAAAACATTGCCCTGAATTTCTGCAGTGACTTCCTGTTTGGAAGAGAGACTTGGGGTGCACAACATGCAAGAGAGGCCAAACTGAATTCCTGCCTTAATGTTGAACCCAGGATCAGTGGTCCAGAGATGCTTGCTAGGTATTCAAGGAGTTCTCTTTGAGCCTATCTCCTGCTTCATTAGGATCGGGACTACCGGAAGTTAATTAGCTGAAGCTGCTGGTTGCTGAATAAAGAAAGGAGAAGCTCCCATTATCTTCAAGCAGGGCTGGGAGGCTCTAGCTGCCCCCCCAAGGCCTGACTGTCTGGATTTTCCATGACTGACAGCTGCTGGTGAGCAGACTTTGCCGCAAGAGGTGGTGGCACCATCCTTAATTTGCCTGTTCCAGGCCACCCTGCAAGCCCTTGTCTCGCACACTCCATTGCTTCTCCTCCTCCTCTGGGTTCGGCCTCTTTTCTTCATCGGGCAGATGCCTTCCAGTTGTTCGTTCCTCTTCTGGCCAAAAGCTTGGCTACCTGTCAGTGGCAGTGAATACTTCTGGGTTTTGCTGAAAAAGTAATTTTTGCCTGCCCCAGAGTTGCTGCTGCCAGTCCATTCAATCCCGCCCCCTCTCTCTCACACACACAGAGTTCTAGAAATGGGAAATTAAATCTCTTCTTTGGCGCTCCCCAGTTGGCCCCGAATGGTCTGGCGTTTGACCATTTAAGCAAGTCTTTTCCATCCAGGGTTTCATCGGCATGTGGCAAAATTGATTTCCTTTTTCTTTCTCTTCTCTCAGCGTGACCCATTTTGCCTCTCTAATGGGTTTGGAATCCAACTGCTCTTTCTACGGATTCAGAAATCTTTTTTCTTCTCTCTGCACTGGTGCGTTTGTGCAGTCAATATTTCTTGGACATATGGAACATTCGCTTACGTTACAGTTTTCAAAACAGCTTCCGTTTAGGCTAAGGGATGCCTGGGAGTACACAGACAAGGCAAGCGCCCTCAAGCCTTCCATCCTTGCAGCAGAGTTTATGCACCACCCTGATCTCCCCAGAGTTGGATTAAGGCTGTACAATTCTATGCAACAGCCGTCTGATTTACAGGTAAACAAAATATTCTCTGGAGCCCTGGATCCCGTTGCTACCAACTCAGGGCCCAAATAACAGTCGGATGCCAAGTTGCCACTATGACAAACTTCCAAGGCTTAGGTGGCATCTTGGGAAGTTGCTTTGTTTGTGTATCCTTTATTCAATGCCCCCATGCTTTATGCAGTGGAGGAGATTCTCTGGTAGTTTATGAGAAAAGAGAAAAATGCCACATGCAGGAAAATCTATCTATCTATCTATCTATCTATCTATCTATCTATCTATCTATCTATCTATCTAATCTAATTAATCTAATCTAATCTATCTAAAGCGGGAATTCCCAGCCATGTCTCTTGTAATCACCACTGGGATTCAAACTTCTTGAACTGCTGTAAAAAAAAGTTCCAACTGATGCTGGATTCATTTTTTGCCCTCAATTAAATCAGTCTGGAAAGCAAATAGGATGTGAGACTGATTTACCTGAGCTCCTGGAATTTGATGACCAGGCGAAATAAATCTCTCCTCGTTGGACAACCAGGAACAGCTGCAGGAGGAGACGCCAGGAAGGCTCTTCCTTTCTTAGGCCCTGAAGAGGGAACAGCTGGCTCTGAAGTGGTCTGTCCTGGGACGACCTCTGCTTCTGTGGACGGGGACAGCCAAGCAGGGGCCAGGTTGGAGGGTACTGAAGGCCATCATGCTGCCGTACAAAGGACTGGCTGACATGCTGGTTTTGTTCAGACTTTTCTGCTGCTGTATTTAAGCCCGGTCTCACTTTTCAAACAAACAAACAAACAAACAAATCCTTTGAAAGGGATCAATTCATCTTCTGGGGGAAAAAACCTCCTGGCAAAAAAATGAGCAGGAGCCACTAAAGCTGGGCAAAGGCATCATACAAAGCTTTTTGGTCAAAGGTTTGGGAGGTTGCCCAATAAGTCAGTACAGTGGGTGGGTTTTTTTGTTTTTTTGCATTGCCGGAGCTGAGGTGGGCGCTGCCTCCATATGATGCAACCGGCCCATGGGCCGGCAGTTTGACACCCCTGGTCTAGGGTCCTTGCAGGGAGTGGTCCCCAAAGCCACGACGGTGCAACTGAGTCCACCTGCAATGCATCTCAAAAACAGGGGCAGTGTCGGTTTCACAGTTGTGGCTGCCATCTTGACCTCACCCGGCATCCTGGGAACTCCAGGCAAAAAAGCTGCCCTTTCCCTTTCACCGACAGAGAAAAAGTGACTCTGCCAACTAGCCACCACCAACCACCTTTCTGTTAACGAGGATCCCCACTTTTGCAGCCCTGCTCAGATGATACCTGCAGCTTCCAGCAGAGCTCCAGGCCAGCATTTTATCAGTGGGGAGAAGGGGGGGGGCGCATCCGTGAACATCTGGACGTGTTTTGCACAGAGGCTACTTCTGGATGGCCTTGGGGTGGGGGGGAGCAGGTGTAACTCCTTTTCCTGCCCCGAAAGGCCGGCAACGTCCGCAGAATCCCGAAGTTGGGGCGTGGCGTCCGTCCCTGGCCACGATGACGTTAAAATGACGCAACGCCCCTCCCAACGCGCGCGTCTCTAAACGAGGTTGCTTGGCAACGCCCCTCTCGACGTGCCTTGGCCTCCACCGGCTTTAGGCCGGGAAGAAGTGTGTGTGTGTGGGGGGGGCATCTTTCTGCTGAGTCTCTGCTGCCCCCCCACGCCACGAAACCTGAGGGGGGCAAATCCACTCCTTGAAGACTAGCCCGCCCCTCCCCGGCCCGCTCCGAAGGTCCGGCCGGGCCTCGCGGGGGAGGGCGGCGTTGCTATGGCAGCCTCTCCGCCGGGCCCTGCTGGGAGGGGGCGGGGCGAGGGAGCGGGCCCGCCCCGCCGCTGGAGTTCCCCGCCCGGCCGCGGGGCGCGCTCTGATTCGCTGCTGCTGCTGCTGAGGCGGCGGCGCGTCGGGCGGGAGGAGGGGGCGGCTCTGCGGCTTCCCCCGTCGCCTCGTTTCGCCTCGCCCGGCCCGGCCTGCCTCGCCTCGCTGCGCCGCGCCTCCTCCGAAGATGGCGGCCCGCACGAGCCCCTCATGCTAGGCGCGCGCCGCAGCCCCAGCCCGCCGCCCGCGCCTCCAGGGGCCGCGGAGAGCTGCTCCCCTGCCGCCGCCGCCTCCGCCGCCGCTTCAGCCGGCAGCAGCAGCAGCATCGGAGCGCCGCGCAAGGTAGAGCGGGCGCTGGCCTGGCGGGAGGCCGCTGACACGCGTCGGGTGGGTCGCTCGGACGCGCCGCCCTTTCCCCGCGGGGAGCCCGGCGAGCGAGGCCCGGCGGCGGCGCCCCGCCGGTCTGCCTGGAGACAAAGGGCGGGCGGGGGGCGGGGGGGGGGGGTCGGGCGCGCGGGCGGGGCGGCGGCGGCGGCGTGCTGAATCATGGCGGGACGGAGGGAGACGCGGCCTTCCCCGGGCGGGGCCTTCCTGCCAGGCGGAGGAAAGGCCGCGCTCTGCACCTGCTCAGAGGCCCGGGCGCCGCCAGCTGGCGGGGAGAGGCCGGGGTGACGCACGGGCGCTTGAAGACTTCAACTCCCAGCATTCCCCGGGCCGCGTGGAACCCTGGGGGGGAAGCCCGCCCCCCCTCGAATTAAGAGACCCGGGTGGGGAAACAGGGAGAGCCCTTCGCGCCCCCCCCCAGCTAGAGGGGTCCAGAGAGGCGGGCCGAAAGAAGCAGCTGCTTCGGCCAAGGTTGCCCCCAGGTGCTTCTGCCTCTCCGGGCCTGAGCTTGGCTCCCTCGGGCTTCCTTGTGGCTGGTCAAGGGGGGAGGAGGAAGAAGAAGAAGAGGAGGCTTTTCTGGGCTTGGTTTGGTGAGGCAGGACTACTCGTGTCCCTCCTTTGGGTTTATTAAACCAGGTGGTTTACTCAAAATATAAATAAAATGTAAAAAACCCGGCAGAATAACAGTGACAAATGCTTTCAGTAGAAACCAAGGTTGGGATGGCAAGATGGTGACTTGTGGGTTTGTTCAGTATATCCCCCGTGGATGGTATAGCAAAGTCAAGCTCTCAAAAAGGTGCCTCTCCACTCTGCACCTTCCAGAAAGCTTAAAATCAGGATTTTATGGAGGAGGCGACTGGCCTCTGTTTAATCACCCTCCCACTCCATTTTGGATGTCGGCATTACTGCTTTCTTAGCATTGCAGTGATGGAACAGGGAGGTGGGATGCCCTCCAGGGTGACTGTTGCAAGGAAAGAGCTGGGGAGCCCCAGAGTGGAAGCTGGTTCTCCCCAGTACAGTTCATTGAGGTTTTTTAATGTACAAAAGTTGTTATAGTGCAAGGATTTCAGCAGCCAAACTTTCCAGTTGAGCATCAATCTATCTGGGAGCCTGTTAAGGCGGAGCTTCCCTGAAGCTTTTTCTCAGAGCTTGGTGATGCCCCAGAGGGCGGGGACGTTTATAGCTGGTTGTTGCCATAACTTAACTTTATCCATCTGTAAACCACTTTTTGCATAGTCCAGGGCCATCCTGAGGTGTCTGGAGGGCATCCCTTGCCATCATTAGACTATATGTTTTCTCATCCAGTATGACCCAATCGAATGCCCCCTGGAATTGTGGGAATTGTAGCCAGCCACATGTGGAAGTTACCATAAGGGGAAGATTAGATCACCCTTGGATTGGGGGTGCCTGCATTTCAGACTTTTGCTAGGCGCTGCCAAGACAAACCCTGAATTTTCTTTCAAGTACTTGTCATTCAGCCCTGATTAAAAATTGAGTGTCATTGGTAGGATTATTCTGCTGTCAAGTTTCTTTCTTGTACCTCGCTTAAAAAAAAAGTTGCAGAAGAGGCTTTTGCCCAGATGCAATTCTAGTAGGTTGAATATCTCTCTGGAAGAAATAGATAAATAATTCTGTCTTCTTACGGATTGCTTTAATAAACTGTAGGAGAAATATTGGAAAAAGGGCAGTTCCAGCTGAATATAAAATTAAGGGGAAGTCATTAGAGGTGACTGGGCTAATTTTCCACATGTTCATTATCAGACATACATTTTTGGGAAGTGCTCCGCTGGATTTGTCTCAACAAAAAAGCGGAGGATAAATCAGCAGATTTTCAGGTGGCCACGTGGACATTAACATGAGGCTTGGGTGTCTGTGAAACTGCTGAAAATGTCACAGTGAGGGTGGGAAGCTTAACCTTCCCTCTGACTTGGCTTTGTGCATTGCCACATAAATCACAGGTGATTGGTTGTAAAGTATTTCAGGAAACTTTGGGAAGTTAAAAACAAGTTAGGCTGCTCTTGAGTTACAAGGCATGATGAGGAAGTTGCATTCTGATTGATCTGGGCCAGGTGTTATTTTCCCTGGGTGAAAGAGCCCTCGAGCACCAGTGCTTGTGGCAGTCAGGCTGGGGTAGACAGATTTCTCCTTGGGCTCCTGTGTCCTTTGCTTTCAGTTTGGACACAGCGGATGGCCATAGCTGCATTACATCTGGGGAGATTGTTACTTGATGCAGTGCAGACAGAATCTAGCGAAAGTTGAATGGGGGCTGTTGCACATGATTCCTAAACTCAGAAGCTTCAGATAGAGAGAGGACCCAAAATTGTGCAGAAAAAGACCATTCCGATCTGTATACATTTAGACAAGACCACACCTAGTCTGGTGTCTAGGATCTAAGAACCATTCTTCTGACATGTTTACAAGTCAGGCACAGATCAACAGCCTGAGATTGGCTTTTAGGGGCATGAATATTAATTTATTAAATTTCAAAACGGATGTAAGCAGTCTTTCTGAGTAAGAAACAATCTGCCATTATGCCAGAAGATTGTTTCACCTTAAGAGTCATTTCCATCCATGAGGGGAAAAGAAAAGGTGGGTTGCATCTTTAAATCCAGACAGTCACATAAATAACTAGTATTTGAATAGTCTTTTGCCAGGATATGTAAAGTAAAGTTGAGAATCAAAAGCCAAAATTGAAAACTAGCTTTGGCATCAGTTGTCTTCCAAAATATTCAAGTTCTGCTGATAACAGTAATACATTTTAAGTTCCTTAGCCTCCATGGTGAACTCTTGCTTACTATGTGAGTTTCTCCCCAAAGTGACCTCCATGAAGTTTGTGACTCTGTAAGGATGAGGGCAGAGTTTGTAAAATTGATATCTGTTACAAGTTCTGCCTTCCCTGTTTAGGTGTGAAGTATTCCTGTGCACCCTTGGCTGTGTATATTATGGGCAAAATATTCAACTGTATCTTCAACACACTTTTCATATTGGCAAGAAAAAAGAAAAAAATGCTTAATAACTCTGGATATAATTGCAAACTATATGTAATAGAGGTTTTTTGTCAGTTAGATGTTCTGGGCCTAGCTTATTAGCATAATTGTGATCATGTATCAACAGCAGGCATTGTTAGAGGCTTTATAGAGCTTTGTAAACAAAGAATTAGGTTGTGTGTATTGTGTTTATATGAGTTAGGGATATGTGAGGGTTGGCTTTAAAGACAGTATTTGAAACTGGTTTAGTTGAATCTCTGAATCAGTCTCCAGAATTCAGAAAAATTAAACAAAACTCCCAAATTGTTATTTGTGAGTCAGTCTATTATAGCAGGAGCTCTTTCAATTGATTTATTTATCAAATTTATATGGCTGTCTATCTCACAAAAAGTGATTATAAACAACACTGCAGTAAAAATTAGCAAATATATAACAATCATGATAAAAATATTAAAAAACATTAAAATAAAAATCAATGCCATACAGCTGGCATGCGATACAAATGTTAAAAAAGGACATATCTCTACTCTTGAGCTGTTTCTGATGGGCAAATTGCAACATCTCCTCTTTGCCTGGCTGTCATTATTTTACCTGACAGGCTATTCGTCTTTTTCCTCCAACATCTTTCAAACACATGAGAGAAGACAAATCTGCTGAGAAAGAGGCAGAACCCATGTTGCAAATCTATAAGGCTTTGCATATTAGGCTTGTCTGAACAGTTTAAGCCTTTCTCAGTGGGAGGGAAAAGAACCTGCAAGTAAAGTTAGGATCTGCCTGGTTGTTTCCAGATCTTTTAGGGATCACCATTCTCCAACACTTGTTGGTCCTTTCTTGATGTGTTGGGATTCCAATTCCCAGCATCCTCAGCTACGGTGGTCGAAGATACCCCTGAAGGGCTCTGTTGGGGAAATCTGCCACAGAACGTGACTCAACTCACCCCTTGAAGAAGGAACTGCCTTGGTGGCACGGGGGGGGGGGGGGAGAGTGGGTTGCTAAACCGAGGCCGAATGCACATTCGGGGGAGAGGGGTGCGATCCAGTGGCTTATCGAGTGCCCTGTGCATCACTTGGAATCCGAATCAGATTTGGATTCCTTTGTGCAAGCAACTGGTGATCAAAGGTTTTCTGTAGGGAGGGCCTTTCCTCCCTCCCCTCCTTGCAAAAGGAGTTGGGAATTTTGGCAGCCCTCCCAAAAGATTCTGGCTGCCGTTTGCACCAGTGCCATTTATTGTTCTGCTTTTGGCATCCCCTTTCCCCCCCAAAGCCAGTTCACCACCCACCGCCAAAGCTGCCAAAGCTGAAACCTTGGGCTGTGTCAAGAGTGAGAGGCCCACGGAGGGTTTGTGGAGATGCAGGCCAGGGAAGAGGAGCAGCTTCTGCTGGGAGGGACGAGGGGGTCAAGTTGGGAAAGACGAGGTGGGGGAGGGGGCATTTCTTTCTCTCTTGGGTGTGTGCCACCATGCACCAGGCAGACCTGGCACTGGAAGAAACTTCTTTCTCTGCGCCGAAAAATAAAGAGGCTCTGCGGGCACCTTTTCTGAGTTGCAGGTGCTAGTAAAATGCCTTTTAATCAAGTTTGTGAGTTGGAGAAAGCGTTCCCAGGATGGTCCTCGTTTTTTGACCACCGTACCTTAACTCAGCTCTCCTCTCCGTTTTTCTGACTTTGGTGCTGTCTGGCTGGGAGCACCAAGCCCTGACCTGGAATGGTGCACCATAGGCCAAATGCCCCCTGTGTGGAGTCACTGTTGGCATGAGCAGATGTGGGGCCGATGGTTGCAGACGTCCCTTCTCTTCCCCCGCTTTCCGCTATTGCTTGGAAGAAATTCATTTTGTCCCTTCTCTGAGAGAAGCCAAAGTCAAATTGCTCTTGTGATTTTTCCTGCATTTGGACGATTAAAAAGAAGAATTAATATGCACACGCAGACACCAAATGCGGCAGCTTCTCTACCCCCATGGGGAACAAAAGCAGCTAGTGACAGGAAATGCTGGCTTGGCGAACTTGTTTGCAACATACATGCAAGAGTGGAGCTGGTTAATTTCTTTTCTCTCTTTTTAAACTTCCTGTTCACAGTCTTGTTTGGATGAGAAGTGGATGTGTTTTTCCATGTAGCCATTCTGTGAATGTTCTACTGTTCAGCTAGCATAAATCTGACCATTTGGTACAGTACGTTCCTTACTATTACTTAACTTTTCTTTTTTAAAAAAATAGATAGCCTCCAACTTTAATTGGGGGAAATAATGTCGACCGCTATTTATGGCCGCAAGTTCTTTCTCTCCCCCCCCCTTTTTTTTCTTTGAAACGCCCTTGCTGTTGGACAACAGGAATTGTACAAAGCGCAGAGTAGAACAATTTGTATTCAGTCATGTGGAATCACATGGGCTTGGGCGCAGGCCTGGGTGAAAGAATCCTTGAGGATTCGTTTTCATTTTTATTTTCATTTCTTTTTTTGCATTCAAGGCTTGGATGAATGGGGCAGTAGAAAATACCCATGGTGGGCACATCAGCCAGTCATAGTTATGCATCAGCTATGCAGGTATGCTTGCATAAAAATACAGTCCTTGACAGAAATAGATTTCAACTTTCAATAGTAGGAGAAACTTACGAAATACCAAGTCTGGGTTTTGTTTCGGCACAATAGACACAGGTTGTTTAATCCCAGTTTGTTAAAGAGCTGTAATGGCTAGCTTGGCTTGCTTATGGCTCAGAAGATCACCAAAGGAATTTCAAATTTCCCTTTGTGGCTCTGGGTGCATGAAAACAACAGCCCAGGTTCCTCTGTCATTTCAGCCCCAGAAAAAGATCTGGCATCTGGGCTGTCTTTCAAGGACAGTATTCCCAAAACTCAACTACTGAACACAAATTATACAGGTTAGACGGTCTGAGAAAATCTAAAGTACAGAATCCCACTTGGTCCTTTCTAAATCAGGGGAGATAGCTTAGACCAATGTTTCTCAGTCTTGGCAACTTTAGTATGTGTGGACTTCAACTTCTAGAATTCCCCAGCCAACATGGCTGACTAGGGAACTGTGGGAGTTGAAGTCCGCACTTCTTAAAGTTGAGAAACACTCGTTTAAAACATTCTCTGAAATCTAGGGGTGAATTTGATCGGGTTCCCTTTTAGAAAACAGGATTGTGGAAATGGTGAGCCACCACACTCACACCTCCCCCCCCCCCCTGCTTTCAGAAGATCGGGAACAAGAGCCCTTACAATTTTTTTTAAAGTGTCAATTTACATAAAAAAATTTAAAGCAGAAAACCTATATTCTGTATTTCTGATTTTTAAGATTTTTAACGTGCTTTTTCTTAGAGGAAGAACTTTGATCGTCTCCAACTTTATCTGAAGATTTATGGACAGCAAACTCTCAGATCATTTCTGTTGGCCTGATTTTAGATTTTTAGGGTCATATGAAGTGGTAACGCACTGGAAGACAGAGTGGCAGTGCACATCTAACTAGCATCTTGCAAGCTCTGAATTCCATCTTGGGCTCCTCCAATGGTTTGATTCCTTCCCATTTTCCTGCACTGTTGTTCTTCCCATCTCCAGCTCTGATTACAGGATATTCACTGAATTATGGTCCAAGTGGGAATTCTGTATAGCTGGAGAAAACATGTGGAAAAATACATCCCTGCACACAAGTTGAAACTTGTGCAGTGTGTCTTCTGCAGCAGATCAAGCAAGGTCTCAGTAACCTTGGCAGCTGCACAAGGCAGCCGTTGCGTAAGAACAAATTGTGTTTAGTATACTGGAGAAATTGCCCAGGAACGTTCCTTCCCTTTTACCCTGCTGTGTTTTATCTGTGGCATGAAACTTGCACGTTGTAAATGCGACCGTGGAGAGAAATCCTGTCAAATGGTGGACCCGCTTCTGTGCTTCTCTCCAAGGGCAGCAGGGCCTAAAGAAAAGAGCAGAAAGAAATGAACTATAGCAAATGATGGGGCAAAAATGCCCCAGGATATAGTGTTGTCTCCTGTTGTGTCAGGCGATGGATTATACATTTTCTGGAAGGGAAACCATTCAAGTTACACTGAGAGACCATAACTAAGGAGAAATTTCCTGACAGTTAGAACAATTTATCAGTGGAACAACCTGCCTCCAGAAGTTGTGGCTGTTCCAACACTGGAGGTTTTTAAGAAGAGACTGGACAGCCATTTGTCCGAAATGGTGTACGGCAATGATGGCGAACCTTTTAGAGATCAAGTGCCCAAACTGCAACCCAAAACCCACTTAGGTATCGTCGGGCGCAAGGTGGGCGGTGCCTATTGGGTGGGCGTGGCCCATTGGGTGGGTGTGGCTGCAGTGGTAACGGCAGACTGGGTGGGACTAAAAAGTTCAATCGATTAATTCCAACTTTGTGAGATCTTTCTTTTTCCTGCAAAAAGTTGAAATTGATTAATTGATTGAATTCCACTTAGGGTTAGGTACCTGTGAAGTCATAGAGCAAAATGGACATCGCCAACAAACTCAGAGTGCTTGGCTATGGTTAGGAGGGCACTGACTTTTCTAGCCTGCCCTATCTATGTTTCCTGGTAAAATACATGGGAAAATCCCATTGGAGGAAAATTCCACTTAGGGTTAGGGTTAGGTCACCATGAACTCATACAGCAAAATGGACATCGCCTTTTTTTTTTTTTTTGCACACGATGGTGGAGGCCGAAAGCAAAAAGATTTTATAAAACCCAGCTGAAGGCCTAGGACTGGGGCGACTGCGCAAGTGCCAACAGAGAGGGCTCTGCGGGCCACCTGTGGCACCCGTCCCATAGGTTGGCCGCTGCGGTTGTAGGGACTCCTGCTTGAGCAGGGGATTGGAGTAAAAGACCTCCAAGAATAACTCTTGTTATTCTATTGCTGCAGAAGCAGTTGTTTAGTGTGAATCACTCACTGCAAGCCCCATCCATATATCAGGACAGGAGTTGATGCAGAAAGATTCTTACGTTTTTCTCCCCATTTCACTGAATAATTTCTGCCTCATCTACACCTAGGGTAGAAATCCCATCCCAAAGACATTTTTCCAAGCTCTGTTCCAGCATTTTTCAGTGCTCAGAAATATTTTTTTCCTTCCCATTATTTTTATAGGCCTGTAAAATGTCATTAGCAGGCTTTCCAAAAGCCCTGTGAAAAACAAATGTTTGGATTTCATCTGATAAGAAAAGGTCTGCATTTTGGGGAGGAAGCGATAAGCGAATGAGCTGATCCAAAAAAGCTGGAGGCTGAAGGACCTCGGCCACATTTTGGAGGATAGTCTGCTATTATTGTGATGGGCCACCTTCATCCAGAAAACCTTAATTTATAGCAATAATGCCATTTTGTGAGGAAAAAAGTACCCTTTGGCTCTTGAGTGAGACATTCTGTCCTAGGGCTGGATAAATTGATTTGCCTAAAAATTCTGGGAATTGGATCAGGGGTGCCAGCGTCCCCCCCCCCGCCCCCCCAAGGCTGCACCCATTCTCAAAGCTCAACTTTCTCCTGGCCACGACAGGCGTTGATGCCCAACATCTGTCCTTGCTCTGTCTTTGCTGGAATCTACTTTCCATGTCTTTCGTCTCTCTTCCCCCACCCCAACCGTTTTTTGGCTTTCCGATGTTCACAGTGTTCGCAACGCTGTGGTCATAAACAAGTGTCGCAATTGTGGCATTTCCTGCAGGATGGAAGTTTGGGCTGGTTGCCGCCCCCTGGCTTGCAGCTTTACCACGGGGGACAGCCTTCTCCCAAGTTCTTGTGTTTGGAGCTTTTAGAAATGGTCGTAATTGGGGTCATTTTTGTTCTGTTGAATATTCCGTTGTCCGGTGATTGTTTCAGTGTTTATGTTAGTGGGAGATTGCTTTCCTCTTATGGCCAGGCCGCAGTTCTTCCTTCATGATGAGCACACCAGACGCTGAGTTTGGTGGGCCAGGAATCTCCTTCAGAATTTGAAATGTGTGGCTTGCCTTTATGGATGGGGGAAAAAAGTTTGAAATTGTTCCTTGGTTAGAGTTGTGCTAGGGACTGTGGGAAGGAGAAGACCACCCCCCTTGTGCTGCTTTGTTTCTGGCAGTGGGGCAAACACGACTCCTCCAGATGGCCTCTGGGGAACCCCTACATTGAAAAACATTTAATTATTTATTACCATGGCCCAAAGTTGCAAAATCGTGACATTTGGGGGCTCTGGTTTGGAATGTTGCAAGATTTTGAAGATTGGGTGAGTTTTTAATTTTCAATTATGACGACTATTTGGTGGTTACACCAGTGGTCACCGATCTGAGGCTGGGAATTCTTGCCCGTAATTTATGGTTATACGCATGGATAGGAATTGATCCTCTTTTTCTTAAGCAGTCAGGAGCGGGGAATGCCAGCATTTTGTTTTGTTTTAGCAGATTGTGGGCTTATTTCATTCAAGGCAGACGGTGGCTGAGAATTGAAGTCAGGTCAGCTTCTAAACAAATGGGCTTTGGAGCCGCGGCTCTGGGGTGGTTTTTATTTTCCAGCCGGGTTCTTGGGCAAGGCTTCTCGACGGGCCAGAAATCTGCTGTATTGAAACGAACGGTGTTGTTTGTCCTCACGGCTGGGCCAGCCACGAAGAGGGTCTGTAGGACAGCCCCTTGCCCTTGGGACTTCCCCCTTGTGGGCGAAACGCTTGGCCAGGCTGGGCACGGTTGCTGGCAGAAGTCGCTGCGGGTGGAACGAATGGCATCTTGTGATCAGAGAGGCAAGAATTTTGAAACCCGGTGAAAAGTCAGCGGCCCTTGCCCAGTTGCCTTGGAACAGATACACATTTGTTGGGGTTCCCCGACCCAATCCAAGCTGATCCCCACATTTCAAATAATCTAAATAATTTATTTTAAAGATTTATAGGGCTGCCCATCTTAAACAACTCTGGACTGCCACATCACCGTAAGACCAGACGGTCTTACTACAGGTGATCCTCGACTTACGACCGCAATTGAGCCCCGGGTTTCTGTTGCTAAGCTGAGACAGTTGTTAAGTGAATTTTGCCCCATTTTGCAGCCTTTCTTGCCACACTTGTTAAGCAAATCACTGAAGTTGTTAAGTTAGCAACACGGTTGTTAAATGAATCCAGCTTCCCCATTGACATGGCTTGTCAGAAGGTTGCAAAAGGGGATCATGTGACCCCGGGACGCTGCAGCCATCATAACTATGAGCCAGTCGCCAAGGGTCTAAATTTGGATCACATGACCACGGAGATGCTGCAACGATTATAAGTGTGAAAAATGGTCATAGGTTACTTTTTTCAGTGCTGTTGTAAGTTCGAATGATGACTAAATGAACTGTCGAATATCTGTATAAAACAACCCTAAAGCAATAAAACTGCTGCATTCTGGACCAGTTGTAACTTCTGAGTGGTGTTCAAGGGCAGATCCATGTAAAACGCATTGCTGGGCGTGGCTTAAGGCATGAATGGCTGTGAGTGAGGCGGTTGACCACTGCCGCTCTGTCCATGCCCTTGACCCCCTTTAGCCGTGTTCTTTGAGCCCTCCTTTCAGGCACATACGGTACATCTTTGGGGCAGGGCCAGGTTAAACAGCCGGGGGGGGGTGCTTTTCATTTTTGTAGGTTGCCCAACTTTACCTTTTAAATTAAGTAAACTTCCTCGGAGAGGGGAAGCGTTCGCGAACGATATGTTCACGGAGAACTATTCCAAGTGTCTAGCCGCCTGGTGAAGTATTTGTGTTAATGGAGTAGCTCCTTCGGTTTTAAGTAGGAATGTGTTTTCTAGCAACGAGGAGAGGAAAGAGGGCTGTTATCTCCAGATGCTTCTACATGATCACTGTTTGCCCCTCGGTTGCTGAGCACTAACCCAACCTCCCCGTTACCCTGCATGCCAGCGGCTTAGATTTGCCCCAAACTGCATCATCCCTGCACTTCATCCTTTCTTGTGGAGATTCCTCAGAACGTAGGAGGTTAATCTGAGACAGAGGGGGAAAGAAAGGTTAACTTGGCACAATGTATTCATTGTTCAGTTAACTTTTTAAATTACCCTTCCTTTGTCGACTCCTGAATGGTGTGCACAGCCAAGGGATGTGACTTGGACCTTCCCCTCCCCTGCAGTCCTGTGAGGTGGGCTGGAGTAGGCAGTGAATGTAGAGATGGCCTTGAAGGACAGAAGATCTGCTACCAAGGCAACAGTCAAGTAAAGGTGTCTTGAGCCCAGCCAAAAAAGTGATTTATGAAAATAAACCAGACAGCCCTCCTGCTAATTCACATTTTTATCTTAATAAGGAAAAGGAAGCACATCTTTCAAAATTGGTGTCAGCCAGATAAGGTAGCCCAGACTAAGAAACAGACACGATTCAGACCTAAAGCTCATTTGTTGTACAGGGAGTCCTTGACTTAACGACCATAATTGAATCCAACATTTCTGTTGCTAAGTGAGACATTTATTAAGTGAATTTTGCCCCATTTTATGACCTTCCTTGCTACAGTTGTTAAGTGAATTACTGCAGTTGTTAAGTTAGTCACATGGTTGTTAAATGAATCTGGCTTCCCCATTGACTCTGCTGTTCAGAAGGTCTCAAAGGGGGAATCACGTGACCCTGGGATACTGCAACCGTCACAAGTATGAGCCAGTTGCCAAGTGTCCCAATTTTGATCACGTAAATGAATTCTTGTAAGTTGAGGACTAACTGTAGTGTGTCCTAGACCTAGAACAGTTGTACACACACAACCTTGCAAGTCCTGAATGTGCCTCTCTTGCTCCCTCTTTTACCTTCATGTGAACTGGGTGGCACACAGTAAAGCCAATGTTGAGATCCTGATGTCCTCCCCATGACTTATGGGTGTACTAGCCCCACTCCGCTGCTGGTCACCCAACCTATTTAGCGTTTATTGGGCTCTTTCCCTCTTATTTCCCTATGTCTTGGTTAATTCAAGCCTTGTGTTTGCTCTGGTTGCTAAGCGGCCCATTTTGACTGCCCAGGTATCGGCCTCCAGCTGCTCAAAGGCTGGGGAATTGAACAGGCCAAATGGCAGCTTAAAAGCAAAGCTCTTCCGCAGGCAATCAGAGAGAAACAAGGCCACGTTTAGGCAGTTACTGCCCAGTGGGTTTCTTAAATATTTTAGTAGCCAGCCATCTAGCGCTAAATTCCTTGCCTTGGGGTCCTCTGGATGAATTGAAGCGACGGCATCCATCATCCTGAGCTAAAGTCGCTAACTGGGAATCCTGAAAGGGCCTGGTGGTTTGTAGAAGGCTGGAAGAGGATCAGCCATGGATCCTGATTCAGCCGAGAAGTCAGTAAAAAGCTGCCCAGTTCTTGCTTGGCTTTAAATGGGTGTGATTCCTAGAAGAATTCCACCTCGTTCCAACCCATACAACAGCCTGTTGTGGCTTGTTTGCAGAGCTGCGCCCGCTTTTTTCCCAACTCTCCACCCCTCTCCCCATGTACTAGATGGAAAGAAGTAGTGCCAGAACCTCTAGGTGATAAAGTGTGCTTTAATGTCCCTCTCCCACAAGAGAGCATCCATCAGGTTGACTGTGCCTGAGTGTCTCTTCAAACCATTCCTGAACCGATTGAAAAGGGCCAGGATAACCATGTGCTCAAGAACATTTTCAGCTGCATAGACTCACCTTCTCTCCCCCACCATCTCAAAATGGAGTGTAATGGGCAGTAATTGGCACAATTCCTCTGGATCCAGTGAGGATTTTTTCGAAAGGAGATTACCTTCTTTAAGGCTGGGGATATCGCTGCATCACATCCATCCCACAGAGATGGATTCATGTCTCCATGGATGCATCCCGTCACCATCCTCAGTTTGCTGGAACGAGCCAAGGTGAGGAAGAGGCTGAAGAGCATAGGATAGGCCAGTCAACTGTAAGCATTTGGTCCAAATCTTGATGGGTTGCTTCCTCTGGTCAGACCGGCCATTTTGTCTTCAAAGATTCTCATAATCTATCACAGCAAGTCTGTGGGAAGGTCGACATAAATGGTGATGGTGGAGAACAGATAACAATAAGTCTTTGACCAGTTGGAAACTGTGGTGGTGGTGGAGTACTTGAGGAGGCAGTGGGGGTCTCGAGTTGTCTTTGCAAGCTTGGCTGTCAGCACTAATGGGCATCTGACTGGCACCATACTGAACTTTCCTCCTGTCTTTTGGCTTCTCACTGTGCTGAGGTCCCCGGGGGATCTGGGAGAAGCTGGGGCTCCAGAGCATTGAATAGGACTCTCGGGGCAGTCGTGTCGATGTTCTCCGCTTGTCCAACGGTGTAAACGTCTCAAGCTTCTGGAAATGGCTCCAGAGCATTGAGCAATTCATCAAATTCCAAAAGGCCCCAAGGGTGGACTTTGCTAATGGTTTCCTCACTCCCAGGGCAGGGGAAAGGAAAGGCACCACAAAACCAAGTGTCACCTTTGGCCACGTCCACCAGGCTTCTGTGAAGTTGTGCTTGGCCGTGATTTGGAACCAGGTCAGGTTGCTGAGAATGAAAGAGAGGAGGGCTAATCTTGCTGGTTTTGTTGATGGGCTTCCTAGAGACGTTTGACAAGGAATAGCAGCGGGTACAAGTGGACTCGCTTCCAGCCAAGGTTGCCATACCTGAGAGTTCGGCACATCCGGATGCTGTTCACGTTTGGGAAGCAGATTGGTCCTTGGGATCGTTCACACAAGCTTTTCTGAAGTCCTCTGCTGGCCGTCGGGGGGGGGGGGGGAAGAATTACCGACAGCAGCCTCCCTCTTTAGAAACAGCACTGTTTCCCCCCCCCTTTCAAAGTTTTGTATGTTGCATTGAGAGAAGAACCTGAACTCACGTTGTGTAGCCCAAAAATACAGCTGGAGGTGAGATGGCTGCTGCAAAATCCAGCTGTTCCAAGAGTTAATTTTTCGACAAGGAAAGAAACAGTTCCCTGAAATTTCAGCTTGCCGTTATGCTGATTTTTCCAGGAAAGTGGCAGGCGGGGGTGGGAATGCCATTTGATGGAGGATGGACCTTGTTACTTCTCCTGAAATTCAGCTTCTGCTTCAGCGGGAAGGTGTTAAATGTGAACTAGAGGACGGCTGGCCTAATGGTTATCCGAGGCTCCCTCCCTATGCCTTTTCCACGCCCGGGCCCTCCATCAACGAACAAGGTTGCAGAAGCCAGCAGCAGCTTCTCTTCACCGAGAAGGGCAGTTGCCCTTTCCTTTGTCTTCGGTGGCATCAGGGCTTCACCGCCCAGGGTTTGTTTGTTTTTTGTTTTGTCTTGCTCCAATCTGACCATTCTTCTCCCCCCCCCCAAGCTTGGATTATGGGGTTGGATGCGATGGGCGACAGGGAGGGGCGGGGTCAGGAAACTGGAGCTGTTCCCAGCTTGTCTGCCCTGGTGATGGCACCCCTTCCGTGTGCCAGGAGCATATTTGGATGGGGGCAGTCTGGAGGCTGCTTGCGGGTGCCCGGGGAGGGTGGCTGTCCATTGGGTCAGCCGGCCGGCGGAGGCATTTTGCATACAGTGGCAGAGAGGACGGAGGGAGGGGGAGGCAAGCACGGAGCCAATGTGTGCCAGGATGAGGTAAATATGGAACAAGGTCCTCTATTGGGCCTCTGCCCAGATATTAGGTTGCAAGGAGAACTGCAATTGGCTGCTTCCTCTTACCATGTGCAGCTTCTGGTAGGAAATGCCCTCCTTTCTCTCCTTTTTTTGCAATTAAAAAAAAATAAGACCGATAATCAGACAATGGCCCACTTCAGTTTCCTGCCATATCGGAGGAGACGGGGAGGCTTTCCCAGATCTGAGGCTCCTTCCTGGCTGAGCTGCTCTTTCTTCTCCTTTTCCCTGCAGGTTGCTGAAAAGTGCCTTCCCTGAAACTGGCATCGCTACAGCTGCTTCGACCCCCGACTTGGGCTTTCCCTCACCTGCACTCCGAAGGGCATCGAGAGCACCCACCTCCCAGCCCCCCCACCTGCCCCCTTCTTGGGAAAGAAGCCCCCCCCCCCCCGTCGCTGTTGGGTGTGCGTGGGGCATCTCGGCCAGCAGTCCAGCCGCCATCACTTTTCTTTTCCCTTTGGTTTGCTCCGTCATCTTTCTGCCCCCCTCCTTCCCGACTATGTAACAAACTCCTCCATTCTGTACAAAAAAGAGAAGAAGAAAGACAAGCACCAAACAAACCCAAGGGAATTTTTTTAAAAAAAGAAGCATTTCGCTCGCAGCTTTTGTAAATGTTTCAGGCGCAGGATGAAAAGATAGAAAGTTGCTGAACGGTTCTTTTCTGCCCAGAAACGAAACCATTCTGCTCAGTCTGGCCCGTTGCCGCTGTGGTTTCTTGGACGGACTTGGTTTTGTGTGAGGGTAGTTGAAACCCGCAACGTGAGAGCACAGAAGCCTGTGAGGACGGAGGACTAGAGGAATGCGAGTTGTTTTGAAATAGTTTTGGCAGTGGCACAAACATTACATAATATACGTATATATAAAAACATATATAAATATATAACATTTCTATTTTAACTTTGACAATTGCACTTTCAGGAGCTGGCCTCTAATTTGATTTTTTAGTTAGTTCTGATGAGATTTCTATTTTATGATTGGCTAAAAGTTTAACCTTTTCTTTTCGACAAGCATAATTTGAGTTCGATGAAACCTAAGTGCTGACGAATAGAAATTTTACCAAAGCAACAAGTTATTTCTTCACATTTTTAACTTGAATTTCCTTTTGATAAAGAAATCCCCTCCCCCCACACACACACGCATTTTCCCTTTCTTCAAAAGAAATCATTAGTATTCACCCGAAGAACATTGTGTTCCCCTTTTCCTCCCTCTTTTACCCCCTTTTGGAGGCAGTTTTTAAAATATGGCTCTGAACGTTTCCTTGGTTCGTGACACAAAATGGCTGACGCTGGAAGTCTGTCGGGAATTCCAGCGAGGAACCTGCTCTCGTTCTGACACAGAGTGCAAGTTTGCCCACCCTTCCCGGAGCTGCCATGTGGAAAACGGACGTGTTATCGCCTGCTTTGATTCCCTGAAGGTAAGGATGGGCTAACGCACCTGTTTTGCTGAAGTGCTTTCGAAACCGGAAAGGGTTTTTGTTTTGTTTTGTTTTAAAAAGCTTTCCTGGTGCACAATCAGTTCTTTCCCCAATTTTGGGAGCTCAGAGGTGAACAATGCAGGTTGTGTATCTGCTCAAATCCTGGCTCAATTTTTATTCTCAACAAGGAGAAGGAAGGACCAAAGGCCTTGGAGGGCAGCCAGTGCAAATATATAGGGTTCGTACAGAGCCAGTTTGGTCTAGTGGTTAGGCGCCAGGGTAGAAAGCAGGAAACTTCAGCTCTAGTCCCATCTTAGCCATGAGAGCCATCTAGGTGACTGGGCCGATCTCCAGGAGACTGGGAGCTCTAGGCATGAAAGCTGGCTAGGTCACCAGGAGATGGTGAATTCTAGGGGCAGGCACGTAGTACAGGCTGTCACAAAGTGGGCATGAACATAGTAAATACTGTTTTAGCAAAAGGGGTCCTCCTAAATGCCCTTGAATTGTCCAGCTGACTTTTGACTGTTGCTTAAAAAAAAGAAAAGCATCTCTTTTCAGAATGAAGCCATGCACTCCTTTTATTTGAGCAACAGATCCTGGTGAGTAGGGGAGTAAAATGTCTGGGCTGAAAAGATTGAAGCAAGCCCACAGTTGCGTCTGGGAAGGAAGGAGATGGGCTGGAGGTTTGTTCTCTTCAGCCAAATAACAACAACAATACAGGTCCCATTCCGCAGAACGGGGGCTGCAGGGACCTTGGCACATTGGCCAGAGCCTTACTTTGCAGAAAAGGAAGCTAGAGTAGAATACTCAGTGGAGGAGGAATTTTCGTCCCAGCTATTTTATGAGTGACAGTTGCCTTTGCCATCAGCCTACATGTTCTATCACCTTGTTACTTGGTACAGCCAATTTTAGCTGGAAACGCAGCTTCTCCTTGTACTTCATCCCAATCCTTCTCCTAAAAAATCTCTGGGAACCGCAGAAAAAACGGAGCTTTAAGTTGATAACTCCAGAAATGGCCTGCTGACTTTCTAGGCTAGCTTCACTGAACATGTCCTTCATCCAAGAATGTAAAAAGGGCCGGAGGTGTCATGTTGTTGATTTGTGTAAAATGGCTTCATGACTCCCCTAGTCCAAAAGAGAGTTCATTTAGTGGAGAAACAGAATGAAGGTGATCCTTTTTTAGCGACTGCCTCATTTAGCAATCATTTACAGCGGTGATGAAAAAACAACTTTACTACCCATCCTGTTAATGACCATTAATTCGTCTTACCTCTGTTGTGATGTATTTGGAAAGCGGAGGAGTTGGAAAGACCTGTCCTTTGCTTTCTCAAGTGGGCATTTCATAGCTGGTTCCCCAATCCTTGAGCAACATTGGGTCAACCTGTTGCTGCTTAAGGGTTTCTGAATATATTTCCCCGTTTTCTTTTGTACTGCTCTGTCCTTGAAAGCTACGAGCTTCAGCAGCCACACAAATACTTTAGATTTCAAGACTAAGGTGTTTACATTGCTTCTCTGTGACTTTATTCAGTAGTTGCATATTTCGTGTAGCAAATCAGTTTGATTTCTGTATTTGAAATGCAGCCAACACAATGACTGAACTAGAGTGGGTTTTTGTTTTTTTTTAAAGACCTGAACATGTTGGGTTTTGGACGCGAAAACAAATTAGCTCAGCTCACAAAGCAGAACTGATCCAGTTCACCTCCAGGAAGACAGCAGGGATTTTCCGTTGTCTCCTGTTAGATTTGGAGTTGCTTTGCCTGCTAGTTCTCTTTCACTCACTTCTGGGGATAAACTGGATTTATACTTACAACTTGGTGTAGAGCACATCTCTTCCTAATTGCATTTTCTGGCTAATGAGAAAAAGGAAGATGAATCTGTGTATCAGGGAAAAAGTCGTGGCAATTAGGATGTTGTAACCAGCCATCTCTTTACAGATCATGTTACATGGAGCCCAGTCATGCAATTAAGGTAATTGAACCGACAGTAATCCTTAAAAATGCACGCAAGGAATTGCAGAGAAATGCTGGAGACTTCTGTGGGAGCAAGCTGTGACAATAATTACAAAAGAAGGCTAAACCATCTGATTCCTGAAATTCATTCTTTCTTTTAAAGAAAAAAAATGGAGATGCCCTTATCTAAATTATGGCTGACTTATTTTGATGGTTCTTAGTTGTTGTTTTTGTTTTCCCCTCTCTGCCTCAAGCAAGTATTTGTCAGTATTTTTCCTTTCTCCCATCATGCAGGTGGGTATGATCAGAAAAGTCAAGATACGTTCATGAGAATGGAAGCTTGGATCATGCTATTGAGGGTGCCATCTTGATTTCTTTGAATAGGCCCTGTAGACGCTCCTGCCAATATTTATTACCATTATCATGATCGCTTAACTAGGTAGCTATGTCTACCCACTTGGGTTATCTATTCCAGGAAGGTAGATAGAAAGGATCTGATAGCTATGTTGGTACATTCTAGGGCAACTTCCTTGGAAGGACCTCCTATTCCTCTAGTCTTGGGGAGTGGAGCTTGTGTTTTAATATTCTGTGGCGATCTGTTCTTTCCAATCCTACATATTTCTCTCTTCTGCACCTCTTTCTGCTGGAAGGGTGTTACGTAGATAACCTTGCAAGCTGAAGAGCAGAGACACTGCCATAGCACTGGGCTTGAAGCCACATAAATATTTCTGAAGCTCTCGATAATTTCAGGCAGCATCTTCATGGCTTGCACATAGGAAGCGAGTGGCACTTTTTTGCTGATTGGTTCCTGTGGACCACCCTGCATGGCCGGAGCCAGCTCGCACCCGGGTCATCGGAAAGAAAAAACAGTGCCAGTGGGCCCCGCGGTTGCTCTCATTTGGCCCAAGCATCTGCAGCAGCCTTATCTGTCCTCTGCCTCCGTGGCCAGCAATAAAATTAGGGAATTTACAGGGTTGATGTGCGAGACGTTTCTTTCAACCATTTATTAACTGGCTGTGATTTTTTTGCAAACTGGGGTTTCCCCTCTCAGTTTGCTGAAAAGATCATTAATCTAAATACCTTTTCCCGGCATAGAAGGGACAAGAGTGAAACTTGCCAGCGGTTGGCCACCTCGCAGTTCCTCCAGCTCTTACTCACTGGGGTCTGCTAGAAGAAAGACCGGCTGAGAGACTTCTGTAATTGGAAAAATTCCCAAACTGTCCTTAAATGCACCAGTTCCTCAGGCCCGGAGAAATGCATTTGAAGGAGAAGAGCTGCCTTGGGACCACCCGTGGAGAAGGAAGTCCGGTGGTTGATTCCCAACTGTGTGGTTTGTTTGTTTTTTAACTTGAGTAGCTGCAAGGCCGAGAGGCGATTTGGCCCTTGTGGGGAACAAGAGAGATAGGTTAGGTTTATGCCTGGTTCTCCTTCAGCTGTTGTTCTTGGGGTCACAGCAAACATGGCAGCTTGCAGGTCACAGCTGGGTTCCCAAAACATTCAGCTAAAGCTCATCAGGTTATGCGGTGGCTTGGTGCAGCACGTGGATCTGACCGTTCTCAACTTCCATCTAAATTTGCCCTGACCTGCTATATTTCTGCTTGCAGGGAGGTTGTCTCCAAGTACAGGCAGTCCCTGGCTTACAGCAGTTTGTGAGATTCAGAGTTACAATGGCCCTGAAATTTTTCACACTTACCACCGTTGCAGCCTCCCCAGGGTCACGTGATCCAAATTTGCATGTTTGGCAACTGGTTCATACTTAAGAGTACTGTTGCTGTGTCCCGGGGTCACGTGATCCCCTTTTGCAGCCTTCTGACCAGCAAAGTCTATGGGGAAGCCAGATTCACTTAAAAACCGTGTTACTAAGTTAACAACTGCAGTGACTCACTTAACAACTGTGGAACGAAAGTTGGTAAAATAGGGCAAAACTCACTTAGCAAATGTCTGAACAGCATAAATTTTGGGCTCAATTGTGGTCGTAAGTCGAGGACTATCTGTAGAGAGGTGGTGGGGTCCAGGGTCCGAAGTTGACTGTGCAGGGTAATCCCCTTTATCTGTGAGTAAGCAAACCCAGGCGGGCCTGATTTCTCCTTTCAGCGGAAGAGGCTGGCCAGCCAGCAGAGGTGGGTGGCCTGCCGTGTTTTGTCCAGGCCAGATTTGGGCACAGCGGCCACCCGGCAATAACGGGCAGCACATTACAGCCTGGGCTGCTCGTGCTTGCTCTCGAAAGGTTAATGAGTTCTTGAGAAATAGAACTCATTTATCACACGTTCCACCGACTTGTTAAGAAATTAGGGTTGGGGTGGAAAACAGTGGGGCGAAATGAGGCAGAGGATATCACAAGGCTCCCCGATTGATACGCATCTTTTGGGTATCACAATGCCATCCTTCCGATTTACATGCCAGTAGAAGGACTGACAGAGGCATTGTATGTGTCTGTACAGTTAATCTTGTTAAGTTGTGATTGCCACTTAATCTGCTTCTTTGTGCTGGGTACAGAAAACGAGATGGGGAGCTTTGCAGGGCTGTGACAGCAGGAGGCGGCCAAGTGTGTTAGCCAGGCATTAGCCACACTCCCTTTGTGCGGCTGGAGTTGCTGGCCAGGGTTTGTGCAGCCTCAGCAAGACAGTTGGATTTGGAGCAAGAGAGGCTTCAGCTAAGAGATACACCCTGGTACAAAGGCTGAGCCAAAGCGGGCTAGATGGCATCGTCCCTGTTGGCATTCGGCACCTTGGGAAATATTTGGGAAGACCAGGCAGTTGTTCCTTTCCAATTCACCTGGCTTAATAGGACGTGATTTCAAGGAGTTGAAAAGTTGTTTACTTTTCATACTGGATGGACCTGTGCTTGCATTGGGGGATAATCTGTGAGCTTTGCAGCCTAGGAATCTTGCTGACATTGAAATTTGAAAGTTTGGCAGTTGGTAATTTTTTTACCCAATGTTGACTTCGTTTGACAGGAGAAGAACATTAGGAGAAGGAGCATCTGTTCTTCTTCTCATAGGAACTGTGATTTTGGCATTTTGTGCTGGAAACAGGTGGGCCCTATAGAAAACAAAAAAGTGTGATGTTTGTAAGCATCGGAGGACACGAAAGGCCAGGAGCCCTCGGTCTTAAAGCATCATTCAGAGAGCAAATGGGGCATTTTGCCATCTCCTTAAGCAATACAGGACAGTGGAGATGGACACGAAAGGCATAATTTCAGATCTTAAACTCCCGCAGGAAAGAATGGCAGCCTGGGCATGTATGGGGTTTGTGTGTTTGTGTGTGCAGAAGTTTGTTTTTATTTTTCAAAAACATCACTTATACAGGCAGTCTACATGTTGGCAAAGCTCATTTCTACAGTCTCATTTCTGCCTCAGGTATAAACCAGATTTTAAACTCGAGGATTTAATTCCTTGCCAGGAGAACTCTCCGATTCTACTTCTAAATCTCCCCGTACAATCCACTTCTTGGCAACCCCTTTTTGCAAGTTAGTTTTTGCATATTAATCTCTATCCCTTTCCTTCCGTCCAGCTGAATCAGCGCGATTAGAAAGTAATTTTAAGTTTAGCTTCCCCCCTGCAGAAAAGTTTCCTTGGCTGATTTTTGTGCAGAATGCCACTTCTTAGACGTTCAGGCTGGGGAAATTCCATTGTTCCCTCTTCTAGTTTGTAAATTCGTTGCTGTGGAGGGCTGTTTTGATTAATATTACAATCCAGATTTCTTTATGGTATTTCCAAAATAATTACTAACCTTCCAGAAGTTTTGTTATCTATTTATTCAGTCGTTTATAGCTATTACCCCAAACCTCCAAAGGAAACAGATTTTGTTCCCCCAAAGGAAGGCCGCTAGCTCTTTCATGCCGTTCTGATTTCTTCGAAGACTGCTTGCAGGCCTGGCTAAAATAAAAGGATTGAGCCACCTTTGTGTCTCTCCTTCTGTAATCTGAGGGAGCTATTTAAAAAATGCAGTACATTTCTTGGCGCTGATTTCTTTCCCACGTTGAAAACAAATTGTCAGCTCAGATGGGTTGTTATTTTTAAGTCCAGGAGCTGTTTGTGTTAATTAAAGCAGTTGATTTTTCTAAATTATGTGACAACACAAACACACATTGGCCCTTACCGCAACCTGTCCCTTCAATGAAATAGGGCTCCTTTGCACGGCCTTTCCTTCTCTTTCCTTTTGTCTGTTTTGGCTGGGCTCTTGATAGCTGAGGGGCTCCACGGGAGCTGAGGAATTAGCACCCCCAATTCTGCACGAGGAGTGAGCTTTCTCTAAGTTACGCCCCTTTGCATGTCCTTCCTCTGCTTTAAAAGATGCATTATCGCTCTCAGCTTAGTGATCATTAATAGGACACTTTCTCCAAAAGCTGAAATCACTAGGGGTCTGCCCTCTGGAAGCCAAAAACCCCCACCCTCAGTCTGTGGTGCACCCTGCCCTCTCCCCTCCAGCCACATGGAACCGCCAAGCCGATTGAATGTTCTGCAGAGTTGCCAGTTAAAACAACGGATGTTCCCAGTAAGATCTTGGCTTAGGAACTCAGTTGCTTGAAAAGTTGATAGCGGATTTTCACACATATCTAACCCCTCCCCCACAAGAGGGTTTATTCTAAATGGTGCTGGGAAGCCTTATTACCTGAGCGCAGGGCCAGGGTGTCCATGAGGTCAACCTTGACCAAATTGTATATTACTACTTAAAAGTTTTAGTTTATTTTTATTACTATTTTATTACTATTATACATTTTTATTACATCCTCCCTTTTGGAGTGTTTTTAATTTTTGTTAAATATATTACATTTTAAAAAAATTAAAAACCATTGCATCCTGTCATGTATTTTCTGTGCTAATATCTTGCATAAAATGCAAAGTAAATGGTGGGACACACTCCATTCTTCCTCGAGGTGCTGAATAATCCATTTTATCTTGGTCTCCCGGGAATTCTGCTTCTGAAGATCTGCTTTTCTTTTTTTCACAAACTCCTCAGGGTCGGTGCACTCGAGAAAACTGCAAATACCTTCACCCTCCACCACACTTAAAAACACAACTTGAAATCAACGGGCGCAACAACCTGATCCAGCAAAAGACAGCCGCTGCCATGTTTGCACAGCAGATGCAGTTCATGGTCCCCGGAGCCCAGCTGCAGCCGATTGTAAGTGGCAGGAATAATTCTCTGGGTAAGGTCCAATCTTGGGGGCTTCTTGGGACAGAAATGTCAGAGGTAAGATAGGGCCACATTTCCACCAAGATGAAGATGAACCGAGGTGATACCATTGAACAGCACAGATCGCATCTATCAGGGAGTCCTCAACATAAGCTCAAAAAATTGTCGATGACTTCAAGGTGGGAAAATGCATTGGAGCAGGTGGAACGTCAGCAGAATCCCTGACCTTCCCCAAAGACCCAACATCAGCATTCAAAATTGGCACTTTAGTGAAGAGATCTAAGGCTATTGTGCTCCGTTCGCCACCTACCCATCCAGGTTATTTCAGGACAGTGGTCCATGCGTTGAAGAAGTGGGACATAGTCCACAAAAGCTTGTGCCCTCATAAATTGGATGGTCCTTTGAGCACCACAAGATTCTTGGCAGATTTTGTTCAAGAGACCCAACATTCTGACTTTGTAGCCTTAGATGTTAATTTTCTGGACTGTGCTTTGTCCATGCAGACAAGACTACTGTGTGTTTCCAGTATGTGGCATCCATAAGAGCAGATGGAGGAAACAAATCCCCCCAAATGTAGGTGTCTGAGTGTTGGGTGTATCTTTTCAAAGCAGCATGGTGTGTCAGCCCTTCTAAAGAACGGGGAAGGAGTGGATGGTGGAGGCCCATTGACGAATATTGAAAGATGGCCATCTGCCCAGTGATAACAGCCTGTCTTTGCTTGCTCTTCCCTTACAGACAACATTTCCTGTGACTCCTTCGCTTGCAACCAGCCCCACCATGGCATTCAGCCCCTACTTAAGCCACGTTTCTCCAGGGATGGGCTTGGTGCCTGCAGAGCTCTTACCAAACACACCTGTTCTGGTGTCCAGCAACCCTGCGGTTTCAGTACCAGGTGGCTCCGCGGGGCAGAAACTCATGAGGACAGATAAATTAGAGGTATTTGCGTTGACTTGGGTTTCATTGCTGTATTTCATAGGGAATTGTTAGGAGAATTTGGGTGTAGATTGCTCTGTTTCTGTCAGCCTTGTGAGGTAGTCCAGACAAGAAGCACACCCGGGAGAATTAACTATAATTTTATTGTAAGGCTACATTAATAGAATTGTGCCATCTGAAAGGACATTTCTTCCCCCTTCCCCTTTGCAGTTCCAAAAACTTAAGAAGGGTCCATTCTGAGATGATTGCCATGCCTCTGTTCTGTCGGCAGGTTCAGCTGCCTCTTGTCCAGCTATTACCCCGTCTCCCAAGGCCATTTCCACATAGCATTATAGTTTCTCTTTCTATCTTGCAAATTGATATGGCCACCCTTTTTAAACAAACTGGGCAGACCAGTTGTCTTGAGCGTTACATCTGGGCCAGCAGGACATCCCAGTTTGAATCCCACTTCTGCCTTTCCAGGTGTGCCGAGAATTTCAGCGTGGAAATTGCACGCGAGGAGAGAACGACTGCCGCTACGCTCACCCGATCGATATTGCCATGATTGACACGAATGAGAACACGGTCACGGTGTGCATGGATTACATCAAAGGCCGATGCTCCAGGGAGAAATGCAAGTACTTTCACCCCCCTGCGCATTTGCAAGCTAAAATCAAGGCAGCTCAGCACCAGGTGAATCAAACAGCTGCAGCCGCAATGGTAAGGGAGCCGCCTCCGGCGATGACTTGGCTGAATGTTGTGTTGTCCCACAAAGTGGGGACGGGGTGGAGGGCTCGGGGGTGCCCCTTCCCCTTTTTAATAGAGTCACCCTCCCACAATCATCAGTTTGGCCCCAGGGTACTCCTTCAGAAGGAAGCGCCACTTCCTTTCTCTCCCTCTGTCAGCATAGAAAGTTTACAAGAAAGAGCCATGGAGAATTTTCTGTTTAAGATCCAACCTGGTCTTTACAAAGCCGATTTATGCCATTGTACCCATATCTGTATCACTCAGTTTCACGTTAAGATGCCAATTGTCCCAAAGGTGCTTTTTCAAGAGGCAGCTGGACTTTGTTTTTTGTTGAAGACGTTTCGTTTCTCATCCAAGAAGCTTCTTCAGTTCTGAATTCCCCACCATCCAGTAGAACTGAAGAAGCTTCTTGGATGAGAAGCGAAACGTCTTCAAAGAAAAACAAGGAAGTCCAGTTGCCTCTTGAAAAAGCACCTTTGGGACAACCAGGACCTGGAGGACGGAGAATCTCCATAGACTTTAAGATGCCAAGCATCAGCTCTGGGTTTTGCATGGGTCTTATCACTAAAAGAGAACACCTTGATGGTCAAGCTTCTCATCGGCGTTTGGAAGAATTGGCTCACACGTTCTTTGTTGATCAGGGCTGATTCCTGACATGCTACCTGTAACATTCGTCACCCCACCTCACCCCAGTTCATGTTGAATTCATGCTGTCCCTAGTCAGCATACACTTTATTAGCAGTGTGCCATTTAACTCCCCCACCCCACCCAGCCTTAAAACATTTTACTGATTGCTTATTTTCAGAGCTGGGTCATCCAAACTGTCTTGTAATATTCACTAACTCCCCACCCCACCCTCTCCCCAAGTCTCCCAACTTCTATCAGACAGTTTCACTTCTGGGAGAAGTTTCAAATGCAGCTGCCGACTGGCGCTGATGAATAGCAAAGCCTGCCCTCCTGCGCCTTTTAAGGTAGCGCAGTAATTGGTTGGTTGGTTGGTTGGTTGGTTGAGGGATCGACTGGTTGATTGATCGTTAGGCAAAACAGAGACAGAGAAAGAAACAGTCCCCGATGGATTTTCAAAAGGCATCTCTGGCTTGTTTCAGCAGCTGTAAGCAAGTGGCGTTCTATAAATCAGGGATTTGGAAGTCAAAGCTGAAAAGAAGGGGAGGCAGGCCTCCTTCACACTGACTTGTGTGGGCGCAGGGTCTTTCAGTCTTGTCTCTCCCCAAGTCACGGCATGGAAAGACTCCAGGAAAGTTGGTTTAGATGGAACACTTTCTTGGATCACGCTTGCGTTGGTCATCTTGAAGAAAGGCAGGGTGTGGTTGGAAACACCTCCAGAATTCCGGCAGGTTGTCTCAAAATTCTTTGAGAATAGATGGCTCCTTCTTAAGTTTGGAAGAAATCTTGAGATTTCAAATATACGCTAATCACCCATTTCTGGACAAGTGCTACTTACGCTATTTATTAATATTTCACACGCCCAGTGCATCCCATTTTTCACAGATATTTACTCAATTTGGCTGCACGCCTCCAATGGCTTGCTTACACAGAAGTAATCCTCACTGAAAACAGTGGAACTTGCTTCTCTGAATTAGATCCAAGAATTCAGCCCTGTTAATGAGCCCTAAAAACGAGAAGCTATCCTCAAAGGGCAGCTAGGCAAATTGGGAGCACAATTTCACACAATCTAGTCTTTATTGCCTAGTGTGCACTTTAAAAATGGAGATTTTTATCGAATAAATGTTTCAACCAGGAGTGCCCAACCTTGACTACTTTCAGAATTCCCCAGCTAGCTATGCTGGCTAGGGAACTCTGGGAGTTGGTCTTAAAAGTTTACAAGGTTGGACCCCCCCCCCCCCGGTTTAAAGAAAGGAGTGGGGGAGCATGGGAATATTTTTTTTGCACATTACAGAGACATTGTGTGAGAACCCAGGGTCTGTTACGCGGAATGGCTTATCCAGAAGGATTTGTGATGGAAGCTTCATCAGGACGGAAGCTCCACCCCTCGTGTTCCACTCACACCGTGATGTCATGCATGCCGTGAAAGGGGCGGAGCTTGTGGCGTGGTGCTGCTTTCATTCCCTCGAGTGAAGGGTCAGATCCTACCGGCCTTTCCCCTGCCGCCTTATTTGTGAAAATGGGAACGGAAAGACTTGTGCCCAAGCTTCACCCTTTTCCAAGGGAGACGGTGCCCCCCTCCCCCAGCTATTCTTTGTCCATTTTAACTGTTGCAGACCTCTCTGTGGTGCATGCATTGTTGTCTGGTTTTTTGTTTTTTCAAAAAAAAATTACTGTGATAATGCATTCATTTTATTTTATTTTTTTCTCTCCGCCTTCTCCACAACGTTGCTCTCCTTTTTGACACATCTCTGCTTGCTGTTTTTTGTGTTGTGCTTCAACCCCCCTTCCTCAATACCGCCATGTACTCGCTGCCTGCTAATTAAGACTCAGCCAGCTCTCCGATCACAGAAGCGACCCCTGGAGGCAAACTTTGACCTGGTACTTGGAGCTTTGCATGTAACCATCCTTTAGATTGCATGGAATACCTTAGTATTCTTTTTTTTCCCCTTTCCCTCCCTCCCTCTCTCTTTCTCCTTTCCTTTTCTTTGTGTCCGGAGACTGCCCATCATATGAGGAAAAACATATTTCCAATCAGATGCTTCGGTCTGTGCTCTTTTGCGCCCCCCTAAGATGGGGGGGGGGGCGGACTGCCACTCTGCTGGAATTGAAAATCCATTTTTGAACTAGCAGGTGTCTCTCCTACCAAAAATGTTTGCCAGGATCTCTCATTGCAGCTTTTTCCAGTCCGTCTGTTTCCAAGCAGTGCAGGATGCCTCTGGAGGGGCCCTGCCAGGCACTTCATGGGCAGGAAGGGGTGATGTCTCAATCAACCAGCCCTATGGCGCTGTTCTCCCACTGGGGCTGCAAAGCGACTGGCAGAGCCTTTAGCTCCTTGCGGAAAGATAGGAGGGCTGGGGCCAACCTCACATCACAAGGGGGCGGGGGGGGGCAAGATGTTCCAGAGGGCAGGAGCCACGGTGGAGAAGGCCCTCCTCCTGGACCCCGCCAGCTGGAATAATTGGGCTGAGGGGACCCTCCGTCTGCCTCCTCTGCCAGCACGGGTGGGTTGACACGGTCCCTCAAGTAACCAATGGGGACGTGTCCCGGTCATCCCCCCAAAAAAGCTCCGGAGTTCGAGTCAGAACTGCGGCAAGGCCCCCAGTTAGCTGTCTCTTTGAGAGCCCAACTCAAATTATTTTCTTCATTTCCCCCCTAAATTCTTAAAACCAGATAAGAATCTGTGCGCAGGGAATGGATTGTGACCTTCGTCTGACGTGCAGACTCCATTCCAAAGTTTGTGTTTGGGGCGGGGGGGATCCTTTTCCACTTCAGCTTTTCAAGTTTCATCCCCTTGTCTCCATTTCCATTGGTCATTTTTCCTTGCCTGTCTTCCCCGGGGGCTTCTGCCCCCCCCCCCCCCCCCCCCGTGCTCAGCTTTCAAGGTGTCCGTTTTCTAAGAAAGAAGATAGGCTGGGTTGCTTTTTGTTTACAGAAATAATAGGTCTTTTTTTAAAAGACAGACCAGACAGAAGGGGGGGGGGGTGGGGTGTTGTAAGAATGTTTGACTTCTGCTTGTCACAGGTCCTCAAGCGATTTGGGGGTAAATATTCTTAAATTGGGGAGGAATTAAGTGGGCAGTTTTCCTAAATAATAAATCCAGTGTAAATAGTCCTTGATTTACAACAGTTCACTTAGTGACTGTTTAAAGTTATAACGGCACTGAAAAAAGTGATTTAGGACTGTTTTTCTCCCGACTGTTGCAGCATCCCCAGGGTCATGTGATCAAAATTCGTATGCTTGGCAACTGCTCGTATTTATGACGGTGGCAGTGTCCCAGGGTCACGGTGATCCCCTTTTGTGACCTTCTGACAAGCAAAGTCAACGGGGAATCCAGATTCACTTAACAACCATGTGACTAAGTTAGCAACTGTGGCAAGAAAAGTCGTAAAATGGGGCAAAACTCGCTTAACAAATGTTTCACTTAGCACCAGAAGTCGATCAATTGTGGTCGTAACTTGAGGACTACCTGTAATACGGTGGCTGTTTTTGCTCAAGAAAGAGAAGCAGCCCTGCGCAGGGGAAAAACAGGAATTTAGAAGTGAATTAAATGCAGCGGGGGTTTTTTATTTTTAATTTTAATTTTAATTCCATTTCCCTGGGTTGAGGTGAAATAAATAAATAAAATAAAATAAAATAAACATGTACAGTAAGGAATATGTTTGCTTAGGGCCTCTGATGCATCTATTCTTGAGGCGTTTGGGGGGGCAATGAGTAACGGGCTGGGTGAAAGCCCCCACGGCAGGTGAGCGCCTTCTCCATTTAAGTGTGATGGTGAGACAGCTGTGAGGATTAGCGCCTTGTGATGCCAGAGGTCTGCCAGACAAGATGAGCTGGTTGGAAAGTTGCCCAGCCAGCCCAGGGGTAGATAATGCCAATGAAAGGAGCCTTTGGGCCAAATTCATCCTGTCGCCACATCCACTAAAAGGCCCACACCTGTGCCTTACGACAGAACGTGAAGGGACTCGGCATCTTTTGAGTTTTGCAACCTGGGAGAGAGTGTTGAGTACCCCTTGGGGCAAAAATATGATCCCTAAAATCATAGAGCAGGAACTAGCTCAGGAGAGGGCAACTACAGCATGGTTGGCTCAGGAATTCTGGGAGTTGAAGTCCACAGGTTGTAAAGGGGCTGTCGTTGCCCACCCTGAGCTAGCTTATACTGTACACCAAGTAGTGGATGTCAACTAGATGTCATATCTAGACAAACATTTGCCAGAAGTCTCCTTCTGGCTTAAGCGAAGGCTTAGCTTACCTTTGGGGTATGTTTTCTCTTTGTGCACCTGTCTTCTCTCAACCACTCGGCCCAGGTTAGCCACGTTTGACTGGCACCTCTCCCTTGCCAAACTCCCCTGCCACCCTTGGCCAGTTTTTAAAGTCCCTCCCCAAAACAAAAACCATCTCTTCCTCTCCTCCTGTTGAAGAAAATTAAGTCTTGCCAATTGTGTGGTTCTTCAGGAACTCAAGTGGGGCAGAGAAGCTGCTGCTACTGCTGTGGCTTGCGTGTGTGTGCGCGCACACACACACACACACACACACCCCAAATTCTGTTTTGTTCTGTCCCAGATGCATTCGCAATTTGGGTGTCAGGGTGAGAGGAAGACATGCCTGCAAACTGAGCACTCTACAAATTCTTTGCATGTTACGAGGAGAGAAGCCTTAAAACCTTACCACGCGGGGAAGTGTTCTTGTTTGTAAGCTGCCCAGAGTTCCTGAGTGAGTAGGCAGCCATATAAATCCTCTAAATAAAAGAAATAAGAGAATTGAACAGAGGCGAAGGTCAGTTGCCCGCAGCGTTGACGCTCACAATGTCCTCCAGCACCACACCGGCCCTAGAACCAGAAGCTGGCCCAGGAAGTGGGGTGACATTTACACCTGTAGCCAGGAGTCTCTGCATTAACACCTGGGCCTCCCCTGCTTCTGCTAACCCTCCCCTGCTAATAGCCGTATCTCTGACTTTAGCCGTCAATGTTCCCTGTGTGTGTGTCTTTCATGCTTGTCGCTTGCACACCTCTGCAACTGCTTCTGGGCAAGTGAAAATTGTTTTTGATTCCTCCCCCTTTTTTAATTCCCTCCCTTCTTTTTTTCCTTTGAAAATTGAACTGTTACCTACCACATTGATATCCGCTGCAGTCTGAGAATTCCAGCAGCATCCTTGATAGTTGAAATTTTGTGTAAAGAACAAGTTAAAATGTCAGCGGGTTTAAAAGTTACTTAGCTGTCAAAAATAACCCAGAGGAGGAGAAGGCAAACAGACCTTCTTCAGTTCTGGGACCTTTGCTTCTTTTCCTTAACTGAGTCTTCCTTGGCCCAGACGTTCTCCAGATGTGTGAACTTCAGCTCCCGGAATCCCCCCTGCCTCTGTGGCCTTTCCCGACCTCTTCGGAATTGAAAGGCCTCAGTTGAGGGAGACCTCAGCCATGGCAGTTAAATTTGCTTTAAAAGTAATCTGGGATTTGTGGCGATGATGATTGCTCGCCCGCTCGTTGATTGGCACAGTTTCACTTCTTTCGGCTGTCAAGGGGTGAATTCTGTCCCAGCTCCCGTTTCTCAGCAGTTGCAGGTGATTTGAAGATCACAGCACCTCTCCTGGTCCAGCCATGCTTCGACTAAACCTGGTTTTCCCTTTTTCCTCCCCCCTCCCCTTTCCACTGGCTGCAGGCATTGCCACCTGGTGCCCTTCAACCTTTACCAAAGAGGCCAGCACTTGAAAAAAACAACGGTGCCACCACAGTCTTCAGCCCGAGCGTTTTTCACTACCAGCAGGCCCTTGCAAACATGCAGCTGCAACAGCCTGCCTTTATCCCAACAGGTAGGTGCCTTGGCTCGGCCTCTTGGCTCTTCTTTCGTTGCGTGAGGCGAGCCCGTCTCTTCCGGGACCACCGTCTGACTCTCCAAGGGGCCTGCTCTCTGCTGAGCTTTTGCCCAGAGCAGCTGTGCGTGACTTCCCTCCCTGCTGTGAGCCTTCGGTTTGCTGGTGCTGCCTGAGCCAGGGGTGTCCAGTGAGGGTGTGGGAAGAGAAGAGGCCCCCTCCCCAGGGCTGGAGGACAGGGCTTCCTCTCTCGCTGCCTTCCCAGGATCTGAGACGGTTTTCCAGTTGAATTAGTTGGGGAGCAGCATGGATTTCTTTGGGAAGCGGATGGCCAGGAATGTCACCTCTCTTTTGAATGTCTTGCTCTTTCTTCCACAAGTAGCGTCTCCAGTGCACATCTAGATGCTCTCTTAGATTTCAAAGAGTAGCAATCTCTCCTGCTGTGAATAACCATCACGGACAGGCCTGTTTCCCTGCCTCCCTGCCAGTGTTTGATAGCAGCCCCTCTCTCCCACCCGGGGGAAGCCTTCCTTGCAGCTGAAAGCCCAGGTGTGAACGCTGCTCTTCACCAAATATTCAGGTGTTCCACCGGTTTTGTGCAGCTAGCATACAACACTAACGTGCGGCCTGTCGGAACTTTCCAAGAGGTTTAAGATCAAACATTGGCCAGTGGGCCGATAACGCCAGCCTGGCTAAGCAGATGGGGCACCCATCCTCCGTCCGGTCTCTCCCTTTGGGACGTGTCTTCCTGCGGAATTGGCAAAACAAGTCTGCAAAATCTGTCCTGAGAGCAGGGGGCTAAATTTTGCTGGGATTCAGAGAGTGGATTCAAAACTCACCCTGAACAAACCCGCTGCGTAAAATCCAAGCATACGTTTCCCCTCTGGCCACAGCGCTGACCTTTAAACGGTTCAATTACTGTCGGACCGAGTCTGTGCGGGCATGGCTGTGGGCACTGCCCCAAAGAGGACACACACCCCCTGTAAAATGATCATGTTACTCAGAATGTGTGCCTGTTAACCCACGAACGGCTTCACTAACTGAATATCCCTTCTGTTCATCTTTTCCACGCTTCACTGCATGACGTGCAGGGTCTGTGCTGTGCATGGCACCCGCAGCAAACGTCGGTAGGTTTTTCTCCACAACCTTTTCCTAATGCAAATGAGGCCTTTGGCTCAGTGGGGTCATTGGTGGGGAGGGAGGGGAGGAGAGTGGGAAGGTTTTTTGTGTGTATGTATGTGTGTAGCAGTGTCCCATGATATGTCGGGCTGAAAATTCACTCTCCCTGTAAAGGCTGAAATGGTTGTGCTCTTCTGTAGTGTGGCAATTGTGATGATGCAATCAGCGGAGCTGAGCTTAGATGAGCGTTAAAAACCAATCCTCTCCCTCGTCGTTTTCCTTCAGCGGTCCCCGTGGCAGCGTTTCCGTGGCCCCTTCTCATCTCCCTTACTTGCCTTTGTTCAGCTCTTAATTTCCTCCTGAGATAACCAAATTATTTTGGCTACAAGCTGGCACGATGTCATCAAATCCATTCCATGATCCTTGCCCTTGGACCCTTGCTGACATCTCCCTGTAGCCCAGTCTGATGGGCTACGTAGTGCTGTGATGTCATCTCTGATGTGATTCCGGCTGGACTACAGCCATCCTGTGTTCTAATCCAGAAAGGAGCAGGAAGTAGAAGGGGAAAATGGGCTAACAAAGGGGGTATCTTAAGAGCAGGGAGCTTTTGTATTTCCCTGCCCGTGGGAGTATTTTGGTATTTAGGATTCCCAGACATATTTCCTCTCCTCTGAAAGTTAACTCTTATTTCACTTGCTTACTGGGAGAACATTGGGTGGTGCTGTAAAAGGATGAAGCTATAGCTTTTCTGCTGGTTCTGTGAGGAGGAGCTTTAATCAAGCTTAGCCTTACGCTTGTGTGCCATCCATTACAACCGCTGTTTCCTTCACGTCCGTCCGTTTGCTTTCAGTGCAGACATTTTTTTTCCCTGGATATTCCCCCCCCCCCCCCTTGACTAACCTTGATGAGGGAGAACAGAAGGCGGGCCGTGGAAGTTGACAAACAAGTTCAACGGAGAATGTAAAATTGGGTCACTGAACGCAGCTTCCTTCCTCCAGACCACAAGGGGGAATGTTAGTCAATTGAGCCAGCAGTGACTTGCCCTACTCTAAACCACTTTGAAACTAGTTCCAGATGGCTTTGGGGCTGTTGATGTCCCTCCAACCTAACCTGGGATAAGTAATTTGGTGAAGATGTGGTTCCAGGACGCCCAAGGTCCTTTTTAGGCTCTGAAGTCTGTGGCGACCTGATTTTTCTACCTGCTTTGCTCCTTGGGGTAGGAGGTGGGCCTTTAAAGGGGGTGCTTGAGTTTTCAGCCAGGGCTTGGCGTTTCTGCAAGGGGCTTCCTGGGATCCAAAAACCAACCCTAGTATTTGTCCTCACCCCTCAGACCCCTCACCCTGTGGGCCAGAGAGAGACTCAAGGTTGGGGCCCTCATCCCTTGCAGACATCTCAGGACACCCCCCCCCTTTCCTTGGTCTTCCCAAATTGCAGCCCTCCTTATGCCTTACCTTGAAAAACCCTCAGAAGCAAAGACCAGAGTCCCGTGTTCCATTCAGATCCCCAGGCCGCTTTTAGTCTTCCTGTTTTGTTATCTTTGAAAGCTGTTACAGGCTTTGGGGTTTTCCCCCTCTCCTGTATTCTACTTCTGGGAGAAATTGGGGTGGGAAGATATACGGAGAGCTGAAATGGGCTGCATCAGCACCCACCACACCACTGGGACAGAACCAGCAGAAGTTTCCCCTGAGGCTTATGGGGTGACTGGAAAGAACGCCAAGGGAGTCACCAGAGGGTGCACAGAGGCAAACGAGGTCCATGAAGACCCTTACTCACAAGTCAAGTGTAGATTGCTGTTTTTCAAGATCGCTTGGGGTCCTGTGTGCCTGTAATTGCTATTTCTCCTTATTAGTTGCGGACAACAGACCCGCTTATATTGCCCCTCCCCCCTCGAGAAAACGTGGTTTGGTTATTCGTTCCTTTTCCACCCATCTCTGGAAATTTTGACCCCCCACCCCCCACCCCGAGTTCTCTATACATCTGCTTATAAATGTTTACTGAGTGTTGAGAATATTTTAGTTTTTTTTCCTTAATTATAATTGTAATTGGCCTTTTCCCCTTTTTTTCTCTTATTATTTTCTTGTTCTCTTCCCCTATCCCCGATGCTGTTTTGCTTTGCTCTGTGGTTGCATGCCGCATCCTGGTGTCTCCCTCCATGACGTCACCACGGCTTGTTGCTGTGACTCCCGACACGCCCCCCACCGCGTTCCATAAACGCTCCACCCTCCTGTTTTGTTGCTTCCATGGTTCCCTACCGAAAAGTTCCCATGATGCACGGTGCTACGCCCACCACTGTTTCTGCAGCAACTACACCCGCCACCAGCGTTCCTTTCGCTGCAACTGCAACAGCCAATCAGGTTTGCCCCCTTTCGATAGCTTTTTTTCATGGGGTCGGAGGGGCCAGGAGCTGGCCCAGGCCCACGTGGGGCCGGGGCTTTTTACCAGTGGTCACAGAGAGGTGGGGACAATAAGGGTGCTGCCCAAACCCAGCTCGGTCAGGGGCTGCCCCTCCTGATGCTCACGTTGAGGCCGCTGGACCGGTCTGGAAACACTCTGCCAACTGGTGTGCAGGGGGTGGGTGGTGTCCATTCACAAGGGCACCTCCCCAAACCCGTCTGCACCCCCACCCTCCCTTTATGAGCCGTGAGGAGAGGCCAGTGCCTGCATCCCATGAAGGAAGACGGGTCCTCGGAGATGCTGTGGATCTGCCATGGGGCAAAGGCCTTCTTCATGGATGTGGGTGGCATCACTTTGAAGCAAGGGATCGGGAAGTGCAGAGGATCCAGCTTTCCCCTCTAGATGTGCTGGGGCAGCGGTTCCCAGACCTGGCAGGCTAGGAGCAGCTGTTCAGGGGGCTCAAGTTTAACGATGAGGAGAAGAGATTTCTGCCAGCTCATCGCATGAAGGTGGCGTCCTTCCTTGGAAGTGGCTCTCTTCCACCGCAGAAGGAATGGAGTCCCCGCAAGGGTCAGAACAGGAAAGAGGACTGCTCTTCCTCTAGCCTTGAACTCTCTGCCTCTGTTCATACCTTTTAAAAAGGGCAGTGGGCTCCTTCCCTGGCGCAGCCTTTCCCAGCCAGTTGCTCTGCCCTTGGGGTGCCAGTCTTACAAGGGGGGGGCTCTTCCCAGGCTTTTGCTGGCACAGGGAAGCTAACCATCCTGTAAGAATTAGCCAGAGACAAGATGCCAAGCACTGAACTTGGGGCCATGCAAAATATATTGATTAGGAAAGATCAGCTCACAACCCATAACCAGCTTTCCTGGCAGTCTGCCAAAGCTTGTTGCTATGATGCAATGTTTTCGTGGAAGTGAAAGGGAACGAGGATAAATCTGAAATCTCCCCAGTGTGTTTTTAGCTCATTTAAATTACACTTTAAGATGAAGGTTTCTCCCCCCCCCACACACACACTTCTGGCCCTGGTCGTGCCCTGGAGGTGTGAGCAAAGCTCCTTGATCTTTCCTAGGGATCAGTAGCTGTCTGGAGGGACCCAGTGCCCGGGCAGGGGCAAGGACCAGTTTCAATCTGCTAAGATGATGGTGGTTTCGCACTTAATATTCCTGAAATTACTTGATGGCTCCCTTGCACCATTAATGTTATAGCCAGGGCAGGGTTTCTCCACTTCAACCACTTTAAGAGGTGAAGACCTCAACTCTCAGAATCCCCCAGCCAGCATGGCTAGCTGGTGAATTCTGGGAGATAAAGTCCCCACATCGTAAAGTTGATACAGTTGGGAAAGGCTGCATTAAAAGGGACGCCCAGCAACTGTAAAGCGATGCTTCCTTCAAGGGTTGTGATCCGAAAAGGCCCCCGGCCCTCTCTTTCCCCACCATCTAAGCCAGCCGGCTGTGCGTGAACCGTGGAGAGTGGAGGAAGAAGGGGCCATGAGGTCAGAGCAACATCACGTGCATTGTGATGTCACTGCACAAACGGTGCCGTGGTGTAATGGCAGCCGAGAGGATTAGCAGTGTGGCGCCCAGAGGGCGGCTTACCTCCCCTGCCGTAGAATTCCTGAGGGCTCTGGAACTTAGCGGAGAGCATTAACCGTCGAGGGCCTGTTTTAACGGGACTCCCTTCCTTCCCCCTTTGTTTTACTGCAGATCTCCCAGTTATCGGTCGATGAACTGAACAGCAGCATGTTTGTGTCACAGATGTAGAAGCAACACAACAGTAAGTGACGCTTCAGCTGTTTTTCACATGGCTTGCTTGTCTTTGCCAAATGTCCCTGTTGTCACTCTTTTCTTTTCTCCCCTTTTCCCAGCGTGCTGTTGGCCTCCTGAAGCAAAAACGGCGGAATTCCCTGTGCATTTTGTTTCCCCTCCTCTCTTGGTGGGAAGCTGGAGTGGGCTGTCTGTGCTTTCTGCCCCCGCTTCTCCTCCTCTCCAGCGTCGACCGTAATCCTACGGCAGCATCCATGTTAACCAAAAACTGATCTGTGGGAATGTCAAAACATTTTTTTAAAAAAAGCACTATATAAAAAGAAACAAGTAAGAAAACAGTACTCTGTTATATGAGACATAGAAGTAGAGAACTATAAAATAGACTTTTATAACACCTTACTTTAACACACTTTTCAAAAAGTGGGGTTTTTTTTCCTGTCTACCATCAAGACAAAGTGCTCTTGCACAGTGGACTTAACTAGGTTAATTGTTCTATTGTCAATGGATAAATGTTTGTCTGTTTTTCAAAGTGTTATCTTAATGTTTTGTTTACATCCTACTCTATATTGACTTTATTTGGAGAGACAAAAAGTTGTACATCCTTATCAAGTATATTCCACACCATTTTTTCATGATCATGATATCTTTTCATAGATGACAGTTATTTCAATTTCCCTTTCCCTCCCCCTTTTTTAAACGATATGCTAAAAAGGTTACAATGGGAAACAGGAAGGAGCTGCTTTCAAAAAAGACAACAGAAGATCTGAAGAAATTCAGACAGGCTGCAGATGATTTCTAATCCATTTCTGATTAGATTGATTTCTAAACATTGTAAATAATGCAAAAAACAACAACAAACTTGTCCAGAAAGAGACCATAAAGTAAAATGGACCAGGGACTCAATGCTGAAGAATTTTCACTGGAGCACAGAAAATACTGGCCAAAAAAAATCACTTTTCAGTTACAATTTTCTGCAGTATGTGGCCCTCAGCTTCTTAATCCTTTAGTGACCAGGTTTTAAAGAAATCATGTTGAAGAAGATTGATTCTTTTTTTAAAAAAAGGGGGGGGGGCTTTTTTACCCTCAAAACCAAAAGTTAATTGTAATATATACAGAACAAAAGAAAGAAAGAAAAGAAACTTTTCAAACATGCATAACCCAGCTCCATATCTTAGATCAGATAAGCAGCACCAAGCAGATGCCTCAGTTCTCCATTAGCTACTTCTCTTGCCAATAATAGTGTTCATTAATTAAAGGGCACTTCGAAAGTCTGCACATTTCTATCTGTCCATAGCAAAAGGCCACCCTGCTTGGGACCGCATGTGTACATGATGACATCCCAGCTCCTTGGGAAGATCTTGAAGGCCAGCATCAGCTAAAGAGCTGGCAGCTGAGATTTCACATCGCTGTGTATATAATAATGCATTTCCTTGCCTCCAATCATGTAGAGAAGCAAAACAAGTGTTAACAGCTTTCCCCCCAAAAAATCATTTTTTAAAATAGGTTAACGCTTTCCTGTCTAAGCTACTGATTTACAATTTAGGATTTAGGCTCAGGAAGTAATTCTGGATGCATTAGCCCTCAGAGCTTGCTTGGTTGATTGGTGCTCAGTTCTGAAGCATGAGAGACTTTGGCCGTTTTTACTTTCAGGTGTAAATCGGGGATATCCAATCTTGGCAACTTTAAGTTTTGTGGACTTCAATTCCCAGAATTCCCAAACTCCCAGGCTGGGGAATTCTGGTGGTTGAAGTCCAGAGGTCTTAAAGTTGCCATGACTGGACACCCCTGGTGTAAGTTGAGATGTCTTTCCAAAGTTGGAACCACATAAAATCCAAAAACAAGGACAGCCCATCTTGGATGACACCCTTAATTGATGGAAACATGGAGATAAGCTTCCAGAGAACTAAGATCTCTGGTGCTACTTTGAAGGCTTATCGAAATATTTATCCAGCCCCTTGAATTTGGCATCCTTGCCCGTCTGAATGTCCTTCAGTCCTGGTTGCAGACTTTCTGTTTCCCGGCTTTGTAACTGTTAATGGAGAAAAACAGGATTTGAATTACTCCTTAGGTGCAGATAGTTGTATATTTAAAAGATGGTGGCGGTGGTGATGATGGTGATGATATGGGATTTGCACAACCTGTGGCAGTGCCTCTACAGAGAATATCCCTGATCTCTAGTTGGAAAGATTAGACACATGCACACACACACACACATGCACACACACACACACACACACACACACACACACACTTGTGTACACACACCGGTGTTAGCTTTATGGTCTTCAAGCAAGGAGGTGGAGCATCTGTTTTCAGTCCTATCTGTGTAAATGGAGATTTGTGTAATCTTGTCACTTTGATGTAACTCTCTCTCTCCGGTTTTCTCTGAACGATGTTGAGAAAAAAAGAATTCTTGCGTAGATGTGCACAGAATGTAAGCCTAACACACTTCCACAGCATTCAATTTCACAGCTTTTAAAGTGTGCAAAAAACCGAATATCGGGGGTGCAATTTTTTCTTCTTCTTTTTTTTGGCAAAATGTAGGAGCCAACACACACACACATACACACACACACACACACACACACACACACACACACACACACGTAGGAAAACGTGACTCCTAGCTGTCATACGTTGTACTCCTGCAACAGACCACATTGAAACTGATTATATGGCCACACACATAGCACATCACACACACACACGCACACACACTCTTTATATGGCGATCCAGTGATAGGTGTGTCAGGGTAACTTTTCTAGGTGCCACAAGAATTTTTTTCTTCTTGTTTTTTAATATCAACTTTGCAAATTTAGTGTTTGTTTGTAAGAGAAAAAAAGTTTTGAGGGGGGAAAAAGAGCAAAGCTTGAAGCTTTGGAAACTTCACCAAATTTCAACCTGAGGGTGGGAATAGAAATTTCATTTGTGAGGGTAGCACTATTAAAGATTGTTGTGCAATGACTTCTTTATTCAAGAAAGAAAGAAAGATAACACAGTCGGCAGACTATAAATTCCTTAGGAGGAGCTGCATTCTGTCTACAAAGTCGCTGAGCTATTATTGGTGACTCTAAATCAAATCTCCCAAACCCGGATTCAGGTGTGAACTTGATTCCAGAGTTGTCTATAAAGATTGTTCAAATCTGTGTAAGTTTTAACGACTTTTTACAAGCCGGTGCAGGTTGATCCAAACCTGTGTGTTCCTTTTAATTTATCCAAAGTTCTTTCTCTCAAAAGTATGCATGTGGTGTACGTGTGCCCATTTTCTCTCAGCCTTATGCAAATAATATGCAAGAAATGCAGAAACTTGAATAAAACGGGTCATTGCAGAGGGAAAACGGAAAAGCTGATTGGTCGTTTTTGAGGGGGGAAATTTGTTAGCCATTCCATTAAAAAAAAAGACCTAAACCTTTGAACATACATGCACAAAAACAGAGAGGGATTTAGAAGTCGGTGGATCTGTAAAATTATGATTCTTATCTTAAAGTACAGTGTTCTGATGGATTAGATTATTTTTTCATAATCAACCCCGTTCGGTTTCTTTGTTTTTACAAAAATTGTTTAGCATAAAGGGATTTTTTTTGTAAAGTGGTGTAATTTGCAATACTGTGTGAAATTCTCTTTCCCCCCCCCCGTTCTCCCCCCCCCCTTTCCCAGAGCCAGCCCATCCCTGAACAGCCTTTCAGGGTCAACGGGCGCATTCTGCGCTTGAGGAATGTCTTGCTAAGCAGTTTCCACTCTTTGCAAAAGAGATCCCGAGTCTTGGCCTGACCAGGATGGCTCCAGATCCCCCCCCCCTTTCTATTTTTCAGTCTTGCTAGTCAGCCTGCTGTTATCCTGGCAAAGCCAGCAAACAGATTTGATAAGTGAGCCAAGAAATCACAAGAAATGTGATTTATTTTATTCTCTATTCCTTCCCCCGTGCATTGCCCCTTCCTCATACAGGCAGTCCTTGATAACCTCAATCGACCCCAAATTTCGGTTCCTAAGTGAGCCAGTTGTTAAGTGAACGTTGGCCCATTTGACGACTTTTCTTGCCACAGTTGTTAAGTGAGTCTGGTTGCTGCATTGACTTTGCTTGACGGAAGGTCACAAAAGGGGGTCACGTGACCCCCGGGATGCTGTGCAACCGTCATAACTATGAGTCAGTTGCCAAGTGTCTGGATTTTGATCACATGACCAGGGGGATGCTGCAATGGTCATAAGTGTGAAAAACGGTCCTAAGCCACTTCGTTCACTGCCATTGTAACTTTGAACAAACTGTTGCAAGTCGAGGACTGCATGTCTAATGTCAGGAGAGGACTTGAAAAGTCCATTTCTGAATTTGCAGCCAGGTTGAAACGCTGTGTGGAGTAAGGTAGTTTTCCAACAGGGGCAGATGCAATTTATTTTTTTAACTGTAGCCTGTCCTTGCTTGTAAGCTGCCTAGACCCGCTGTAGTGAGGATACGGCCGTATAAATTTCCTAAATAAATTCCAAAATGGCTTCCTCCCAAATTTTTTTTTTCCTCCGAAGGGGACAAACTGTTTGTCCCCCAGGAGCTCTGCAGACTGACTTCTCAACCCTGTTTACTTGGAGAGCAAGCAGCTGTTGCCTTAGCAAGATATTTGAGCCGTGATGTTTTTTTCATCCCGTCAGGCACTGGGGGAAAAGTACGTGGGAGCTAGTTATTGCTAGGGGAGGAAGAAAAACCTTAGAAATTAGGTTTATACCCTCTCTTGAAGGGGGCTTGCAGAGAAGCCACACCTGCAATCCTGGCCTTTCAAAGTGAGACCGGGGGCCTCCAAACCTGGCAACTTTAAGAATGGTAGACTTCAACGCTCGGAATTCTGGGAGTTGAAGTCTATAAGTCTTAAAGTTGCCAAGTTTGGAGACCCCTGCACTAGATAGTTAGAGAAACAGAGTGAAGCAATCTCCTGTATTAATACACAAAGTTTTAAAAACTGGAGTTTCTTTCCCCCCCCCTTTTTTTAAAAAAAAATCCAAAATACATTTCACTTACAACGGGAAAAAAAGTGAAACATATGAGGAAAAGTCTTAAATTTCCCCTGAAAGGACGTCCCGAAATTATTTTTACCATGTTGCCTGATCAAGGCCTTAGAATATATTGTATGTTTAAGACTGTAGTAATTTTTTAAAGGAAAAAATACCTATTATTAGTTGATAGCCTAAAAATAATTGTAAATAGAATTTAAAAGACATTGTTAATAGGCTACAACAAGTTAATTCATGTTGCATTACTTTCATTTATTTTATTGTTCGTTTTAACAGATTTTATTATTGCTTTCATATATATATATATATATATATATATATATATATATATATATATATATATATATATATATGTATGTATATATATGCACACAAACGTGCATGTATACATATATAAATATATAACCTTTAGTAACTAATGGATTTAATTTTTGAAGGAGAGTTAGAGAATGTTAAGATTTTTAAATACATGTATTCAACTCTTTTAGTTATCTTCTAAAAACAACAACACTGAAGCGCATGCCAAGATATAGAAAACAGAAAAATACAGTCCATAATTAGTTTGTATAGTTTACAGTTTAAGAACAAACAGAAGAATTAACTTTGTATGTAACTCCTTACAATGATAGATTCATTGTTAACTAATTATAATTAAGTTGTTGTTGCTATGGCAACAAAACTACAACATGGCTACCTTTGTATACATTATTTGTGAAATTTTCACATGTAAATTAAAAAAAAAGTAATGTGTAACAGTATGGGTTTGTTTAAGGTACAGTTCAATACTGTCGGAGAAATATATGACTGAATATTTTTAAAATCCCAAAGTCCCATGTGAATGCTGGATTTGTGTCTTTGATGTCACTTTTTCAGTCAAAAGTTTACAACACATGGATTTAGAGTCAGGTTTTATAGCTTGTAGAAATTGTTGTGTGGGTTGGGTTATTCCACAGTATTTTTCTCTTGGTGATCAAAATTAGAGAAAGGGTTGCCACGCTGTAGCGTTCGAAATGTTAGTTTCATTTCCAAATAGTAGATATTTTGGAAAGGTGAATACAGGATTTGGTCAACAGATTCCCAGAAGGTCCGAGCAAAATCAAGGGAATTCTGCAAAATTGAGTCCTTTGCTTTCAGTTGGACTTAATATCATTAAGTCTGCATTGAATTTTGCAAGCAGTCGCCTTTTTTGTCCCTTTGTGAGGGATTTTCCTAAGGAGAAACCCAACAGCTTTTCCCATTCTTGATGTTTTAAACCTCATCTGTCAATGTTCTAAGCCTATGAAGTAATGATGTCCAAATCAGGACCAGGGAAGAAAGAGAAATCTATATTTTTGTTTATAAGCAGAAAGAGGAAGAGTAAAATATGTATGAGAGACCACAAAAAAATACCGTGGAATAACTCTGTGACAGTGTTGAAGAAACCAATATGCTGCAGTTAAACTGATTCAGTTGGTGTACGAATGTGTGAGACATGTCTTTTTGCACTTATGTACATAGTCCACGAAAGAAATCCTTGGAACTTATTTTGAATATATTAAAAAAAAGTCTGTAATAATACAAGGTAAAGTTTGTAAAAGAGATTACTAAGGCTTTGAAAAGGAAGAGATTTTTTGCTATAAAACCTATCTGAACGCATGAAGTTGCTTTGCTGTTCTCCAAGCTTTGTAGTTTGCCATATAGTTTATAACCCAGCGGACTGGTCACTTCAACCTGCAGCTCAGAAGAAAGGTCAACATGGGAAACAAAGGCTTGACATCAAAATCAGGGTCACCAGCAAAAGTTCTTCAAAGATTTTCTAGCCAGCCCTTTGGGCCTCCCAAGAGAAGAACCTGCTCCAAAGCTGAGCCTTTTCCTAATTCATTCCAGGCCAGAGTTTGAAATAGCAGATCTTGCTGCTGGATAGATCTGTCCCAGCCTATCCAGGCTGCCTCTCCTGCTTCACCCTTAGCCAAGTCCAAATTGTGGGCCTGGCTCACTTGACCCTCTCAACTAAGGCCTCCGAAGGTCCAGTAGGGTCGTGCCAGCTGAGGAATTCTGAGAGTTGAAGTCCACAAGTCTTAAAAGTTGCCAAATTTGGAGACCTCTGGCCTAGAGCGGGGAGGTTCTCCTCCTAACCCCAAAGTCCTAAGAATGGCTTTGCACAGAATGTGGAGGGGAGGGAGTTGAACCCACGAGCCAGGTCCAGTTTTTAAGAAAAGGGAACTTGTGCATAGGCATGTAACAATCTCAGAGATAGATACCACATGCGTGGATGTGCGCAATGTTTACTTAAGAATCTGGAAAGATGCGCAGATGAGTATGAATGCATGTGCTAGCCAAAAATTGATAGATCACAGTGGGCTTAATACAGTTTTAAAATGAAAAGGCCCTCTAAACTAGGGATTGGGGGGAAAATAAATCTTGTTTCAAGCTGAGATGTGAGGTAAGGCTTTATGTGTGAGTTGGGCAGCTATCTAACTTTATTTAATAAATAATGAAATAAATAAAACGTGCCATTGAGCCCTCACCACCAGTGCCCGATATTAACCTCAGCATCGGGCTTTAAAAGTAAAAGAAACTTTGGCCAACTTAACACCCTCCAGTTGGGTTGACTTTCAACATTCAGAAGCGGAAACCCGGCTGGTTGGGGATTAATGTAGAAGAGCTGAAGTCCCACCTAATCAAAGGAGGACAGGCATCTCTTTAAGGTCTCTTCCCACAGCCAAAGGCCCATCTGAAGGTCCCACAGTTGGGGAAAGAGGCCTGCCTTGGGGGTGGGTGTTCTTTGATTGTAAATGGAGGGAGAGAAGCTGAACTTGTAGCCCAGGAAACCTTTGCTGGTGACCCTCGTAGTCACGTGTCCTACAATCAGAAACTTCATGCCTTCCAAAGAAGGCAATTGGAAACGCAAAATAATCCCCCAAACTGCCAACAGATAATAACAATTGAAATGTCAAAAAGTGGTCTTTTCCAAACACACAACAGAGAGAAATCACCTGACGTAGAATTTACATGGTTTCAGATCTTTGTTACTGTACACAGATGCTATTTGATAGTTGTGGAAGCCAAATGATTTTGTTGCCATGGCTCTTGGTATCCAAACAGCTGAGGGGGTGACTTGTTCTCTTGTCTAATATGGGAAGGGGGGAAGACTGGGGAGGGGAGGATATTCCTGTTAAATTTTGCTTTGTTTTGCAGTTACCGGGACCAAAAATAAAATCTTCCAAAATTCAGAATGCCAAATTAACCTATTAACATGGTGAGGGTGATTTTTTAGGAAGGCCCTTTAGCAGAAGAAGAAAAAAAAATGGAAAGCAGAATTGAAGATTTTAGTGCAGAAATGTGAATTCTGCTCTAAGGAAATCCATAATCAACAGATTTTTTTCAAGCCAGAAAAAAATCTTTGCCCTGGTTTCAGACTTTTGCACTAAATCAAGGGGGGGGAATTGGATCCTAAAGTGTAACTTTGTAATGATTGTATTTGAATTTATTTGACTTGGGTCTTCCCCCCCCAAAAAAAAACACCCCCAACCCTCCAATTTTGAATATTTGAAAATCCATAGTTAATAAAGAAAAGGCTAAAGCGGTTGAGTAAAAATATAATCTTGCAGGGACCAAAAGGAAACTCAGTAGAAACCAGTTCATTCACTTTCAATCTGGTTCCATCGTGATGCAAATCCCGATTAGTCCAGTCTGTTAGTTCAAGGCCAACAAGAGATCACTCACTCCCTCAGTTGCTATGGAGGAAATATATGCTTTGATGTTTTTTCCCCTTTTTGCCACATTTATATCGCTAGAGTTGCTTGTTTGTGCTTTCTAGAAACTTGCATAATGCAACTCATTTTACTATGTTACTTCTATATTGTTATTGTTTATTTTTTTCCCGGATCTTTTAATAAAGTGTATAAAATTCTCTCTTTATGTTTTTTTATGAATCTATATAAACACATTTAATAAATAGGACTTTACTTTTTAAGTGTCTGGTTGATTAGTCACAACCTCGAAATGGCTGTTCAATCATTTCATGTTGTAGAAGATTTTTTATTTTTTTGTTTTGAAAAAAAAAGACTAATGCTGTTTGGTGGTTGCCATGTAAATTAAATAGGACAGCTAAGCTCCATTACTCTCCTCTTTGTGAAGGGAGGAAAAATATTATTCAGTGCTTTGGCTTTTAATCTGGTACATTTTTTTATTTTAACTGGGTTTTTTATTATTGATGGAGGGTTTTGCATTTCAATTGTATAAATGGAAAAACGAAAGAATTTTGAGCATATTAAATTTCAGTGGGGTGTGACAGCAAAGAGACCATTTAGCTGATGGGCTTGATATCCATCTGACAAAGGAAAAACCCTCCCGCATTGTCCTTTGTGTACAAATTAGATTTTGAGACAGTGATATTATTATGTTTCCTTCTTCATGTGCAAAGCCCTGTTTTGAGTAAGGTCTTCCAATCAGGCTAATTGGCCTGTTCTAACCACCCACTTTTTAACTTTTTTTTTTTGCTAAAAGGATGCTCTAACCATATTGCACATTGAACAAAATGCAAGGTCACAGTCTAAAATGGTGAATCTGTTTACTTGACAAGCTAGAGTTTTTCTCCAGAAGATTCCATTTAATGTTACAAAGTGCTAGCAAGAGCTTTCATTGAGGAAAACCAAGAGAATCTTGCAAGTAAATAGAGCAAGAAAAGAAGGATAAAGTGATGCTAGAAGAATGTTGAGTAAACCCTTGGAACTGTTGACAGACTCCTAGAACCTTTAAATTTGTTGAATGGTCTTAATAAAAGGGAGCTTCAGTTTTATTTCAGTTTTTCAACCGAAGCATCTGCAGGACCTCGGAAAAAGTACAGGATCAGCTACTGCAGCATAATGGTGTCTGGCTCCAATTTCTGAATTGTGCAGCCAGAAAGTTACTGCACCAGTGGCTCCAGAAAAAATACTTCTGCTGCTGACGTTTTCCTCCTAACAATCTGAAAAGAGCAGCCGAGAAAATGCACCATTATCTCGTTTCCTCTTTGGGGTGGGAAAAAAACTGCCCATTAATTGATCCTGTTCTGCGGACCTTTTCTTGGGGATGAATCTGCCAAATGCAAGCTAAAATCAGCCCAAAAACTGAATTGAAATGCCGAGGTGTATCGTTGCGATCCTTTATTCATGCCTTAGATTTTAGACGAGAGTGCTGGAGATTGGAAGGAGATTTAGACTTCCGGTTGCTGACAGTACCATTAGAAAATTCAGCGCCCCCTTCTCCACATCTTCATCTCTGAGAAGGGCGGGATATAAATGGAATTAAAAATAAAATAAATCTCTGATGGCCAGTTCCAGAGTTCTGTAGAGGTTTTTCCACCATAGACTTCTAGGTAAGGATTGGTTGTTTCCTCTCACACTGGACCGTGACTGGAAAGTGACAGGATTGTAGGAGAAACAGACCAGGCCAACTTTCCCAACTTCTTCACACCCCAATTTGCCTTGGAGGGGGAATGTTTTTGCTCAGGGTTGCTGGAAAGGCTCTGCTTGTTCCAGAGTCACAAATTGCAACCTATTTTTTACCTCTTGAAATCTTACAGGGCCCAGTCTGCCTGCAGGGTCACAAACGTGGCACTCCTCGACACAGCTGCTTGGAGGTGTTGAGACTTTGGAACCAACCTTGACCCGAAGATGGAGAAGAAACGCTGGCATTGTTCACACCAAACAATCCTAATTCTTGCAGTGCAGTGGGGTGAAATTGTAGGTTGATTTAGATCAACTGTTGGCTGAATCAAACCACGTCTGAACCCAGGGCAGAGACTGTCACAGAACATCTGTAAGGATTGATCCATGGAATCGAGGTCAATCAGAGTTTATCTGTTTCTGTTTTTGGGCTGGCCAGTGACCGTCCCTTCTGCCAGCAGGGCTCAGTTACAAGAAATCCTATAAGCTTCCTGCGTTCGTGCATTATTTAAACTCGACTGTGTCAGGATTTGGCAGGGCACAATAAGCAAGGTGTCTTGTTCAATCAAGGTAGCCTTCAAGGCAGGGAATTGGACAATGGCTGCCAGGGAAGAAATGTAACTAACCACAAGGCCCCAGACATGCTCAGAAGGCTTAGAGGGAAAGTTGAAAAATTAGTTGGGTCAGGAAACCTCCCCATGTCATTCTCCAGGGAGGGATTCTTTCTGAGCAAAACATCCCCCCCCAGGTTCCCAGGGTGGGATCTGCAGGAGAGAAGGCTCCCCCCACTTGTGTGCAATGCCCTCTACCAGAGGGGCCCCTGTACTGGATTTTTTTTATTTTTTGCAGAAGAGAAGGGGGAAATTATTAAAAATATGGAGAGCAACTATTTTACTTAGGAAAGCCAATAAACGGCTGGGTCTTGTGATTTAGTGTTATTCAGGTATGGAAGAGATTCTGCAGCTGTGTCTCTCGTAAACTTGCTCTGCTTGTTTGGTGGCTTTTCTGCTTTCTGTGATCTGTAAATCCAACCTGCTTAGCTTATGATTCGCTGTGATGAAGATTTGTAGAAAATGCATCCGATCAATACAGTAACTGGGTTAAGTGAAATTGTGTGAACCCAGCTCTAGAACAGCCCTAATAAAGAGCAAGTCATCTGAAATTTGAACATAATCAAATCTAGAAATCAGCACATTTGGCCTCTGGGATTAGGACTCCTGTCAAGTAGTAGCCAAATTCAATTTAAACTGCATCCTAAACAAAATTTGCTATAGTCTTGGCCCCAGTCGCTGCTTCACCCTGACCAGTATGACAGGCTCTGATCTGTTCTTGGAGAAAAACGGTCTCTTCCCTGAGCAGAGAAGCTGGGCTGGTGACACTGCTCTGAGTAATTCCAGCCACTCCCGGCTAAAAATTGATTCATCCACGCCCTGCAACTCTCTGCCAGCCATTCTGTTTTGACAAGCTGATGGATGCCTTTGCAAGGGGGGGGGGGTAACGGCTTCACTTTGCACACCAGTCCCCTAAAGAAAAAAATCCCTGATTGTTTTTAGTCCAACAGAGGGGTGGGTGGGGTTGGAGATAAACAATGCATGACCCGACATCCGCATTGGGTCACCGGCTTCCAAAATAACTCCAAGCCTGCCCCGAAAGCCTGCAACCCTTGCTCGTCTGCTCCATTACTTTGCTTTGCTTGCATAGTTAAGCAGTCATTAGAGGATGAACTGAAGTGACCCCCCCACAATCTGTTAGCATAACCTTTCTCGGAAGTGCTCCTTCCTCCCCCCTCAACTTTGCTGGTCACTATCATTCATGCTTGCGTCAGGGCTAAAATTATATGATAAGCTTGTCCAGATGGGACTCAGGACAATCATTTCCTTGGCCTCCTTGAAGCTTATTTGTCCTGCTAATGTTCTCCCTGTACATGCTTCAGGCTCAGTTGTGTGGCTGTTGGAAAGAATAAAAGTTTTCCAGGAGCTTAGCAGTGACCAAGTCCCCTTAAGGAAAAATTAGGAATGATTTAACAATATCATGGTATAGCTACTAAGAAAAGCACCTTGTGCGTGCGTGCAGAACATGCTCTTAATTTCACTGTTTTCAAGTGAATCTCTTGCTGTGTTTCCATGTTCCTAGTGGAACTCCTGTACCTTTTATAAATGTATTTATAGCACATAAGAGTGAATCGTTTGTACCATTTCTACTTTGGCCTCATCCTTGGAGGAACACCCGGTAACATTCAATGAGTCCCAGGTATGGAACAGTAATAGGCTTATTGCAGTAATTTACAAACACCCCTAAAGCTCTGTCCTGCCTAAAGAGGTTTTTAGTATTATTTTGGAGGGTGTGTGTGAAAGCAGTCTTCTTCCCACCAAGTGACAAAAAGGTTTATTATGCCCTTAGAGCAAAGCTGAGCACACAAACCAGAATGGAGAGAAAAAGGAGTCACATATTTTCAGAAATTCACCAGCTTAACAAAAAATCTGGCCAGAGGCATTTAAGGTCATGACGGAGGCAGGTCTTGAGGCCAGGAGGAAACGGTGCGTGGACCCAGGTAGGAAGCAGGACTGTCAGGTATGCTTATTGTCATGACCATGTTTTTTTAAAAGGAATAACAATATAGTAATAATAATACAGTTATAGAAGGTCAGCAGGAAGGAGGGGGCAAAGCAAAGAGAAACACGGGGAACCATTAAATGGATTTTCAGGAGCAAGAGCTCTCGGTCCGTTGCCGCACAGCGCTCCCAGGGACATCACAATCCCAGGATGTGCTGCTGCCTCGCGGGGCGATGGGAGAATCGGCTTAACCCCCTCACGGCCTGTCGCAGAGCGGTCCAGCCACTGGATGAGCAGCCTGACTCAGTTTCCCTTCTGGGAAGGGCAGCAAAGGACCAGCGATGCGGAGGAAGGGGAGAGGGGACTCTTCATGGAATGGCCAGGCTCCACGGTTGCTGCGGGGAGGGAAAACGAGGAAAGGCTCTTCGTTCCAGAGGACTGCCCTGGGATCTCCTCTTGGCCTCCCATCCCTCAGCCTTCCTCCTGCGTCTGCGTCCGCAGTCCCTCTGGGCCTGCGCAGCGGCCTCTCCCTGCCAGGGCACCGCTTCTCCTCAAACGGGGCGGCGGAAAGCCGGACGGTCCGAGCCGCCCGGAGATGATGCGCTCCGCCTCGCGTGACGCTTTTCCCCTCCGCCCGTCCCACCCCCCGTTTTGAAAGTGCCCCCCCATCGGTCAAGCATTTCCGGGAGAGATCGAAATGCCGCTCTGGCCGTAGCGACTTCATGGTCGTCGAAGTCGTCGCTCTGTCCCCATCCCTCCCCGCTCCCAGTCCCACTTCCTTTCATCGGAAGCTCTTCGATCCCATCCCGGAAGGAGCGACCGCCTGCCCGCGTCTCCGGCCCCGCCCCCGTCGGCCAACGGCCGCGCACCCTTTGTTCGAGCTTGTGGCCTCGAGAGGCGTAGAGAAACCCCGCGGAGGGCTAGAGCGGCCCAGCGGGGACGAGCCCTGCGCGATCCGCGGCCTCGCCGGGTGGCGGGGCGCAGGCGCCGCGCGGCCCTCCCGATTGGGCGCCCTTCCCCCACGCCCGGAAGTGGCGTCAGCGGGGCCGCTGCCGCACTCTTCCGGGCGGGCGGTTCCCCAGCCCGGCCGTGGAGCGAGGCGGCGGCGGCGGCGGCGGGCGGGGCCGGGCGAGGGTCGGTCGGGGGGGCGCGCGAGGCCGGTCGGGGGGGCGCGGGAGGGGCCCGGTCGAGCCCCCCTCCGCCCCCCGCCGCCGCGCGGCCATGCGGGAGTACAAGGTGGTGGTGCTGGGCTCGGGCGGGGTGGGCAAGTCGGCGCTGACGGTGCAGTTCGTGACGGGCACCTTCATCGAGAAGTACGACCCCACCATCGAGGACTTCTACCGCAAGGAGATCGAGGTGGACTGCTCGCCCTCCGTGCTGGAGATCCTGGACACGGCCGGCACCGAGCAGTTCGCCTCCATGCGCGACCTCTACATCAAGAACGGGCAGGGCTTCATCCTGGTCTACAGCCTGGTCAACCAGCAGTCCTTCCAGGTGAGCCTCCCTGGCGGGGCTGCCGGGGAGGGGGAGCTGCAGCCGCCCGGGGCCTCTGGGGGAGGCAGGGGAGCTCCCCGGGCCGAGGAGGGCCCCCCCGCTTGCCTTTGAGCCCCCCCCCCGCCCTGTCTGTACCGGCCCTGACGATGCTGCCTAGCTGGGCTGTGGAACTCGGAGAGCGCCCGGGACCCCGCAGTCCAACCCTGAGCTACAAATCTTCCCTTTCAGCTAGAATGTCTTATAGCAAGTGTGGCTGCCTTAAACTGCCCTTTGGGACCTATTGAGCCTGGCCGGCTTTCAGTAAGATGCTCTGCGGGGCCCTCTGGGGAAAAAGACACGTTCTTTGGCCCAGTGTGTTAGCCTTGCAGACGTGGTGAGCCCCGCTCTGCTCTTGCGCCGCCCCTCGAAGTATGGAGAGCATTCACCGCTTTTGATTTCTTCCCCAGGACATCAAGCCGATGAGGGACCAAATTGTCCGTGTGAAGCGATACGAAAAGGTTCCTCTCATCCTGGTGGGGAATAAGGTCGACCTGGAATCGGAGAGGGAAGTTTTGTCAGCGGAAGGCCGAGCGCTGGCCCAGGAGTGGGGCTGCCCCTTCATGGAGACCTCTGCGAAGAGCAAGACCATGGTGGATGAACTCTTTGCCGAGATTGTGCGACAAATGAACTATGCATCCCTGCCTGAAAAGCAAGAGCAGTGTTGTACAACTTGTGTTGTCCAGTGAGGGAGAAAGCAAACTCTCCATCATGGCCATGCAGAGCAAGTAAGTGCCCCCCCCCCCCGAGAGACACAGACAGAAGAGCCTCTCGGCTAGGGATTGGGCTTGCAGCAGCGCCCAGAGTCTGTGCTTGAAGAGCAGCCCTTGGGCTCCCTGGCTGAGTTGGGGGCTGATGGGCGCTGCACTTGGGTTCCTCAAGGACAGTCTCCCACCCCCCCTTTGGTTCTTGCTGCCTGAATAGAGAGAACCAGAATCTGCCAGCTGTCCTGCTGGCTTAACTTTGGCGGACGCCTCCAAAACATGTCAGGCCGGAAGCCTTTTGTGAATTGGTTGCAATTGAGCTGGCAACAGCTCTCTTGAGTTCTTAGACTTTTCTTCTACCCTTCTGCCAAAATAATCTGAATCCAGGACCTGTTGCATTGTGGTGCTTGGTCCCAAAAAAACATGGTGGATTTGCCAAGTAGCAGGGCAAACAGTTAAACCTGCCTTAAATCCTCCTGGCTCAACATGTGATGCCCACAAGCCAGCTTCTCCAGTCTTTGGTAGAGAAAGTTCTATCGTGAGATAAAAAAGGGGTCTTCCTCTTGGCCATCTCTTCTCAGATTCTACTGCAAATCTAAGTAGGCCTGCTATAGTCGATCCTTCCCTGACGCCTTGTAGATAAATGTTGATTTTCTTGCAAGGGCAATTTCCTATTCTGAAACAGGCAAACTGCTTTGTTTCTTGAATCATTTGAAGAAGGGGGAAAGCTAACGGTTGATGACAAGCCTTGCTTCTTAATCTGAAACGGCCTATTGGCTCTAATGGAGCGGGAGGTTGTGAAAGTGTGGTTGTGTGTGTCAGCTGTCATTGAATTTTCCAGGCGCTGCAAACATGTTCAGCACACGGGTTGCATGAAATGAAAATAAAATGGAAGCAATGAAGTTTTTTCCCCAATTATTTTCAGCCTTCCCTCTTTTGAGAGGCTGAAAAGCTTCAATCTCAGTTTTTCCCAGTTCCTCTACCACGTAGCTGCCATCTTTTGAATTGCCTGCTTCAGTCACCAAGGTGGAGAACTTCATCAACTCATCAAAGCATTAAATTGTTGAGGAGTAACAGGAGAGGGAAAAAATCCCTTTCTGTAATAGACTGAGTCACAAGCTGTTCCCCCCCCCCCCAGCTGCATTACGTAATAAATCTTGTTCGGGGTCTACTGGATTTAATTTTAAAAAACAAAAAACAACCCCTGCTACTTCACTCTGTTCTGCTTGTATTTTCATAAAACAGGATCTCTGTGTGGCTTGGAATAATTTGTTTTCTCTAGCAGGTCCCCAGGAAAATCTGTAAAAAAATCTGCAGGTCAAAAATAAAACACTGTTGGGGTTTTGGGGTGATGGGAAAGTGGGTCCTCGTATTTGGTGATGCCATCGAAACAGCTTCTTGTGCCCCAGGAGGACCTGAGGCTCCCTGACAGATTCTTTGTCTTGCTTGCAGATAAAACTCAGAGGAAATTTGCACAGATGCTGCGTTGGAGAACCCTTTTAAGCCCAGGTTGCCGAACAGAGCCTTGTTCAGTCTCGTCTCTGTCTTCAGAGCACGTTTTCCAGGCATCCGGTGTGAAACAGGCAAGGAGCAGCCAGAGAGAGAGGCAGGGCCTGCTACAAACACTTAGCATGTTTACCATTTGATTTGGGAATCTGTTCTTGATCTCTTTGGGTGTTTTTTTATAGCTTTCTAAGTTCCTATTAATGGCTAATATGCAAAAGTTCATTTTAAACTATTTTATTTCTTTAATTGATTTCTAAATCTTGTATTTATTAAACTTTAAACTCAGTATTACCTACTCAATGCCTTTTTTAAGAGAAAAAAAAATAATGGAGAATAAAAGTGAGCCTTAAACACAAATGGTTACTTCTGTATATTACCTCACATTCGTGCTTGATTTGCAAAAAGAGAGTGAGAGAGAGAGAGAAAGAGAATGAAAACAAGGTTTCTTCTCCTCTAAAACGTCATTGATGGGAACTTTGAAACATTCTGTTTACATGTGATGGTGTCATAGAAGGATGTTTTAAGAATTGCCTGATACGTGAGGACATGGCATCCCTTTATCTCAGCAGCTGTGATTGGCCTGATGGGAAAGCTTGTTGGGAGGGGACTGGAGGCATCCAGCAATTTGTACGTGTGTTCTCTGTTGTTATATGGTATTTGGGTTTGGTTTTTTGAAAGACAAGGCTGTGTTGAAAATCACTTGTTCATCTTCTTATTGCATTCATCTTCCAAATGCTGAAAAATCTTTTCTTGGGAAACGGGCAGCGTGTCTTCTTAGGTTGTGTTCCAAAGCAAACGGGAACTTGAGATTCCCTGACAGGATTTAAGGTGACTTTGGCAAAGAAAAGAAAAAAAAACACTTTATGCTACTGTTTAACTATTGTCTCTGTCCAAGAACATTGAAACGATATATGAGCTGGCCTGGCCTGCTGCTCCGTTGCTTGCCTGTCATTTTCTCTGGGATGCAGCCGTGGTTGGCTTACTAAGCCAAGAGACAAAGCAACAGGAGCCTTGTCGCCCTGGCCTTCCACGGCCTGCGTCTCACCGAAACGGCAGTTTAGCTAATTGTGGTCTTTGAAGAGCAACACAGATTTTGAGCAGAACGAAGAGTGCATGAGTGGAAATGTTAGCACCATAACTGCTGTAGGCATTGGAGACCTTTTCCTAGCACTGATGTAAAAAGTGTCTTTTTTTCCCCCTCCAGGGAGGGAATGAACCTGCACCAGGTTTAAAAGCCCACCTGGAGTCATTTGACCATACATCTAATAAATGTTGACTTCCCTAGCAGCCCAAAACTTAGTGTTGACCAAATTTCATCCTTAAATCATCTGGGTTGGCAGATGGCACTAGCATGCTGTGCCTGAGCCTTCCCAGCGTTTTGATCTCTAAATTCAAAATTTGCAGTGAAGTAAAGGTTAGGCTTGCACTTTAATAGAAGTCTCCAAATGTAAAACCCCGTTTTGCAGTGCTTTTTACATTGGCCAAGTATCAGATGTGCCAAGGGAATGCAGAATTCACACAGTGACTGTACCTTATTTCTTCAGTGGTAGACATGTTGTGTTAACTTCTAAACTTCTCTGTTGGTTGACCTTTTTTAAAAAAAAAAAATTAAATCCATTCTTTCTCAATTGGAGTTGGGAACGGCAAAGAGTTTGCCATCTGACCTGCTTCAGCGCAACTTGGAACAAGGAGCTGGCCGTTTAAAAGAGGTGGCCTTCCAAGGTTCAGATTCAGGCAGCCTTTGCGCTGTAGGCCTTCCCGCCTGCTTGCCTGCTTCAGAAGGACTCTGGAGCTGCACAAGGCCTCTTCTGGTCCAGCTGAGAAGGTGCTGGTACACTTGTCCCACTGACCTGAATCATGCAGCCCTTGGGCCACCTTGCCAGGTGATTAATCAGGAAGAGGGAGGGCCTGGTTCTGGGACAAACCCCACTCCAAATGCCTCTTTCTCCACATTGCACAATGGGAAGCCAGACGGTGCTCCAGGGGGGTGGGGGTGGCCATCCAGGTGCACAATCCCAGCCATTGTCAGGAGTAATTACTTTCCAGGGCTACTCGTGGCATCTCCTTCCTGGATGTGGCACCACAGCCCCGTTCTGCCTGAATGTTCTCGCAATTTAGTTCAGTGTATCAAATGTACTGTACCTCTTTCTTGGGGAAAAGTAAAAAAAAAGTCTGGAAATTTGGCAAGTGCAAAACTAGGACAATGATCAAATGCTTTGTAAAGGTGAACCACCATTTTTTTTCTCTCCAGTTTCATTCATTCTTATTTTGTAAGACAGCCCTTACAGTCCAGCTGTTTGTAACTTTTTTAATAAAATAGATACTGTATTACCAAAAGTGCTTTCCTCTCTTTCCTGACTTATCTACTGTGGAAGAGTGGTTTTGTGGCTTTTGCTGTAATGTGTGTTAGCTTCCGTGCAGTATAATACAGCTGTGGGGAACACGCCCATGTTGTCCTTCAGCTAATGCAGCAATTGCTTGCGTCCCTGTTGCACAATTTCAGCTTCTTGAATTGTGTGAACCCCTCAGAAGTTGTCACAAATTTTACTTTAGGGAAAAGAAGGGGAAATGATGAAATAATCTGGGAGTAATTAGATTAAATGTTAATCAAGTCTTTAACTCACCTTCTTTTCCCTGGCCCTGTCTACTTTGGGGATGTGACCCACGAGAATGACACAAAAATCTTCTGTTGCCTGATTATTATTTGCAAAGAAGACGAGGGTAGAGATAAATATGGTTTGGGCCTCGTCCTGAAGGGATTCTGCAGTCTAGACCTCCCCTTCTAAGGCTTCCCAGCTACACTGTTCTGACACCCCAAGACAGCGTGGTGGCCAAGCTTTATCCCTCCATTGTGACGAGAGGAGGAACCGAGCAGCTTGGCTGTGGCTGTATGATCTTTACTTTAGATCTGCAAAAGATGAAGAGAGGAATCAGGCTGACTACCAAACGGAAATGTCATTTCCTTTGTCGCTTCTAAAAAAAACCCCATCTTCAACTTGTTCTTTTTCCGAGATCTCACACAAGCTCTGTGCCTTCATCCGGCTTAGCTTCACACCGGTCCTGTGAGATTGCCAGTGATCCACCCGAGTTTCTCCATCGTGAGTGAAATGGGGAGAAAAGACCTGCAAATGAGGAAAAAAAGATCTGAAAGGAATAGAATCTTTGATAGGATCCTTGCACTTAATCTCCCCATTGTACCAGAACTGACAAGGCCTTCCTGTCATGTCTACCACCCGGTGTCAAAACACAGATTATAGCAAACCATAATCCTTTTGCAAGCAAGCAGGAATTCCCTCGCACCACCAACAAAATTGTACTGAGCTGCTGTTGCAAACTGGCAGCTGGGACAATCCTAGCCTTGCAGCCGAGAGGCCCGTAGCTTAGGCTCTGGGCCACAAGGACCACGCGTGTCACTTTTCACGTGCTCGAAGGATTATGAAAAATGTAATCATTCTATGTACTGCATTACTTATTCTCAATTAGGTTAGAGGATGCTTATTTCTGCTCTTTGCTTCTGAAGTGGCGGGGCCCCTGCTTGGCCACCCAAACCCCCTCAAAGGCTGCAGGGCTCTTAGAGGTCAGTGGCAGCTCACATGGCCTGGGTGGGGAGGAGTGATCTGTAAACCCCCCCCCCCCCCCGTGGTTGCTACAAGAGAGAGAAGCGGCCTCCTGGGTTGTCTCCCGTCTTATCTGGATTGTGGTTTCTCTCCGACCTGCCAGGAAATGGGCACTGGCTGCCTTTGCTCCCTGGTGGGGCAGGGCCCAGGGTGGCCTGCCTCCTGCAGAGCAGAGAAAGTGGCATGCAAGGCTTCCTCTTCTATCAAGTGAACTTTAGATCTGCAAAGAGGAGGCAGAGTGGGCGCGACCTGCCTGCAAAACAGTAACGTGATTTCCTTTATTGCTTCTTCTAAAAAAGCCATCTTCAGCTAGTTCTTCTTCCAGACCACAGGCCAGCTCTGGGCGTAGATCCAGCTCATCCTCACAACCGCCCTGTGAGATAGCAAGGGCCCCACCTGATGGGTTTCGTGGCTGATTTAAGGCCTGATTCTGAAACTTCCTCTGGTAGGGCCAGGAAGCCAGGGCTGTGTTATTCTGATTCTTGAGATGGAAGCGGTGGAAATGGTGCTCACCTGTCCGTAAGAAAGAAGCAGAGATCTCTGCCAGTCGATCCAAAAATTGCCCTGCTTTCTTGAACTTTGATATCGTTGAGTGACATCCATAGAATTACTTCAGCAGAGATAACAAATCTGCCAGCTGAACTTGATGGACACATTCATGAGGAGTTCTTAGCAAGGATAAGAAAATGGTTTGCTAGTGATTTTTTTAAAAAATTCTTGGCCTCACCAATAACCCCAATCCCCAGCAGGCCCAGTAACTCCCCTCCATGTGCTAACTGGGACAGGTCCTGTTGAGCTTCTGAGGACCCTCAAGGGTGATCGCATGTTGCCCCCTGAACTGCCAAAGGTATCCGACACCTTGGCGTTAGCTCAGTTCCTGGTGAGACAAGGAGATCCCTCTGGGCCACAGTGCAGAAGTGGTTTGCCATTGCCTTCTTCCAGTCTAGCCTTCAGCTCTCGCATCCCCCCTGGTTTGTTACTCAGGGACCAACAACTTCACTGTGGAGCTGTTGTAATAAAGAACATGGTTGGTGTTCAAGCTCTGGAGGAGGAATTTGCCTCGTTACAGTTGGGTCAACCCTGTGAACTTGGTGCTATTAATAAACGCGGGTAGGGAAAATATTTCTTCCCAAAGTTTCCTTGAATGTAGGAAAAGCCACATCAGAATGAAAGCCCTTCGGACTTTTCAGGACTGGCTCGTTCTTCTACAAACTGCCCTTTTCCTCAGTCAATGGCTGGCTGCCTTTCCCTGGCATATAATAACAGGAGACCAAGCCGGTGAGGTACAAGTGTTGTCCCAGCCAGCACGCAACTCAATCACTGTTCAACACGACTGAAATGGAAAGGCCACCAGGAGATGGCGCTGTTTCCAAGCCAACGTGGGCCGTTCCGCCTCCAGGTGAACCGAGTGGGGGGATCTTGGCCTCCTCGTCCGCCAGAAAAGAAAAAAGCATTCTGGGAAGGAATTGATGAATGTTACGATTTTCGATTGATAAAAGCAAAACCTTTCCAGGAAAGACGTGGACCCGCTTTCAGGTAAGGAAGACACCTTTGCACGACATCTGGCTTTCTGTAGGTGTGTATACAGGTAGTCCTCAACTTACCACCACAATTGAGCCAACATTTTTGTGGCTAAGTAAGACATTTGTGAATTTTGCCCCATTTTACAACCTTTCTTGCCACAATTGTTAAGTGAATCACTGCAGTTGTTAAGTTAGTAAGATGATCCTTAGTGAATCTGCCTTCCCCATTGACTTTGCTTGTCAGAAGGTCGCAAAAGGGAGGCACTGCGACCGTCATAAATATGAGTCAGTGGCCAAGTGTCTGAATTTAGATCAAGCGACCAGGGGGATGCTGCAATGGTTATAAGTGTAAAAAACGCTTTTTCACTTTTTCCCAAGCCGTTATAACTTTGAATGGTCACTAAATGAACTGTTATAAGTTGGGGACTGCAAGAGAAAAGGCACATTTCCATAATCTTTTTGTAAAGATGCTTCGATCCTCCTGACTGATCTAATCACGAGGTTCAAGGATGTAACGGCAGGCCAGGCTGAAGTTTGGCCAAAATGATGACCCAATTTTGTGACCCAAAATTATTTCAAAAAACATTTTTCAGCTTAGGAGCAATATCTCAGAGCAATACTAGATCCTTGGACCTTCTGCATACATGGTTTTCTCTTTTTCTGGGGAAGTGAAATTAGATTTTGTACAGCTAAGGGTTTTGAGATTCCTCCCCCCCCCCAAAAAAAAAAAATTGTTAAAACCATGAAGTGAAATGCACCGCAGATATTGGGAGCGGATCCATTCCAACCACCAGCTGGATTGCAGGCATTGGTAGGCCCAATTGAGGGATAGGTTTTAAGGGGGAAACCAAAAGCGAATAAGAAAGGAAGAACGCCTCTTACTAAGAACCCATTTGGATACGTAGAGATGGTTCTCCAAGGGGATTCCTACACTCGGCCCTGCCCTATTTGACCACACACTGACCTAAATTTCTGGGGGACCCTTTTAAGACAGTGAAAATGCAGAAACCCTGAACCTTCTGAACCAAGAGCCCTGTACTTTAAAAATGGAGAGAGAAGGTCATTCCTGTCCCTTGCCATTGCTTGAGCAAAGTCTTTTCATCTTGAGTACCGATGGAGCAGGGCAGACCAGCTCTGGAGAAAACCTGGGTCTGGGTCTCGCGCAAAGCAATTTTTATTTCTTTGTTCTGGGGAGAATTTTAGCCTCTCCGCAAGGAGGAACTTGGAAAAGAGGTGAACACGGAAAAAGGCATGAACAAAAGAGAACTTTTTCCGGTTTTGTGATGGTTGACAGGGACACGTATCTGCTCCATCTTCCCTGTCGGTCTTATGCGCCTTTGCAAAAATCTGCACTCGAGGCTCCTGTTCTTATCCAACCAAGAATAAAATTCTGTCTGATTCGTAAGACGCCCTCCTTCTCTTCAGACTGCACAGAGCCTCATCCTGCCTGGCTGCTGAGCCACTCACCTAAGGATGCTACATCTCAAAGTCCAGTTTTTGGATGACTCTCAGAAGATCTTTGTGGTTGATGTAAGTATATTCACGGCTTCTTGTCTATTATTTTGCCTGCTGGAATATGTTTGACCTTCTTGGAGAGGGTGATGTTTTAATTTCAGTATTGTTCTGTTTCTTTTTAATCTAATTAGATGCCTGCATCTCCCCACATTTTGAACAATTGCTAATTCACAGTGAGGACTTGACTGTTTCTAAATATTCCTTGAACGAGACGCTTTCTGAGAGGTTTTATCTGACAAGAAGAGAAGTCATTTAAATGTTTAAAGAGCGTGTCCACAACCAAGTCTTCATCTTGAATTGTAATCACCAAATTGTTAAGAATTTTAAAAATAATTATTTTATAAATTAGCCCCTGCATCATTTGTTCTATGAAATTAATGTTCCAAAGAATGAATTAGATGCAGGTGCTGAAAAAACAGGCTTCCTGACAGCTAAAATCACAGAATTGTAGTGAGTCAAAATGATAGTTACCATTGAGACAACTTATCATTTTGGTAAATTTAGCCTTGCTGCACTTTGTATACATCGTATTTGCCTTATAGTTAAAAGTGGATTACCCAATATCTTTATCTAAAGGACAGATGTTTCTGTCAGAGAGAAATATCTATCAGAAGATAAAGGTGTCTGTTTCAAAATGAAATCTTCCAGGCAACAAAAACATACATTTTGGAATCAGAGTGCAGCTGAATTTTTGCTACATCCACGTGGATGTGTCTTTGTTTTTTAAGAAGCAACATAGTAAAAACAGCACAACAATATGGATGGTTTCAGTTGTAAAAGTACCCAGGATGGAGCATAGGTGCAACATTTAGCTTTTTTAAAAAAAAACAACCCTCATTGTTTAATTTCCATCTTGATAGGCTGTTCTTGATGCCAGATTTATAGTTCAGAAGCAGAGACAGAGACACATTAAGTCTACCTTGAAACTAGGATTTCTGGTTTGTAATCACGAAGCCCTTCTTTTGTGGAATTATCTCCAGCGCTGAGTTTCCCCCTTTTTTATTTTTTTTATTTTTATTTCCTTCCTTTCCAAGCCCCCCCCCCCCCGCCTCTTCGCTTCTCCGCTGTAGCTTTATAGGCCATCCTGCTTGCAAGAAAGGAGTGCATTAGAGCCCAGGGAGGGGCTTCCTTTTCAAAACCTCCAGAAAGCCTTCGGGGCATAGGGTGCATTTGATGTCCAATAGTCACAATAATGTCCTGGAATTAAAAAAAGAAGAGGGGGGGGAGAAAGAGAAAGAGAGACAGCCTGGGGGTCCTTTTCCAATGGCTTCTCTTAAACGGGGGGGGGGGGGGCTCTTGCTAGTAGAAGCAGAGGGATGAGCTGGAAGTCTTCTAGATGGATTTCAGGGTCAGTAAGCAGAAGGGAGTCTAATGAATTCTGCACGGAGAGGGCGAAAAGCAGAGGGACAATTGTGCCCCTTTTTTACCTTAATGATACGAAGGGGTTCAGGTATAGCTCCACGAGGAGGTCTGGGTGCTTCAAACACTCGTGCACAAAATACAAAAAAATAAGTTGCATGAAGGCAGGTTTGGATCTGAATGGCAGGAAAAACGTCCTAAAGTTGCAGGACAAGAATGGAACCAGAGAAGAGCAGGGTCCCCTCTGGTTAGAGTGGAAGATGGGTGGACTTCAACTCCCAGAATTCCCCAGCGTCCCTCAACCTTGGCGACTTGAAGATGGGTGGATTTCTGGGAGTTGAAGTCCTCCCATCTTCAAGCTGCCAAGACTGAGAACCCCCCCCCCCCGAGCACTCAGGAGCCACAAACATTAATGCATAATAATAATAATAATAATAATAATAATAAATAAATAATAATAATAATAATAATAATAATAATAATAATAATAATAATAATAATAATAATAATAATAATAATAATAATAATAATAATAATAATAATAATAATTTTATTTGTATACCGCCCTTCTCCCGAAGGACTCAGGGTGGTGAACAGGGCAAACATATAAAAAATACAAGAATACAAACATTAAAAGAGATTAAACAGGTGCCCAGAAACTAAGAACAATGAATTAAAATACATTAAAACAATATTAAAATCTAAACCCATCACCCATCAGGCCAGGCCGGCTTGTTCGAACAAGTAGGTCTTCAGATTGCGTTGGAAGGAGCGAAGGTCGGGCACCGTCCGGAGCTCAACCGGCAAACGATTCCACAATTCCGGCGCACCCACAGAGAAGGACCTCCCCCTGGGGGCCACCAGGCGACATTGTCTAACCGGTGGCACCCTGAGGAGGCCCTCTGTGGGAGCGCACAGGGCGGAGGGAAGTTGATGCCGGCAGCAGGTGTTCCCTAAGGTACTCCGGACCCATGCCATGAAGGGCTTTAAAGACCATTACCATCACCTTGAATCTCACCTGGAAGACAACTGGTAGCCAATGCAGCTCACGGAGCAAAGGTGTAACGTGGGAGTATCGGGAGACTCCCAACACGACTCTCGCGGCTGCATTCTGTACCAGTTGGAGCCTCCGAGTGGTCCTCAAGGGCAGCCCCATGTAGAGAGCGTTGCAGTAGTCTAAACGAGAGGTCACAAGCGCATGAGTGACCGTACGTAGGGCATCCCGGTCTAGATAGGGCCGCAACTGCATGCCTTGGATGGTGCAAACAATCAGGAGGAACAGCTGCAGTTTGTGCACTTTCCTCTCTTCAAATAAAGTGTGTTAATCAGAAAGGTGCTTCCAGACTCTGCCTCCTGATTTGGGGCTACCCTCACCTGACACCTGCAACACCTTGAATGGTGGCAGCACCAAGAAAAGAGCATCCTTCCCAGGCAAGGAAGCACCATCGCCTTAATTCAGGCTGTTTCTTTCCTCTGGGAAAAAGTCCCTGGCTCCCAAAACCTGCAGCAGGAGGAATAAACAGCGATAATTGCTTTAATTGCTGTTGCCACTCAGCTGTTTGTAAGGAAATAGGAGGCCCCCCCTTCCCCCCTGCAGAAAAGGCAATGATTACCCTGTCATTTCCCTAGTTGCCTCTTTGGTACCAGGGTAGCAATTTAAGCCTCCGTGACTGCAACAAGGGATTATCTGTAAGATGTTAGCATGCACGCTTCACACCGAGCACAATGCGCCGCGTGTCAGCAACCCCTCAATTTCCTTGGCAGACCAAAGTCAGAGGACAGGTGCCTCTGGATGGATGCCAGGAGCAATTTGCCCACCAGCCGGTCCAGCCAGAAACTCCGCTGGCTTTTCAAGAGTTGCTGGGGCTTAGTTTCCTGAATCTGGCTCAGCCCTGCAGAGGAGTTTAATCTTTATAAAACATCATTTCTAGTTCTAGTGTGGAACAGAAATGTGCAGATCTATTTTGATTCCACTCAGATTTTTATTTTTTTTTTGCAACTCTGACAATTTCAGGGTATCAATTTTGCAAATTTCCCAGTGGTTGGCTCTCCTCTCTCCTTTGTGAGTCTGAGATATTTTTAAAAAGTTTGCATTAAAATGCATAATGTACTGCACACTTCTTTCAACCTTTTAATTTTATTTAAAACCTTTATATAGCTGCCCCTCTTACAACCACTGAATATCGTCTCATACCGCAAGATGCACAGCACATAAATTCGATAAATAGAATAACCAACTGGGCAGCTCCCAATTATTTATTTACTTATTTAAAGTGTTTATGTTTGTTATCAATTTTGTATAATGTACACAATCTTTGGAAATAAGCTTCTTCAATAGAATACCTCGCTTATACTTTTCCCAAACAGTACCTTTGTACAGTATAGACTTTTGCCTAAGATACTTAGGTGTATTTTTTTATTTTATATTTTCTCCCATTTGAAATCTGGAAACAGAAATGAGTAGCATGAAACTAATTAAAGTGAGATGCCAATATAATTTAATAAGTGTTTAAAAGTGGACAGCATTGGCTTGGGGAGGGGCTGCAAGCATGCAACTCCAGTATAAACAGGAATTCTTGTATCTAAATAAAACCTACTCCAACTTGGGGGACTTTAGGTATGTGCTAAGCATTCCCACCTTTGCAATTTTGGAAGCTGCAACATGCCTGGAAAACAGGGTTGGGAAGATGGTGCCACTGGTTTATCAAGGATTGAAATGTTTATAGTTCTGAAATTGCTCCCAAATTTCAAAAACTCAAGAACAATTGAGTATTTAACTTTGTCACTTTTCCAGCTTATTGCTGTTTAATTAGCTTTAATTACTAATGGGTTTGTGTTGCTTAATTAAGATTGCCCTGGCTTTTTCCCACACTGGCTCATGTCATCTGAGAGGCCAGGACTGAATGCAAGATGGCAGAACTGAGTTAACAAAGACTTCTTGGTCAATTTTGGGCATCTGGCAATTCAGCAAATAAACTGGTTGAATCCAGGCTTGTTTCAAAAATCCAACTCTTGCAAGTATCTCTCAAGTTTAAAGACACAACTCACGCTATAATTAGCTCACTCTTGATGAAGTCACTTGGGAATGCTCTCTGCCCCACCACCAATCTTTAAGAGCTCCATAAGGAGACATCTGCTAGGAGTTTGGGTTCCCTCCCAGGGATTTCATACACCTGTTCATATCATTTTCTGGGCATCCCCTTTTCACCCCAACCCTTCTCAAACTCAAGACCCTGAGCACACTGAACAATGCAGAGCCTGTGGAAATAGGAGACATGATGCTTGTGCCTTTTTCTTTGGCAAAGAGCTCTGTTTATCTCTCTGCCTCTCTCTCTCTCTCTCTCCATTATTCCTTCCTTCTGTCAAGTTTCCGACGTTCTAATGTTATTGCTTGACACCTTCCTTCCTTCCTTCCTTCCTTCCTTCCTTCCTTCCTTCCTTCCTTCCTTCCTTCCTTCCTTCCTTCCTTCTCTTCCTTCTCTTCCTTCCCCTTTTTGGCCCTTTAGCAAAAGTCCTCTGGGAAAACATTATTTAACCTGAGCTGCCACCACTTGAACCTGGCAGAAAAGGAATATTTTGGACTGGAGTTCTGGAGCCCTGCAGGGCATGCTGTAAGTTTAGGAGGGGGAATGGCCACCTCTGGGGGTGGGGGTGGGGGTTGTATAAGAATGCCACATGGACTAGGCTGTGGGGAGTGAAAGTGCATTAAACTTGCTTTAGACACAGCTGTTTCCACGGGTCTCCCCCTCTGCAAGGGGTCAGAAGCTGAACTCCGGCAATGTCGCTCAGGTGGGCAGAAGCTAAAGGCTCGGGGAGGGGGGGGGTCTCCTGGCTTTCAGCGGGCTTTGTCTTCCCCAAAGGACCCAATCCAGTTTTTTGGGTGTGTGTGTGTGTGGGGGGGGGGCTCCTGGCTCAGTCAAGGTTCTGCAAGAGAAATTCTGAGAAGTTCCTGGTTCAGTCAAGGTTGCGCAGAAGGGGGTGTCTTCTGTTAGGTGGGCAAGAGGCCCCAAATTGACCTCTTTATCTCCCGCAGACCCTCCCGGCCTTTTGCTAGCGTCCCTCCGATACATTAGGCTGCCCTTGCTCTCTTTGCAGGCCTGGCTGGAACTTCTCAAGCCCATCTCCAAGCAGATTAAAAGTAAGTACCTTGGAGAAGGCGGCGGGGGGGGGGGGAGGTCCCATCCCCTTTTATGCCCCTCTGTAGAAAGCAAGGAGGGTAAGAAGCTGCTTTCCGGCCTGGGAACCAACCAGTCTTCCTGGCTGCTGGTTGAGGGGGTGATGCCCCCCCACCCCTCGTAGGGCAGGAGGGGCTCCTGAAGACTGGCTGGGGGATTCTGGGAGGTGAAGCCTTCAAGTCTTAAAGTTGCCGAGTTTGGAGATCCCTGCAATAAAGGATCCAGAGAAGGATGGGTGGAAACGGCTGGTCTGGTCTCTAGCACAAGGGCCGTTTTCCAAATGAAAAGATGTGTGTAAATGTTCCCGACAGACTTTTGAAACCAAACTTATGAAGATGTTGTGTTTTAAGATCCTAAGGACATTCTTTTCAAATTTATGGTGAAATTTTTCCCAGTGGATCCGGGTCATCTGAAAGAAGAGTTGACGAGGTAGGCTGCACGTTACTTTTCATTTCATTTCATTGTTTTTATGCACTTTTTTGCTCATCTTCTAAGGCGTTCCTTTTAAAATAAATGATTATCTTTTTTTGAATATCTGTTTAAAAAGAAGGCTAACGAGATAAAATGCAGCTCTCTCTGCTGAAATTGTTTGTATACAACTCAGCATCCATGCAAAGAAGTTTATTATTCTTACTGCTGTGTCAACAACAGGAGGCAGGAAGTATTTAAAGGCATTAAGTATATCTAACAGGGCATATATAAACAAACGAATAATACAATAAAAACAAGGGGACATTTTTGATACAGAATCCATGTCCTTAGAGAACAAACAATGCAGGACTCAGACTGGATTCAGGAATTTCAAGAAGCTGTTTCTCTCCCATTCATACCAGTCCTTTTAAATTCAAGTTTCTAGCCCTTAAAGCTGGCAATGATCAGAGAGGAGCAGAAAGAAGCATGTTTGTAAGTCCTTGACTTACAGCTGTTTGTTCAGTGACCATTCAAAGTCACAATGGCACTGGAAAAGCGACTTACAACCGGAATTCACACTTACAACCGTCACACCATCCCCACGGTCAGGTGCATTTGCCACAGTTGATACGGCCACTCGGGATCTTCCCAGCCGGTGTCCAACAAGCAAAGTGGGAAGCTGTATTCCCTTAGCAACTGTGGCAAAACTGCTGCAAAATTGGGGGCAACTCAGTTAATGACTGCTTGCTCGGCAGTGGAAATTCCAGTCCCAATTGTGGTCGTAAACCTAGGACTCCCTGTGTTGCTTCTCCAGAGGGAGGGGAGCCCGGTGAGAGTCCTGACAATGTCTTTCAGGTACCTCTTCACCCTTCAGATCAAGAAGGACCTGGCCGGCGGGAAGCTCCCTTGCAGCAGCAACAGTGCGGCTCTGATGGTGTCGCATCTCCTCCAATGTACGTCCCCCGTCCTGCGACTCGGAGCTTCCTTCGGCAGGAGAGGAAGAGGATGGCCACCCACGGGGCAAGGACGTGGCTGGGTCTCAGGGAGGGTAACACAGCTGCACCGCGCCATGTGGTGGGAAAAGACATTTCTTGCCCCCTCCGTGGCAATCCTTCCTGCCACGGGATCTGTGCTGGCCCTGATTTTGCTCCTGGCTTTTGTTGGTGGACCGGGCTATGTGTGCCCCAAAGGAAGCTGATTCCATTGACCAGAAGCATCTTAATTGTGTCGCTTGTTCCTGCAGCTGCACTTGGCGATTTCCACGAAGAAATGGACGGAAAACACTTGGAAACACACAAATACTTGCTGAACCAAGAGGATCTGAGGAACAGCATCATGTGCTATCATAAGAAGCACATGTAAGTCGCCGATCCTCTCCACGTGGCTCTTTTTAATTTTTTTAGGGCTACTTGGTGCTCTCTGAGCTTGGCTGTTTTCTTGCAGACGTTTCATTACCCAACTAGGTAACATCACCAGTGCTAAACTTTTTACTTTTGCTCAGGATCCCTTGGAGTGAGAGCTTAAATGAAATTAAAACTTCCGTGCGCGGAAAGTTCCATTTCACATGACTTTCTGAACTTGAAATCAGAAAGTTGAGAAGAGACAGTTTTCCAGTTTCCAAACTGGGAGCAACAGAACTGAGAGGGACACATACTGGTTGAGTGCAAAGGCAGGGGTCCGCAGCCTAGCCCTTCTCTCTACCTCAGTTGCTGACACCCCCCCCCCCCGTTTTCTTTCAGGGGCAAAACTCCTGCTGAATCCGATGCGCAGCTCCTGGACATAGCAAGGAAGCTGGAGATGTACGGCATCCGCCCCCACCCTGCGAGTGACGGAGAAGGCACCCAGATTAACTTGGCGGTCACCCACATGGGAGTCCTGGTGCTGCGGGTAAAATGATTTTTTCTTATGACACCTTTCCAAGGAAGATACCCAGGAGGTGAAGGCGTCAATGTGACCTCACAAGCATGAATTCTTTGGGCGGGCAGCACCCTGGTGCCCTCAGCATTAAAGCAGAGTTGTGTAGAGCCCTTTTGGCAGCTGTCAATCATTCTAGATGGACCTCTTTGATAATCGAATGGAGCCTTTGGAAGATCAGCAAAAGTCCTTTCTAATGTTAATTAAAAGCTTCCTGCTTTAAGTACAGCCTGGGGAATTGCCTCAGGGGAAACCAGGCTGGGTATTTGAGAAAAATCTCCATGGGGACTGTTAGGTCCTTTGCCGTTTGTGGTTTCGCCCAGCACCCTCTGATGTGGGCGCCTCAACTCCTGTCTTTCCTTGCTAAACCAAACTGCTGCCATGTCAGATCGCGGCGTTGCACAGTAGGGAGACAACTCTTGACCGTATAATTTTCTGCCGAGAATAGCAGTCTCAGTTTTGTGGCAATTACATGGTTCTGCAGCTCCCCGGCTTTGGTGAGCCTGTGCTGGGAAACGTGGGCGACGTGCTCCTCAACAGCCTTACCCTTCAGCTGGGGAAGAAGCGAGGGGAAAAGGGGTGGGACGCTGTGTTTTCTGGGTGCAAAAATGAGGCTTTTCTCCAGCAAAACTGTAGGGGGAAAGTGGAACGAGACAATAGATTTAACTCTGCGAGCACTAAGCAGTTGGTTAAAAAGGACCTCTAATTTTCACGTTCCACTGCTGCAAAAGAGGCAGTTAAGAAGAGGACTAAGCAGCAGTCAGGAGATCCCTAAAATGAAAAGAATATTTTATTTAAAAATTATAATCCCCGCTTGGTGCTGGACGTCGAGAGGCCTCATGCCAAGCAACTGAAAATGGCTCTCCATGAGCCACCTTCCACAGCTTGTCGTGTTCCTGGTGGTGTGTCTTCATTTACCTTGGTCGCTTTAAGATCTGTGGACTTCAACTCCCAGAATTCCCCAGCCAGCATGGCTGGCTCAGGCATTCTGGGAGCTGAAGTCCACAAGGCTTAAAGTGGCCAAGATTAGAGATCCCTGATCTATTTGCTTATTGGCTCTTAATTTTGCAGGGCAACACCAAGATTAATACCTTCAACTGGTCCAAAATCCGGAAACTGAGTTTCAAACGGAAGCATTTCTTGATCAAGCTCCATGCCAACGTTTCGGTACCTGGGGGTGGGGGAATTGGGATGTATGCGTTTGTGTCTGTGTGTGTCAGTGTCAGTGTGGGGGTTGGGTTGGGTGATATTTCTCTGGTCTAAGGCACACTCCTTGCAGTAATGATCCATCGAGGCAGCAGGCTAGCTGGCAGACCATCGCTGCAAGCAAGGCTTCGAAGTTCCAAATTGTTTGGGTGGATTTCAGGAAGAAAAAGGAAGGGTTTGCGGGGCCCTCCTGCATTCAGAGAAGAGCCACAAGCAAAGATGATTAGGGGGCTGGAGGCTAGAGCATACGAAGAAGGGTTGCTGGGATAGGGGATGCCGAGTTTAATGAAAAGAAGGACTAGTGGAGACAGGATAGCAGTGTTCAGATATCTCAGGGGCTGCCCCAAAGAAGAGGAGAATCAATTTATTCTCCAAAGCACCAGAAGGCAGGACAAAAAGCAACGGGTAGAAATTAATCAAGGAGAGAAGCACCCTAGAACTAAGGAGAAACTTCCTAACAGCGAGAGCAATTAATCAGGGGAACGGCTCATCTCCAGAAATTGTGGGTGCTCCATTACTGGAGCTTTTAAAGAAGAAATTGGACAGGCATTTGTCTGAAATCTTATTTGGTCTCCTGCTTGAGCAGCGGGTTGGACTAGAAGACCTCCAAGGTCCCTTCCAACTCTGTTAACAACATTCTGCTATTCCCTAGCCTCATTTTCCAGAAATATTGGATGCTGGCTGACCTTGAAAAGTTAAGCAGAGCATGGATGAGTGTCAGTGATGAAATTCCAGGCTGTAGGCTAGACTGAAAATGAAGAATTCTGAGAATGGCAGTCTACCTGTCTTAAAGCTGCCAAGGTTGAGAGACACTGGACTGGACCAATGCATCTTCCTTCTCCATCCCCAACAGGCTCTCTGCAAAGATACCCTGGAGTTCGCCATGGCGAGTCGCGACACCTGTAAGGCTTTTTGGAAGACCTGCGTGGAGTATCATGCCTTCTTCCGCCTCTCCGCCGAGCCAAAGTCAAAACCCAAAGCTTTTCTCTGCAGCAAAGGCTCCAGTTTCCGTTACAGGTAACTTAGGGGGAGCAAGCCAGCCAGCCACCTTCTCTAGTCTGGTGGCCTGCAGTTGGCTCTGTCCAGCACAAGTTCTTCCTCTTGATTTCCTGTCTTTTCCGGGTGTGAACTATTAAGCTGGGGACCGTTTCTCCCCAAGGGACAGCCTCAAACGTTTTGGTGGGTGCAGTTTGGGGTGCCTTTGGTGGGTACTGCAGAGGCAACCCTCTTTAACCACCTCTCTCTCTTTGCAACCACAGTGGGAGAACTCAGAGGCAGCTGCTGGAACATGGGACCAAAGGGAAGCAGAAGAGTCTGCCGTTCGAGAGGTATTACTTGTTGAAAGCACAGGCGATTCTCCCTGTCCCAGGATAATGTTGCAGGATCCCATCTGGGTCAATCGCCAGGACTAGAGGTTTGGTCTTCCAAGCTTCCAGACTTTCCATTCTTTCTCACCAGAATGTGTTCTTTGGGCTGTTCTGTACACCCTCATATTGATGTGGTGGCTGGTTGGGTGTGGCTTTTTATTTGTTGATTGGGGTGTCGATGGCCGGCAATTAAGTCATTAACATTTTTCCTCCAGTCATCCCTGCTTGCAGCTTCCTTCACAGGTTGCTGAGGCCTCCTCTGTCTTCTCCAAAAAAGCCTTGCAAGCTACTCTCAGGTACTCTGAGATTTTTCAAGTGAAAGGGCAAGACACAAATAGATTACCTGGTTGAAGGAACAGCTAAGCTTTCTCCAGAATTAACTGCATGAACAGCCCAGCAGAAATGTGCTCCCCTGCTCACTAATGAAGTCCCCAATCTTTGGTGTCGAGTCACAACTTGCTGGGCTAATAATCCCGCTGCAAACGTCTCTTTGCAGGATATAGAAGGAGAAGTCGCTGACCAGAATGTTGGAGAAGCTTCAGAAATGGAAAAGAGTTTAAAATACGGGCCACAAGATTTTTGGTTTTCTCTTTCAGGAAACACTATTCCTCTCGCTACCACGACAGGCAATGCCGATCGTCCCCGGATCTGCTGACGGATGTTTCCAAACAAGTACGTAATTTGAGTCAGGGGGATCTGTTGGGGAGGGGTGATGGAATTGTATGAAATAAAGACCAGGGATGATGTAGTCACAAATGAGTCTCACCTTTGTGCACCCATGTATTTTCCCATGCCTCTGCTCTTGGCCTACGTTGGACCTCAGGTCCCATAATTGCCATTGAGCATGGCTGGGGATTGTGGGCTTCGAAGTCAAAAACATCCGGACGTCTCCCATTATGAGGAGAGGTGCTCCAACTGCGTGACAAAGGACAGGATCTTCACACGATGTCCTTAAATTCTGTCCTTCTTTGAAAGAATTACTTCATCAAATTGAACAATTTCAGCCCATTTTCCTGGATCTGGTGTGGTTGAAAGGATGGAGCAAGTGGAGTTTGCATGGATTCCTCCTTAAGATCCAGCCCAAACAAGCCTAAAATTAGTTATTTGTCACCTCTGGGTGAAAAAGCACCATCATAAATGGCCTCCTGAGGCCTCAAGAAGGCAGGCTAAACCTAACTATACATTCAAGCATCTTAGCTTAAGCATTGATGCCTCACTTTTCCCACAGATGGAGGACCTGCGGCTTGTCTACGGCACCATGGGCGGCGGCTACTATGGCGCAAATGGCATCCACACTTCTGAACCCACACTAGACAATCGACGGAGGAACTCGGCAGTGGAAGTCATCTTTGCTGACGAACTGGAGCGGTCGAAACCAGAAGCAGACCCAACGTTGCTGCTGCTCCATTCCCAAAGCAGCTCTGCCTTCCCAGTTGTCTACACGGAGCTGGGCCATGAGTGGGAACCAGCCAGCATCTACGGGCCAAGAAGCCCCCTGACCTCTTTCCAGCCCAGCTCCAAGCTTGATGTCACCGGCAAGAGCCCCCCTCTGAGCAACGTGAGAGAGAGGAATCCAAGGCAGCAGCTGACGTACACAGATGTCCCCTACATGGCAGCATCCAGTCAGCCATTGGAGGTGGCTTCTCCTCCAGTTTTCTTCTACGTGGACCGGCCACCTCAGTACCCCAAAAGCCCTACCACTGACCGTGCTGAGGAAAGAGTTCTGGAGGTCAGCACCTGCGAGGCACCCATGAAGCCACAAAGGAATCCAGGCGCAGCCTACTCCAAGCTGATGGAGCCCCCGGCCACCTACGTGACCCACCTTAGTATGGAGGAAGAGGACGACGAGAGCGTCTTTGACTACGGTGTTCAGGAGGTCCCCAAAAGGTCTTGGAGCCAATCGGACGTCAAAGCCACCAGATTCCCTTGTGGCTCAGAGTTCCGCCCTCTTGGGCCTTGTCCTGTCTTGACCAGCAGAAAGATTGACCTCTTGCAGTGCGTGTTCACCCAGCCACCCTTCCCAGAACCTCCGCAAGTCCAGCGAACCACAGAGCACTACGTGGGCAGTGGGACCGAATCCAGTGACTCCGATTCAGACCTCCTCCCGGACTACTATGCCCTCTATGGGCGGGTTCTCAAAAGACCCCGGGTGCGAATTCACCTCTCCTCAGGGAGCCTCCAGCTGGAGGGAGAGGAAGCTCTGGTTCCTGCCCCCATTGATGATCCCAATTATTTTATGTAGGCAGCAGAACGACGGCACCGGTCAAAAGTAGGTGGCCCATTGCCGATTTGTGACTTGCCTCCTGGTCTGATCCCTGGCTCAGGTGTTTGGTGGGACACAATCACACAATGACCACAGAAGATTATAGAACTTAAATATTTATTTCTTTTTTTTTCAAACCATTTGACTTTTTGGGTCCCCCTTCCTCAAAAGTGTGTGAAAGAAGCTTAATCTATAAACAGATTTACAGAACTAAGAGACGCTGGGAAGAAGGAGCGCGACGGTTCTGCTCGGATGATATGGTTATTTTGTAAAGCTTCGGATCAACTCTATTTACAACTTGTACGGCTTCTACATTTATAAAAATATTTTATTTAATCCGTAACATTATTGTTTTCAAAAACTATGTCCAGACGTTCCCCACCCCCCTCAGATATAAATTTCTAATGGTGTTTCAGGTATATAAGCAATGAAACATTTTTTTTAAACAAACATTTCTTTAAAATTAAAACAAAGGAGTTAAAATTTCTTTGTGATTTTTTTTTACAGTGTAGGCACCATTGAAACTAATTGCCCTTGGCATTTCTATCCACCATCTCTTGCCAGTGTCTTTATATCATTTTGTTTTTTTCCTTAAAAAGAAAAGGTTGTAATGGCAACTATTAATCACAATGACAGCAAAAAAATCACTGCTTGTTTGCACTCTTATATAATAATTCAGTTCAATATTTGGCTGATATCCTCAAATTCTTTAAAATGAATGTTGTGCAAAACCAAAAAAAATGTGCAGATCTGAACTATAAAATTAAACATATCCAGACTTCTTATCAAAAATAAATTTACACCCACACTTCCACAACTAAAGACTGAAATACAATAAACTTCAGTAGCATAATATACATACTGGGTTGAAAAGGAAAAGGGAGAGAACCCATCTCAACAGTACCATAAATATATAATCGAAAGCAAGTTTATAATTTCTTCTACCTTTTCTGGGGGAAAAAATAACTCTGTACTGCACAGTACTATCTTTTTCGTGAAAGAATATCTATAACTCAATTATTTGCATATTAACTGGTAAATAGATATTTAAAAAATACACTTTGGGATGGAAGGGGAAATTAAACAGTTGTGGATTGCCTGTAAAGGACTTCAAGAACGTAAGTCTTATCAATAACTTACAAGGAAAAAAACACCCCCCCACACAAAAGGCTGGTGTCACAATTTCAACCTGCCTGGGAGGTACTGATCAGAAGCCCCCCAAGACCGAACAGGTTCTCCTTTTTCTCCAAAAGAAACAACTCGGTCGAATTGGGCCCATTATTGCCAAACCCCACCCCCACCCCAACACCTTTTAACAATATTGCTTTGAAATTTCTTACCACGGTGAAAGTTTCTTTTATATGGGGGCATAAGGGGATCAAGAGAACCGAAATGGCAGCTGCGTCCATCCAACTGCAGCCCACCCCTTCGTGTGCAATGCTGTATGTTTGAAGGAGGAAAAAAAAGAGGAGTGGGCTTCAGAGAGAATGGCCCCGGCTGCCATCTTGGCTTTCTTTGACACCCAGCCCCCTTCCCCTCTTGCTGCGGCTGCGACAGGTTGCTCTACAAAGGAATCCACAGAAGCCGCACACGGAGTTACAGGACAACTCGCCAAGCCATCGACGTATTGCTTTCAGACGGAGGTGACCCCAAGTGCCCAATTTCAAGCCGGCCGGTTCCTCCCGCTCAACACGGGCCGAAAGAGGCGACGGGGCCCAATCGGCGCCAGAGCGGCGTCCTACGGGCGAAGCGCTTCCGCACAGCCTCCGTTTCTAAAAGGGATTTGCCAAGTCTGACTTTTAGGGACGTCAGGAGACCTGCGACAAAGTGCTCCTGAAACGCCTTTTCTACGAACTCGAGTAGAAAGGCTGCCCATCCACTGATTTGTGGAGGAGGCCGATCCACCCTTGGCAACTGCTTCTAGAAGGAAACAGCACAAACTTTTTTTGTCTCATTTGAGCTGGGTTAAAGAAGTGGGAGCTAAAATATTAAAAGTCGCTCTGTACAAAAAGAAGGAGGAGGAGGAAAAAAAGCAAGTCCCGAAGTTACAAAAAGAAAAGCAAAAAGCACGTCTGCCGTTTACAAAAGGGTGGAGTTGAATCCTTTCCGATCCGCGATCACCAAAATCTATTGCGATGATCCCAAAAGGCACCAGGAACTCAGGAAAACGAGCACAGCCGAGCCAGAGGAGGGTGGGTGGACTGCGGGGAGGTCCATGCGGGGCAGCACCCGGGCACCTTCCTCAGGACTCACCGGCAGAGAACCTGGAAGGGGGGGGGAGAGAAAGGCCGGGAGGAGAGGCTCCGTCAGGGCATCAGAGCGGACGCTGATCCTAAGTGAAGGACCCCCAGTAATTGAAAACCAAATAATAATAATCCCACAGCCTACTTCTGAAATTTCTCCATCAGCTTCTTCACCATCTTGTCCGTGATGCCCGGGCTGGCAGCTTCAGCCAGGCTGATGCTCTTCTCCAGCTCTTCGATGGCCTGCCTCTTGCCGGCGCTGTTGGCGTCTTGCTGCTTCAGCTGAGCAGGAGGAGGCGAAGGGGAGAGGGTGAGGGGCTGCAGCCGCAGCTGCGCAGGGCTTTGAAGGGGTCTGAAGGGGCCAAGAGACTCACCTCTGCAAACACGGGATTGATTATCAGGGTTAAACAGCCCAAGGTTTTCATGAGATCTTGGTCCTGGAAAGTTAGAAGGGAGGTTTTCAGACATGCTTTGAACCTCAAGGGAATGTCGATCCAAAGCATCACCAGGTGAGTAATTCCAGCTGGGAAAGCAGGTAAGTCGAGGCTGTTTCTTTGGAGACCTCGTGCCCACAAACGACTGGCAAGTCTGTCTTAATTTGGGTATATTTTAATGGGAATGGTGGCATGGTTTTAAGGGTTATTTGAATATATTCTTTGGACTGAGGTGCAAATAATTTGGAGATGTATAACTGACAGTATGCAATAAATAAACCTCAGAGGCTCGTTCTCTCATCTAATAAAATTCAAATAAATCCCTTTCATCACAGCCCCTTTTGAAGTATACATGCTGACTAAACCTACTGTCCCATTCTGCACTTTCTTGGCGTCCGGCTTCTTCCGCACGGTGGTAAAACTCCATTCGGGGTGGGAATTGTTCTCCTTGTTGCTAGACTCGCTAAGAGGCAAGAGGAGGGAAAAGGCAAAATCAGCCAATAAATTAGAGAAGCCGGCTAGGTGGGCTTGTTAAAAGGTTTACAAGAGTGCCCAGGCCTTTCTGATCTGGACCACCTTGGTGCATTGAGACCCTCTGGGTCCATCTGCCCTCACAGCCCCCTCCCCACCATCTGGACTCACGAATCCGAGCCGTCCGAGTCCGTTTCATCGCTGCTGTGTCCTTCTGCTTTCCATCTTTTGAACCTGTCGATCAGCTCCGTCAGGTACGAAGTCTTCTTGGCGTTTTTCAGGATGAATTTGTGCTTCAGCAGCTCCTTGGCCGTGGGACGCTGGAAAAGATAGCAAGCGTCAATTCATTTTCCAGAAGAACCTCAAAGCGCTGGAGATGATGAGGGCAGGAGATCAAAACGATGGCCTCCTTCCACTAAGATCTGCTTATCAAATTCTCTTCCTCATCAACCATGGAAGGAAAGGCCTCCCTCTGGAGAAGAGGAGCTCTCCAGAACCCATTCAAGACATGGCATCTTGGGCAGCCTTCTAGTTGACTCCTGATCTTCCAAGCCCACCTTACTTTTCCTGCAGTTGTTTACCTTTCATTCTGCAAAATTCATTCAGCATCCCAAATAACATACAAAAATTAAAAGTTGATGCTAACCACTATTCCAGAAGTTCAGATCCCAACCTTAGAATGCCTTGAGATCTAAACAAGTCTACTGTTCGCGCACTTCAGAGCAATGACCCAATCTTTTTTGGCCTGAACAGTAAATTCTCCAACAGCAACGATTAGAATAAACTTCGTAATGTTCTTTCGCTGGCATTCATGAGTCAACACATGTTTTCTTGTGATCTTCAACAGCCGTCCACCTACATTAGCTTCCGAGTAATACTTGAGCTTTACAAATCCAACCACAGTCACTACAAAACTTCTACTACGTGTTTCATCTAGAATCTGACTCAAAGTTAAGCTTCAACCACCTCTGATTCATTCTTTGGCATGCTCCAAACATCCTGTGTGGTTTGAAACATCCTAGGTCAAGCCACAAAAATAACAAAATGCCTAAAAGTTATCCTGCTGTGTTTTGGGTGCAGAGAAGACTACATCCTTCAAAATCCTGCAAGCATAATGAGGCATCATGATCCATTTCCCTTTTTTTTTAAGAAGGCTGGCCACAAGATGGGCCTCCCTCCAGATCCAAGGGCTGGGAATAGCCAAAAGCACACTCACAAACGTCGGGTCCTTGTTCAGACAGGCGTCAATAAACTCTTTGAAGGGTTTGCTGAAGTCTCCGGCCAGGGTGGGGGGGTTGTTTTTAGGGATGAGGAAGAGGACTCGCATTGGGTGCATGTCTGAATTCGGAGGTTCCCCTTTGGCTAGTTCGATGGTGGTGATTCCAAGAGACCAGATATCAGCCTGCAGAGAAGAGAAAGGACAGAGAACCTGCCTGGCTATTTTGAACGAGGTCAAGAGTTCCCTCCACACAAACTGTGGGTTTTAACCTGAACTGGGTGATGTGGGTCAATGCTCTTTCAGGTTTCAGGAGCACCTTTATATTCTTACTACTCTTTCAGTTCTACCCTTGTCAGTCAGGCTTATGAGAAACTCTGGCAACGTTTGCTCCCGGGGAAGAACAAGCCGAGCTGATGGACGCCAAGGAGGTTATGGGAAAATGAGATCAACAGGAGGCCTGGAAAATGCACTATTACGACTCTGCTCTGGAGGAGGAGGAGGAGGAGGAGGAGGAGGAGGAGGAGGAGGAGGAGGAGGAGGAGGAAGGCCTCGCTCACTGCACGGGGAGAACTGCAAACCATCCTCTTGGTTCTATACCAGACTGGCTTTTCGAGAGGAGATCCAGTTCTTCTTCTTCTAAAAGCTTTAAGGCATGGATGGCAGAAGACAACAGCCAGAAGATGGAATGGGCATCTGGGCTTCCTTCCTGTTAGTCAGTCCCATCAACCATTTATTTATTATTTGTGTAACAATCACTAGGATGGGCAATTTCCTCTTAAGATTTAAGAGATATACAGGTAGTCCTCGGCTGACGACCACAACTGAGTCCAAAATTTCTGTTGTCAAGTGTGACGTTTGTTAAGTGAGTTTTGCCTCATTTTACCACCTTTCCTGCAACCGTTGTTAAGTGAATCACTGCAGTTGATAAGTCAGTAACACAGTTGTTAAATGAACCCGGCCTTCCCCATGAGCTTTGCTTGTGGGAAGGTCGCAAAAGGGGATCACGCGACCCCAGGACACTGCGACCGTCATAAATACGAAGCAGTTGCCAAGCGTCTCAATTCTGATCACCTGACCCTGGGGAAAACAGTCCTGAGTCACTTTTTCCCAGTGCCACTTTAACTCTGAACTAAATGAACTGTTGTTAAGTCGAGGACTATCCTATTAAAAAAAAATCTCACTACGAAATGAACTAGGATTCTGGACTGCAGCCACCAAGCTCTCCCCTTGTTCCTGCATGAATTGAAGCAACCCTTCAAGGCCTACAAAGGACCTTACTTTTGAGTCGTAGGCCGACTGCTGGATGACTTCGGGGGCCATCCAGAAGGGTGTCCCCACGAAAGTGTTCCTCTTGATCTGGGTATCAGTCAGTTGCCCAGCCACTCCAAAATCCGCAAGCTTCACGTCTCCTTGCTCAGACAGCAACACGTTGGCAGCTGGTTGGGGGAGGGGGGGGGGGAAAGAGAAGAAAAACTTCATTTGACAACAAAAGGAACTTGGGCTCCGAGAGAAGCATCTTCCCCCCCTCTTTGTACCCACCTTTGATATCTCTGTGGATTTTCTTTTCAGAGTGCAGGTAATCCAGCCCTTTGAGGATCTCCTTGAGCATCGTAGCAATCTGGAATTCGTCAAAGGGGCCAGCACGGAGCTTGAGAGGAAATAAGCAGAGTTTATACGCTTTAACGAAACCCCAAGTGCCTTGGAAGGCACTCACGTTGAAACACCCCTTTCGTTTTCTTTTTAAAGATCTTCGGACAATAGAAAGATTCAAGCTGTATTTCTATTTCACCAGAAACGGCTCTTCATCAAAAGTTCTAAAGATACCTGGAAAGGGAGCCAGGCCATTGTCACAAATACATCTGGGTGTTGTAACATGCTAGTTTCCTCAACTCATATCTTATCTCTTATCTTACTTTGTTACCAAGAAAACCTCTGAACTTGTCAAGATCAGGGGAAGCACTCAACATACAGTTGGTGTGCAAGACTTGGGAACCAGATCAGACTTCAAGGCAAGAATCTGTTGTCCACAAGCCACGTCTGTCCCCAGGTGAGCTTCTCTTGGCACTGAAGCCTATCAGAAGCTCCAGATTCAGAGCAAAACACACCAGGAAACATTCTCAGGATTCAGGGATTACTCTGTGGTGCATGCCGGATCCTGCCCATAGGAGAAATGAGTCCTTGGGGCTACAGTCTTCGGCTCTCTTCACATCAGTTCCTCCAGCTCAGGGCTCTCCAAGCTCGACAACTGAAGACTTGTGGACTTCAACTCCCAGAATTCTTCAACCAGCCATTTCTCAACTTCAGCTATTGTAAGAGGGGTGGACTTCAACTCCCAGAATCCTCCATGCTGGCTGAGGAATTCTGGGAGTTGAAGTCCAGAAGTCTTAAAAGTTGCAAAGTTTGGAGACTCCTGCCAGCCCAATGTTTCTCAACCTGTGGACTTCAACTCCCAGAATTCCCTAGCCAGCAAGGAGGATTCTGGAAGTTGAAGTCCACATCTCTTAAAGCTGCTGATGTTGAGAAACGCTGCTCTAGTCTACGTGAGCAGGTCTCTGCTTTCCTGGGTGCCAACCAAGAGCTGAACTGGGCTGCAACAGCAACGCCAAGCGTAAGCAGATGCTGACGTCCTCAGGAGACACAAGCAGGCTTCAAACCCCACATTTCAGGACCTCCTAGATGTAACTACTCTAGCAGAATTATCTCAGAGGAAAAGGGTGGGGATAAGGGAAAACCAGACATCCCATTCATGGCCCTCTGCTTTCTCAGCCCCTCCTAAGCTGCATCAGCAACGGGCCCTTTCAGGTTTTAAGTTTACAGGAACTCAAAATGAAAATGCCAGCTCAGTTTTAGCACTAAATATTAGCTGTGTTTGCTTCCACAGCAAGCTCTCCGAATCTCCTTCCAACAGAAACAACTCTGTGTGTTGAAAGTTTTTTTTTAAAGTCCACTTTTCAATTTATTAACTGCAGTGGATAGTTTTTCATAACTGCAAAGCTTCCTTTTCCTAAAAAGCGAAGCAACACACTCTTTATTCGAATAGATGTTTTTTACGGCCTTTCACGAGACTCAAAGGGAGCCACTGAGGTCCCTGCAGAAAAACCTGCGCTAACACAAAACATCTTTGACTTGGGCAAAGGAATTCCGCTCACTGCCGAAGGACTGAGTCACAAAGGAAGCTCAGTCAAGATTTTCACACCCTCCCTCTGGGCCTCAGTGGCAAAGAGAAGCCAGCCTTATTTGTTTCTGCAAGAGGTGAGCACTTATTGGCCCGGGGCTTTGTGATGGACCGCAACCACGACAAGGCCTCTCCCCGGAGGTCCTGCAGTCTGGAGAAAGTGGCAGCGAAAGCCTGTTACAATCTGCCATGAACAGAGCTTGAAAGACATCAGGTGTTTCCAAAATGCAAATAACCAGATGTATCTTTTAGTGCAGCACACATTTCGAAATGACCTCTTCACTCAAACATGAATTATATTTAGACTGCCTGAAATCAAAAGCATCTTCACCAAAAAGGCCTCATAGAGTGACTCGGGCTGACTAGCAATTCCAAAATTACGAAATGACACCACCCATAAAAATGGGAAAGCTTACAATGCAAATCAACACAATTCATACTGTAACTGGAATACTTACCAAGTCCAGGGCTGATCCCCCACCTAAATATTCCATTATAATCCACAACTTTGTGCCCTAAAAGGAAACGCAGGCGAAGAGTTAGCTTTTTCCTCTTGATTTCTCTGGATCAGGGAAAGGGGTAGGAACAGTGTGGAATTTGGGGAGCTACAGTGGTAATATATCTGGAAGCAGCATTAAGCTGGGGAACAATGGAACAAATGATCCACTGTGACCACAAAAAGAACAATCTGTGGGGTCTTTGGGGCTCTCTGAGCTGGACTGTTTGCTTGCAGACGTTTCATTACCCAACTAGGTAACCTCATCAGGGCTAGTGAGAGAGGAACCACACTAAGCCTGGCAGAGTATAAACAGGGACTAAACCCTGCACTCCCTTGCACTGGTGATGTTACCTAGTCTGGTCATGAAATATCTGCAAGCAAGCAAGCAAACAACCAACCAGAGTCGGAAGAGATCCTGGAGGTCTTCTAGTCCAACCCCCTGCTTAAGCATGACACCCTGCGCCATTCCAGACAAGTGGCTGTCCCTGCAGTGATGGAGCACCCACAACCTCTGGAGGAAAGCCGTTCCACTGATTAATTGTAACCGAGCTTGAGACCAGGTGTGTGCAACCTTGGGAGATCCAGGGATTTCTCCTCTGAAATTGCCTGCCAGCTAAAACAGGTTTGGGCTCCTGTTTGGGCCACATCACCAAGGCCTTTTATTTGCACGTTAGTTTTGCTACCCCACTTTGGCTCTCACCACTCTTGTTAACACTTTAAATGGCAGTTACGTGTTCTAAGCTGCCAGTTTTAGAAAGTGGTGCTTATTTGTACTGGGACGTTTTATTGGTTATATTGTATGATTTTTATAATTATATCTGGTGTTTTCAGAAGAACCACATGAAGCACCGACACGATAATTTTTGAGCCCTCTGTCGTTTGAACCAACTTGAAGAAAACCTTTGTGTACATTCCAGAAAGCTGCTCTGTGACTGGGGGTTATTTGTATTAAAAAGGTACTTTCATCTTTCCAAACAATGCGGTGATCCCAAGAAAGAGTTTCACCACTCAAGTATTTAGATCAGCAGCCAACCATGATATTTATAGCTGGGAACTTATCAGCCTCCCACTTTCCATTTAGAGATGAAGACAGCCGAGTTTCAGAAAAGGGGACTTCGGTCGTAAGCTAAACACCAATCCAAACATCTGGGTAAACAGTCCATGGGGGCTGTTACGCTTCCCCTAGTCAAGAGGCTGCCAATCAAGGCCTTACAACAGGGATGGGGAACTACTGTATGGCCCCCTTTATAACCTGTGGACTTCAACTCCCAGAATTCTGGGAGTTGAAGTCTAAAAGTCATAAAGGGGCCATAGTTCTCCACCTCTGCCTTTGAAGGAGAGGCCTCTGGGTGGAGGGGCTTGTAAGGCCTCCTACAGACAAGATGTCTTCCCCCCCGCCCCCATTAACAGAAAGCCCACCCTTCCTTTGTACCGTTTGCTCCCTGAAGCCAACAAATAATGCCAATTGGAAGATTTGAGTCAGTTTTCAACCCAGAGCCTCCATTACAGATGAGTTTTAACCCAACAGCATTTCCTCATGACGGATCAAAATCCAGGCACCGCCAAATGAGGCATGTTGTGGCAGACTGAAGACCAGCTCCTGAACAGAGCACACTTTGTTAGACAAACACACACTGCATTTACAAGTCAGAGGTTGGAAACTGAGATGTGAGGTATGTGTGCTACTTCTAGCACCTTCCATAAAGCTCATCTGTGCTAGTAGGGAAAACTGGAAACAGACACTCATTCTTTCACCTGGCTGTTGGCTTCACGGAGGCCTTTGGTGGCTCCAGGCTGACTTAGAAGGCCTGCACGGAAAATGCCACTGAGAATTTGCCAGTGTAAACCGTAACTGGGTGTGGACCATTTGCCCCTTGGCACCCAACAAGCCACTTGGCTAACCGTTACAGACCAAGTTTGTTTAATGCAGGCAGAAAGTAGGACATGCTTAGTCTTTGGAGGAGGAGGAGGAGGAGATGCGTTAGTCTATCATTCAGAAGCCTCTGAACAATTTCTGTTGGTCAGAAAATGTGCAAAAATGGCTTATCCTCCTGATTTTTTCCATCACAGTCTTGAATCCACAGCAGAACTCAGATGCAGTTCTGATTATGTTTTGGCGAGCATGACAAAACTTAGGCGTTAAACTCTTTGTATTGCAATTCCTGTGGAATCTGGAGACTGATAATCTAGACTGGAAGCTCATACATAAACTCTTCCATACAGGGTTTTGGATGGGTCATGTCTGGACTGAAACGTGCATGTTTAGACCATACCTGGAATAAAACAGGGCGAGAAAAAACGCTTGCCAGCTTCCGAGTTAGAAGGTAAAGTATTCGTGCTCACTCCTAACACAACCAACCGAAGGTGAACGGGGTGTACCACGTTCCACACTATCCATGGCTCCCATGTGCGCCTGGACCCCCCAACTTCACCCCTCCCTTGCAAAACCATCCATGTTCAACGGTCTCTGTTACCTTCAAATAGGAGCCGTAGTACTTGGTGACGTAAGGGCTGTCGCACTGGCTGAGCACCGTGATCTCCTGCTGGATGTCTTCAATCTCATCCTCGGCCTCTTCAAGGTCGATGATTTTAATGGCCACCACGTGCTGCGTCCGGTTATCAATGCCTTTAAAGACTTCTCCGAAGGAGCCTTTCCCGATGCGCTCCAGTTTGGTGAAAAGCTCCTCGGGATCTGCTCGGTGGTTCTGAAAGGGGCCAAGAGGACAAGCTCGGCTGAAGAGGTCAGGGACACCACTTCAAGGGGGATGTCACCGGAAATAAGGAGGTCTCTTCCTGAAAATTTGCAGGGGAGCTACTCCTAATCCTGGGGAAAATTGCGTGGCCAATCTCGTAATTTGTATCCAAGTGTGCAACTGCACATTTTTTAGTATGTTGAGTTTTATTTTACTCCTTAGAAGTTCGGAAGATAGACATACCCTGGGGTGGAGGAGAACAGGTCAGGTAAGATATGCTTTCAGTTTCTCTTTCTAGGTGTCACCACACAAATTACTCTTTTAATTGGCTCTCCCTAATTAGCCACGGGGCGATTGGTAGCTCTGGATCCCAGCCACAGCCCTGAGGGCACCGCACGCCTGCAACTTCCTTGACACCCACTGCAATGGTGGTTCCACCTGACATTTTCAGCATTCAGAAAGTAGGTTGTCATTAACCAGAGGTGACCTTAGTCAACGGCAAAGTCGGGCACAAAGGACCATCCGTAAGACTGAGCTCCAGGCAGTCCTCAACTTACAAGAGTTCATTTAGTGACTGTTTGAAGTTACAACACCACTGGAAAAAGTGACTTATGAACGTTTTTCACGCTTATGACTGTTGCAGCATCCCTAGGGTCACTTGATCAAAATTCAGATACCTGGCAACTCATATTTATGGTGGCTGCAGTGTCCCCAAGGTCATGCAATCCCCTTTTGTGACCTTCTGAAAAGAAAAGTCAACGGGAAAGACCAACTCAGTTAACAACCATGTGCCTAACTTAACAACTGCAGTGATTCACTTACCAACTGCGGCAAGAAAGGTCATAAAATGGAGCAAAACTCACTTAATAAATACCTCACTTAGCAATGTAAATTTTGGGCTCAATTGTGGCCATAGGCTGAGGACTCCCTGAGTAGATGATTTGTTCAAGCCTATGTACAAGAATGTGACCCATTAAAGTTCAACACCAGATAAGGGTCAATGGAATTCAAGAGGGGTTGTGGGAATGCAACAAATGGCTTATATCGCTGGCCTTTGCCAACATGTCCGTTTCCAAGCATGCCTCAAAACAGAAATGGTGGATGGTGGCAATTAAGACTCGCTTGCCCAGAAAAAGGACAAAAGAAAGCAAGGATCTTGATAAGGACTTTAAGGTCACAGGTCTGGGGATACCGAGTTGGGGGCTCAGTCTGAGATCACGTTCCAAATCGCAGAAAAAGATGGCTGGGCTAGAAGAACAGAATGGCCCACCAGGCAGTCCAGAGGAATTCAGAAGCTGCTATGTTAGTTAAACCTACTTCCAAGTAAGTTTTAAGTTGCTGTTTGAGTCTAAGGCAGGGCACTCCAACCTTGGCTGGCTGAGGAATTCTGGGAGTTGAAGTCTACAAGTCTTAAAGTTGCCAAGGCTGGAGACTCCTGGTCTAAGGTACTAGCCAAGGACCATGAGGTTTGTGGTCTACTCTATCCAGCTCTATTCTGGCTGACGACTGGGGGTCTACTGGTGATCCCACAGTGTTTGCAGAAGATGGATGGGCCTTGATGTTCTGCAGCTCAGGGCTTCTACAAAGCCTCAGGGATCCAGCCTTGCCGAAAAGAGCCGCTTTCCCAGAACAAGTTCTAAATTGTCCTTTTTGTGCACAAGCACCAATGGTTGTGCAACATTTCCCGCTTGCCTAATTGTCTCTCTTAAGAAACCAGCCAATAATTACATAGGCAGCAGCCTTCCTTTCTCGCTGGAAAAGCCCAATATCCTCATGGAAACTTCCATTTCTACATCTTGGGCTTTGGCTCCGCACTACTGGCCAAGGCTACTCACTGGACACAAACAGGCCATTGCAAGATGTTCTTACAGAGCACCTCAAACATCTGAGAAACAAGCACATTCTTCCAAGGCAACATCATCCCCCTTCTTTCTTTCCTTTCTTCTGAAGCAAGTCAGGAGGTGTCAATGCCCTGGGTTCCAGGCATTTGGAAGTCAAGCAGGAATTTCCAGAACCTGGTGTATTTTTAGAACAGCTGTCCCTGAAAATCCTGTTTAAAAGCGCAACAGCAGCTCTATGCAAAGATCGCTCCAGCTGAAAGAAACCTAAGCACATGAACTAATCCAGCATTCAGACCAGACCGATCTTGAAAGCATTTACAACCCACATTTGCATTTCTAAAGCTCTCCCAAGGCCCTTGGGACTCTGAGAAAAGAGTCAAACTGAGAGAGAAAGCAAGAGGAGTGATGGTGCTCTTGTTCTACAACAGGGGTGCCCAATCTTGGCGACTTTAAGACCTGTGGACTTCAAGTCCCAGAATTCCCCAGCCAGTCAGCCAAAACTTATCCTCTACCATTCTACACCCATGATGTCTGAATTGATGGTTTGGTTCATGCAATGTATTGATTACCCCGTATGATGAACCAGTTATTACCAAACCCTGGGTTAACCTTCTTTAGCATACTGTGTGAACCAGTTCTTGAATTTCACTGCCGTGCACCGTCTGAGTCACCTATAAAATCTTCAGGATTAATTAGATCGTTTATCGTTACCTCTGGCCCTGCAGAGAAACAACTGAACAATTTCATTAAGTCGCATCACTTGTTTAAAACTCTCCGGTTTAAAAACAGAAGTCTGACATGCACAGAAGTTCCTCCTCTGTTTTGGGTCTTCAAAACAGAAGGATTGTTAGCTGTAACTGCGCAGCCTACGCAAAATCAAGTTGGGCTCTGAAATTTAACATGCTAACAAGTCTCAGGATTACAGTGCCATCCATCAAACTAACATCAGACTGGCTGCTTCAGAGGCCAAACCGGAGCATAAAGCTGCTTTTCAGGGCTTGAAGTCAAGAACAAGGCGTTGTGTTTTCCAAGCTCTCTCTGTCTTTTGTAAAGACACACTTTAATCAACAGTGTTTGATCCTCCCAGTTATAAACGCAAAGTAATCTGGAACTCAAGAGGAAAAGTGCCTTTTTTTCCTGACAAAGCTTCATCGAGATGACAACAAAGCAAGCACAACAAGAAGAATCTTGTTCTTATAAAATGTACAACAAATCGTTGCCCATTAAAACAGCGCCCAGAGACTGCAAACTTAGATAAACAGGGATCTCTCCGCCAGTTAAGATTCTTGAGAAACTGTTAAAACACTATTTGGCTTTCCACTGTTAGTGGATTTTAGTGGGATCCATTTCTGAGTACTACTTTGTTTGTCAATGAAATGTCTTGGAATCTCAACAACAGAGACAAGAAAGGAAAGTGCTGAATGCAACTAATGGTCTCTGCAAACTGAAAATAGAAATGTTTACAATCAACTTGTGTGAAAGGAATGAATCAGCGGCTTGTTTTGCCATCATTTCTGCCTGAAGGTGCACGGTGGTGCAGGCTGAAAGTCCTAATGTCTTCTCATTCACATTTTTCCCACAGGGGAACTATTAAGGGATCTTGAATTTCAGATCAGTTTACGCTTCCTGAAAACAAGCCACAGGGACTTCAACACCATCCAGCACAAAGTAACAGGATAAGCAAACAAGCTTCAATAATGGTAATAATTAGAAGTGGCCAAATCCTTTCCTATCTTTTAATCATATAATGGTCCCTTTCTTTATTAGGAGCGTGGAGGAAGAAAGAGGGCATAAGGAACAATTTAAAAGCTTGGAAGAAGGGATTATCATCTGCCTTCCTTTTAATTAATAATCCAATCTACGTTAAGGATCTAATGACAACAAACAAGGAGATGTTTCATTAATAGTATTTTGTTATCTTGTTAGTTATGGCAGAATGCTTTGAAGGAAACCACCAAGTTATTCCAGAAATTCAGAAGAGCGCAAAAATAAAAATAATTCGAAAAGGGAAAGTTTGGGCAAAACAGATCAGATTTTAAAATCTGAACATCAAAGGGGTGCCCTGAAACTGTATTTATGCACTGGCAAATCCAGGAGGTAAACAGGAAAATGGGGTTTTTTCCCCCCTTCACCCATTCTTTTTTCATGTTGCTATACTGCCACAATCTTTTAAGCTAAAAGAATTTGTAATGAGCTATTCATTTTCTCGCACATTAAACATTAATTGAATTACACATCTCATTTTATATAAATGTAAATGTACATATACATATACATATACACACATATATATGTATATATATATATATAATGCTTTTTTGGGAAAGGGGAGAGAAATTTCAAGGAGAATATGAGCTTAATATCAGCCTGATCAAGTGACCTTGTCTGTGTCAAGTTCCCATATTCCTCAGTGTACATTTTAAGATTACAAAAACGTATTTTAACTGAATTACCTGGCTAACGCCGAACGATGCACACACAGAAAAGAGCTTTATACAGCACCAACATAAGACGGACTGAGCCTCAGCAGAGCTGATAATCAAGTTAGACTTCATCTGAGATGTCACACCATACATTACTCATATGTTAGTACATTCTTCCTAAAAAGGTACATAGTTCTAAGGAACTGGTGGGGGAAACCTGGGGGAGAAACATCGTGGCTCGCCAATCAATCTTGGTTATAATTAAAAGGGGCCGTATAATTGCTGTCTACACGTCAGAAAGCTCTACACCGCTCTCCATTTGTCCAACTTTGATAACCCAAGCTTTGCAATTCCAGACTCTAATCCATCAGCACGGCCAAGTGGAACTGCAGAACTGGGCAGAAGCAGGCCACAAATCTATGGGGCACCTGGTAGCTTCACCTTGGGGGACAGGTGGTGTGTAGAAGGCAAAGCTAAGTTGTGCAAAACTCAACATGCACAACCAAGATTAACCCTGATAAGACAAGTGGAAGCACAGAGATCAGCCTGCCCCGACTTGAACCGAAACGTCTACAAGTTAAAACAGGGATGTAAATATAGCCATGACATAAACCACCGCTCTCTCCCTGAAGGATCACGGAGCCCTACGAAATGAAGGCTTTAATGTTCCACAGAAAGCAACTAAGAAAATGTCTGTTTCAACACCTAATTCTCTGTGGTTGTTCCAGATCCTCCTGGTGGATCTCATGTCAGACGTTGCCCGCTGGAAAAGTTCTTGAGTGCTCAACGTTTGTGGCATCTGAGCAGGGCTGGGCACTCGGCACAATCGCTTCTAATCAGCAGCTTCAAAGGCCCTAATTCTCGGCAGAGAAGTAAACCAACGGGCCTTTTCTCAGTATTTGGCGCTTATGGCGTGGTACTTTGAACAAACAGAGAGCCGAATTGAGCTACACTTCCTGCACGCAGGGCTGTGATAAACTTGTGGCCAGCTCACAGGAGCCAGGAACATGGGGGGAGATACTGTAAGGCATAGATAACCTTCATTAAATACACGGTGGCTAATGGAGTAGAGAAGTATCCCATTCACCAGGAAGGCAGGGCGATTAATTTTATACATAACTTCAAAAATACTGGAAACACTCTTTTCAAAACAACATTAGGCTATGGAAAACAGGAGCCACAAACCAAGATTGGAAAACTGGCAAGTCACTCCCTAAAGTTCACATCTATTCAAAGAAGAGCAAGTACACTGATGTTTGGTGAATTCACATGAAAAACCAAACCAGACTGGGTTTCACTCATCCACTTCCTGCATTCGGATGAGACACTTTTGCTTTGTGTTGTGTTGGAGACATCTTTGCCTTTAGAAGAGGGATCCTGAAACATGCACCAATTCCTAAGAAGAGTGGAGCAGATCAGCCAATGATCTACCAAACTAAGAAGCAGCTTGCAAACTTTAACAGGGGTTTGTTTAGAGCAGATCCTGACAGGATCTGAACTTTATTTCAAGTCTTGATTCAGTAACTGAGCCATAGTAGATTGTTCCACATTTCTTAGACCTGATGCATATCTTCATCGGAGCAAAACCTCTGGCAAAACATACTGCATCGCTGGATTTATCAAACTAGATAAGCATTGGCTGGGTGGTATGCAAATTAAGTGAACAGTTAGGTCAAAAAGCACTCTTCATTAATCCTTCTTCCTCAGACCAGAAGGAAATACCATGTGAGATACCAAAAGGTTAAGTCTCAGGCTGTGCGCATTCTTATTAATCGCATGAAGGAACTGGAGGGAGAATACTTATCATATTTTTGATAACACAAAATTGAGGGAAGTAAGTAGTATCTTATTAGACCATAGCAATAAAATTCAGAATGATCTTGACAGATAAGAGAAAGGGCCTCAAGATGCAAACATGAAATTTAACAAAGACCCTGCTCCAAGTTAAGAAAATTGAAAATCAAAAGCACAGGTAGAGAAAAAGCGACACCGTACTGGATGTCACTTGTGGAAAATGTCTAGGAAAAGGGGTGGTTTACAGACTTGAGTATGAGGAAGTGATGTGGTATGGCTACAAAAAAGGCAGATGGAATTTTAGACGGCCTCAACAGAAGAACAGTTTTGAAAACACAGGAAGTCACTCTTTACGCTGCATTAATCAGACTCCATGTTGATCACTGTGTTCAGTTTTCAGCGACACACATAGGAAGGGTTCGGATCAACTGGAGTAGATCCAGAAACGGCCAAGAGAATAACCACGGAACTGGGAAATAAGACAGAAGAAGGGAGGCCCTAGAAATGTTTAACCTTGAGAGGAGAAGAACAAAGAGCAATTTAGCAGCAGCTATCAGGGTGTCACAAAGGGTATCAAATCATCTCCCCAAAGGAAATCAAAGCCTGTTCTCGGATCATCCCAGAACGCAGAACCCAGAATAACGGCCCGAAGAGACAGGTAAGCAGATCCCAAGTAAATATCCTGGAAAACAGTAGCGACTTCCCAAGAGACTGACAGTGGAGCCAACTATCAAGAAAGATCACGGACTTCCCTTCACTGGATGAGCTCAAGCAGAAGGAGGCCAACCATCTGTCAGAGGTGGTTTAATCTGAATTTCTGCACAGAGCAGGTCCTTGGCCTAGGTGGTTAAAGCTCCCAGTAGCAAATTATTATTTATAGGATGAAGAAATGATCTGGAACCTAAAGGCTGAAGAAGGGGAAGAGGAGGAAAGAAAATGTGACTTGAGGCCTCATCATGGCATGCCATGTATAGTGAAGAGTCCCTGACCTGGAAATGTCTAAATGCACTCCCTTAATTCTACCCCAGGCTAGCCGGGATAATGATAGTTTCTTTCCTGCCTTATTATAAACAATGGTTAATTCAGCTGTCCATCCCTTAAGAATCCTGTGGATTAAAGATGTATAAAAGGCTCCTAAACAAACTAATAAATACATTTCTGGTGCTGGGTTGCATGCAAAAACTAAAAAGCATGAGGAAAAATCCCTGTTCTTTCCTGCCTAAGCATCTGATCCTGTTTCATAATAATAGGATGCAAAACAAGATGGAATTAAGCGAGGATGAGAAGAACGAAACGTGACATTAAATGATTTAAACAACCTTTAACACCCAAGTTTAGAAATTAGCCTTGGGAGAATGTAATGTCTGGTTAAAAACAAATTCTGCAGGAGATCCAAAACAATCTGGAAAAGTACCAAAGTCTGAACTGCATCAAAACACTTTTGGGAGAGTTTCCAGCTATATTTCCAGGGTCCTTTTTGCTCATCAGCCCTTTTTTGGGGTGGGGGATGGGGTGAGGTGGGGCAATGGAGAAAATAAAACTCACCTGAAGGTTTATTGTGCTTTTGAGCAAGGGCAGATTTGGAAGTCAGGAAGGACCCAAGGCGGCCTTTGGCTTGGCTTTCCAAGAAGCCCCCAATTCTTTCCAGGGGAGAAAGAACACCCCCCCCCACTCCCAAAAGCACCAGCTGGATTTGGGCCCTTCCCCGGGCACCTGGCCTTTGCCCAGCGCGCCCCGAGGAAGCGGGGGCGGGCCATTTGTGACCTCTCAAGGAAGGGGGAGGGAGTCCGGCCCCGGGGTCCCCTCGCCCACCTGCCAGTCCCGCGGGGGTCCCGCCGGCGCCCAGCAGCCCCCCCCGGTCCGTGGGGACCCCAGCCCCCCCCAGGCAACACAGGCCCCGACAGGGCAGGCGACCCCCGCGGGTGGGCCCAGACCCCGGCCAGCCCCCCTCCGGCCCCGCTCACCTGCATGCCGGGCACCTGCAGGGCCACGGGCGAGAGGGCCATGGCGGCTCCGGGGCGGCGGCGGAGGAAGGCGGCTCAGCTGCAACGGGGCCTGCGGGGGAGGCGGCGGGAGAAGCAGGCTGGGGGGGCTCCGCGGAGGCCCCGCCCGCCCAGGCCCACCCCGGGCCCGCCCTCCGCCACTCCAGAGCCCATCCTCCTCGCCCGGCGGGCCCGCCGCCCGCCCTGCCCGGCGGGGCGGCGGCTCCGAGGCAAGGAGGGCCTCGCCGGGCCCCGGGCCTGCTCCCAGGGCGGGGGGCGCCGAGGCCGACCCCCGCCGTCCTCGGGGGGCGCCCGCCCGCCGCCGCCGCCCCCGCCCCGGCCCGCCCGCCCGCTCGCGCTCACCTTTCCGCCGCGCAGGGGAGCCGGCTCCCGCCGAACTACATCTCCCAGCGGCCCCCGCGCGGGCGCCGCCGTCTTTGCCGCAGGGGCTGCCGGGAGTTGTGGTGCGGACGAGGCAGCCGGCACTCGCAAGCATCGCCCGGAGGGCTCGCCAAGCGGACTCAGCGGCTCTCCGCCCCGCCGCCCCCTGCTGGGCATCCCCCCCCCCTCCTGTACTGAGCAAGGCTCCCGGGGGGCGGCGGGGCTCGCTTCTTTCCCCCCCCGCCTCGAAGGAGCAGCCGGAGCCGGGCTTCGGGCTCTTCCTCCGGGATAAACGGGGAAGGGGGAAGTTGGGCGGGGGGGAAGCTAAGCGAAGACTCTGCTCCCCCCTCCTCCGCCTTGGTTGCTGCCCTTTGGGGGCGCGTTTTGGGCCGCCCTGAGTCCGGGATGTGCAGTGGAGAGAAAACCACTTTTAAAAAAGAAAGAAAAGGGGGGGGGAGTTATAAAATCAACGAGAGAGAGAGTGAAAAAGAAGCTGTTTTCATTGAAATCAACTTTTGTGACACGCTCTGTATCTCAGCAATGGGCCTTGCAAGAAGGAAATGTAAAAAAAAGAAACAAATAGAGAATTCCCGAGAACTGCCTGGTCAATTCCAGGCCCCGATACCTGGCACGAACCCAGGCAGAGCCAGCTTTCTCCCCTGAGCCCAAAAGGAGAATGACAAGGATGCCAGCCTGGCTAAAAAATAGCATGAAAAGTTCTAATTGGTTCTGCCGACTTCGGGGGGGGGGGGTTTAGCACTTAACAACTGCCCACAGTAAAGGTGGGGCGACCGTCACAAGTACGAGTCAGTTGCCAAGCATCAGAATTTTGATCAGGTGACCATGGGGACGCTGCAAGGGTCGTAAGTGTGAAAAACAGTCATATGTAACTTTGAACAGTCGATAAATGAACTGTTGTAAGTTGAGGACTACCTGGGTTTATGAAGACAGAATGTTTCAAGTTTCAAATTCTGGAAACCTGAGAAGATCCGAGGTGCAGAAAGAGTCCATCTTAAAAGTGAAACGGGAGTTTCTCTGCAAGGCTCCACCAGGACAGTGATGGTAGACCTATGACACACGTGTGATAGACCATAACGTGTTGGGTGACATGTCAGCGTTCACCAACACCCAACATTATCAGTGGCTGTGAACATGTATGGAATTGTTTCCCTTTTGCTGTGTGTGTGTATGTGTGTGAGACACAGCAGCACAGTCAAGCGTTTCCTGAATTTTTGACATGCGGAGCCCAGAAGGTTCGCTGTCCGTGCTCCAGGACGTTTCCTCCTGCTCTCTCCAGCGCCCAGAGGTCTCCGCGGAAGGGTCTTCGTAGTAGCCTCATTTTCCCTGGAAAAAGATTGGGCCGCTCTGCTTATGCCCCTGGGGTTGGTCACATAATGGAAATAATGCCGTAAACTTGGATTTGGGCATCTGTGCATCAACAGCTGTGGTGGCTACTCAGCTGGCTGCTTTGAATTAAGGCTTCATCAGAACAGAACGGGGCAACCCACCACGGTCAACTGGCCATGGTCAACTCGCTCCAGGATGACTTCTTCCTGGCCAACTCATTGTGGGAAAACTCGCCATGGGATTCATCTGGTTTCTTTCTGTTTTGTTGACCATGTTTTGGTCAGAATTATTTTATCTTTTATATCAAAGGAAGACACTCCTATGACTACCAGATTTTGTGATGCTCTGATGAATAATAAAAGGAACTAATCCCGCATTGAATTGTCCTGCGGTGAGCTGGCCATGGTGAATTGGCTGCGGTGAGTTGCCAGCAGTCTCTGCAACTCAACAGAGTGTAATTCAGGGCAGTGATTGATCCAAGGGTACCTGAGGCCCAGGTGTTTCTTCCCTGTTTATCAGGCAGAAATCCAACAGGGAGTGTCTTTGCCTATCTGAACTTGTCTTGCTAGAAAACATAGCATGCTGGTCGCTTTTCAAACAACTTCCTGAATCCTCCCCCCCCCCCCCCCCCGCACAAGAGGTTTCTAAGTATGTGTAAGAGAGAGATTGGTTTAGTCATATGGGACTTCCTGCCTGCTTTCTCTGCTTCCTTTCATGAAAGCTTCACCTTCGTTCATCCGCTGCCTTTTGACCATCAGGGCATTTCTGAGTCACAGTAGTTATACTGACTTCCCTCTCCGCAGAGCAGATCACGAGAGATGCTTGTGAGGAATAATCCACCCTGTCTGGGATCCAGTTTGATGCTTAAAAAAATTAGCCTTTTGTGAACTGATTGGCAACATCAGCTGCCCTTTGGAACTCTTCCCATGCCAGTTTTTATAATATGCTCTCCCTCCTCTGTTAGTTCAATTTCTTATAGATTATGACAACGTCTGCTCTCATAATTGTTGAGAATTCCTCTTTTCGGCCCAATGTCCATCATAAAAATAGTTTCTGAAGGCGGGATTGTTTTTGTCATATGCACGCAAGATTTTTTTTTAAAAAAAATCATTAACAGGCAAGATATGTTTCACATGCAAGATAAAGTTTGCAAGATCTTAAAAAGATGCTGTAGCACTTTGCATCGCCCTTGCTAAACATTCTTTCGTTTGGAAGTTCTCCACTCATAATAAGTATGGGTTGGTGGGGAAGCAGTGTCCATTACTAATGGCTCCGTTCTGCCCCCTGGCGTCTGATGTTATTCCTATAAAATTTATATTTTAGGCCATGAATCTCTGCTGCTGGCTTCTCACAGTTAGCTAACAGGTAGTAAGTGGCGACTTTCCAACTTCATCACTTGTACAAAGCTAACAACATACAATATTGTAGCTCTTTCACAGAGATGGTTCAAAAGGGTTGAGAAATTACCTCTTTTTGACACCCTTATTCAACCAATCAGATTTTAGGTTGTCCTTCATTTTTTGCACAAGATGCTGTTTTTATTATCTGCAATCCATCCTGTGCAGATCTCCCAAAATTGCACATACGTTTTGGAATTAAAAAGAAAAAAGCCCTTCCAAAGTCTTCTTGAGGTTTCAACATCTCAGGATTCCCCAACATTTTTCATTTATCTGTTGTTTAGGATTGGAGCAATTAGTTGATCCTGTGCCAGATGCTGCTATTCCATTGGTATGTGACAGACTGCCTTGTTACCATATTTGGAAGCTGGATACAGATGGAAAACAGACTCCAAAAATAAATGAATAAATAAATAAATGGGATCATGTGGGAATGCACTGTGGCCAGTCTGAGGCACGACACCTCTTTCTTATAAAAACCCCCTTTGGGTTAGAAGTGGTGTGGGGAAAGATATAAGCTGCTCCAGTTCCTGGCAAGTAGGAATCACTAGCTTCTCGAAAGAAAAAAAGAGAAAGAAACCATAATGTGATTTGTACAGTTTTTGACTTTGCCAGCTCTGTGAACCAGCCATGTTTACACCATGGTTTATGGCTGAGTATGTGATAGAGGTAATTACCTGTAGCTCGGGTATAGGATGAGGGTGGAGGTTGTGGGTTGGTTTCCGAACATTTTGTTACCAGGCTAGGTAACGTTTTCGGTGGGAATTTAGGAAATACATTCCCTAAATTTATTCCCTAAATTCTGCTGAAGATGTTACCTAGCCCGGTAATGAAACATTTGGAAACCAACCCAGAAGCTCGGAGAATGAACCTCCACCCTCATGCTGAGCGTGTTAGGGAAATCCAGCCTATTGTGATATATTCAGCAAATCATGGTCAAGAAAACCAGGACATCATATGACTTGTGACCCAACCTGCATATCGCTCTGTGCGTAACTATGTTAAAGATGGGGATGTACACTGAACAATTTAGCAACCCCGTGGTGTTTCCATCTTCATCCACCTCAAAACACAACGCCTGAAAGAAGAAGAAGTATCAGGCGTAAATTCAGCCTGGCAGGTTTATGAAACAGGAAGGGGTCTAAAAGAAGCAGCAAGCAGAAATCAGAAAGAGGAAGTTACAGGAAATAGGTGAGTTTTGAGCTGGTGTTTCAACACTTGCTAAGCTATGGAGCAAACCTGTTGTAGGAGAGCTGGATTAGCCAATCTACAGCAGCCAAAAACCAAAGTCCGGTAGTAAAAGGCTTTGTTTTTAGATTTTTCTCCTGCCTTTTTAAAAAATAAATATCCCAAGATGGTAAACATACCTGACACATACCTGGTACGTGTTCTTCCTCTTCCTCTTCCCGCAACCAACCCTGAGAGATAAGTTGGGTCAAGAGGGAGCACAAAGTCACCCAGCCAGTTTTTCAAGCCTCTGGTGAGACTAGAAAGATGATAAGAAGGTGGATAAAGTACATCGGCTGGCAAAACAGCTACTTGGCTCCTCCTGATTTTGAGCAGTGCCAAGAATCCTGTTTCAGACTGAAAATCATAACACTAAGCCATTTGATTACAGATAGTCCTCGACTTATAGCTGTTCCTTTAGTGACAATTTGAAATTATGACCATGTTGAAGACAGTGACTTACAATCGGGCCTCCTGCTGATAATTGCCAATGTCACGTAATCAAAATTTGGGTGTTTGGCATCCGCCTATATTTCGGATGCTTGCAGGAACCCAAGGTCAGGTGGTCCCCATTGTGACCTTCCCTTTCAACAAGCACCTGTCATCATACAGATCTGAAGCCCAAACTGGAATCAGGGAGTGGGCCTTGAAGACCCTTGGAAAGCGAGAGACGTCAGAATTGCCTTGAGCCACAAGATGGGCAGCAAATAAATTTGATAAATAAAATAAAGCCAAAAAGGGAGAAATCTAACCATCTTGGGACTTTCCAGAATCCTTTCCTGAGTGTTCCTGCCACGTTCTGGATCAACAGCCGCTTGGTGCCTACGTCTTTATCCATCAAGGCCCTGAACTACCGTTGATGGCTGTTCAGCAGACTATCGTTTGCGAATGTGTTAAAAGAAAAGCGAGGGAGGGCACCACTTTGTTTACTGAGACACATTAGATAACTATTGTCAAAACCCACCACAAAAACCAACCCTTGCTGGCTGGCCTATGAACTCGAGAACAAATCAATGGAAAAAAGGCTCACCAACCACTAAGAACGTTGGCCCTGGGGGCCGTAACACAAGTGCTAACCCGCAAAGTATATCAGAAAATGAAAGTAGTTTCTTTTATTAGAAAAAAGTATTGTAAATACTTTACATAAAATGGTTCACGCATAACAAACTTTTTATAGAACCTGAAAAACATACATAAAAAACATAGTCTCAAGCCTTTTCAGAGTTTTCTAGGAAAAGAAAAGTTTTCTGGCAAAGATACATTCAGCAGTCAAAACCACCACTGTAAACATGGATTTGGACACGCACGCAAGTCCTTTAGCGTAATTTGCTGGCTTGGGCAATTCCTCAGCATTTGGGTTCCAGCCAAGCTGACAATGACCTTGTTCAGCTTCAGATTTGTGGTGTCATCTTATCATTTCCAGTGGTCTGAGTGGGCTTATCACTGCTATGGCATCAAAACCTAACTTAGGCAATTAAGATACTGTATGCATGAACCCCTTCCTAAACTTTCATGTACTTGTAACAAGCAAGTGACACGAAAACCAGAGAAAAAGGATGATAATAATAACAATGGATGCAAGCATCAACAGTTTTGTCTGCTATTTTGTCTCCTCTTGAGAAATTCTGGATTTATCCTGACGGGGCTAAGTTGCTACCACACCGTTTGTGTAAGGCTAAAAGAGAAGTCAAGCTTTGCCAGTTGGATTGCAGACAACCGTGTGGCTGTTGAACTGACACATTTGTATAAAACCACCAGTCCTTTAGAGCCAATGTTACTTCACAGAAGCTACCGTGTGGCTTGAAATTCAGTTTTTGATAACGTTGGTGACAAAGAGGAAGTTGACGGTGAAGATTGAATTTCCACTTCTCCTTTCTTTAAGTGAAGGCGTGCAAAGGTGCTTCTCCAAAGATGCTGTCCGTCACCTCTAAGATCAGTCCCTGCCCTGCAGTGTGGGGCTTGCTTGGTTTACATTCAAAAGTCATTTAATATAAAGACAGCAACCCGATTTTCTCGTTTCCTGTAGGCATTGCGAGTAGAAGCACACGGTTTTCCTTGGCTAGCTCATCTTGTGGTCTGTTTCTAGAACAAGAGACAAACACAAGGCCGATGAATGGGACAAGAGGTCCTGGCAGCAGGCAGAAGGACAACGGAAGATTCCTTAACTGCCCTCAAGTGCATGATAGCCCAACCACAGCCTTGAGGAACTAATTTCTGCTTAGGAGTAAACCTGATTAGATTCCCTCAAAGGTTGTTCTTGAAGATACTGGGTGGGACAGGCTGGGTCATGAAACAGACTCCATAAGGACCACTCTATTTATTACACTCTCTTAACTCTACTGTTAAGGGATAATTATTAAACAGTTTTGAAAGCCTAACAGAGTTTCTTCTTCTCTCCTCTTATACTTGAGAAAATGAAGGGGGTGGTCAACCTTGTGTTTCTTTCTTCTCTTTCAGGGCTAAGCTGGTGTTGATGTAACCGCTCTTGCATACTGTATTCAAGGTTATCTCTGTGTTTCTATACACTAACAGTTATAATTACACAAAGTACTAAGCTTGCCTAATATTACTTCAGTTTTGTGTTTCTGTGGCTTAGCACATTGAATGAAACCAGCCCTTAGGCTTCATTTCTGGGCCAGTGTCTTCTGTGAAATGGATTAATTGAGGGACCAGTTGTTCAACTTTCAAAGGTCAGTGTATTCCACAAAGAAACCCAGACCATCATCCCTACTGATACCCCTCGCCATTTTTTTTAGTCTACCTACTGATGGTATCGGGTTTAATGAGTTCAGTTGAATAGTCAGCGGGCAAATACTCCTCTCTTTGTTCTTCAAACATTCGTTTTAGAACTTTTTCAGGGTCAGGAATTTTTGGGAAGATCAACAGCTGAATTCTGCAGAGTGGAGAGAACAGAATAATTAGAATGTTCCAGAATGGAAGGTTTGGGTTTTTCCATCTCTTTTCCATGGGCTGGGCAAAGTGATGTAGGTCTTTAACAAAAGCCTTCATTTTTTCCGGCTTCATCACAAACGCCCAGCAACAATGCAGATTCAGCAGAAGGAAAGTCTCTAAATGTCCGCAGTAAGTTTCTTACCTCTTCAGATAAACGAGGAGAATGATAGTCAAGATTGCAGCACATAATGGAATCATGACAAACAAAACAATGTTCAATGTTTCAGACTTGTCCCGGTCATCTAAAAAGGCAAGGACAGCAACACTGTTTCTAAATGAAGCTAGAATGATGCGAGAACAGCCCCCTGTTGCTCCCCTCCTGTGCTAAACCATTTCCTTCACAACAGTCAAGGAAGACTGTGGAAACTTCACCGGGAACTCCAATTGAGAGTTCTGGTCAAGAAAACAGAGATGTCCTCAAAGGATGTGGTTGATGCTTCGCAGAGCTAGAAAAGGACACCTGGCAACATCCTGGGTTTGGAGGATGGACGCTCAGCGGATCCCTCAGTGGATCCTGGGGGTGGGGTGGGGTGTTTGCCACAGCAGCTCTCCCTGCTGACAATCCAAATAATCAGTTGGGTGTGTCCAAGCAGCCATGTGCATATATGCAGCTCTGATTTGCAAAGGACAAACTATAGTGAAAGAAGACAAGATTCTTATGCTGAAAGCATTTCCAATTAGAAAAGCTGGGAAGTAGTTAACGTGGAAAAACCTGTTTCCACCCAGTGACAGATTACAGGGAGGAGTAAACCAGATCAGAATCTACAAGCTCAGAGATGCGATGCCCAGTTCCTCGCTCTCATCCTAACAACCACTCCAAGGTCAGATTCCTTTGAGGAACCAACTGCTTTCATCGTAGGTGACCTCAGCAAAGACAGCACAGGTGAGGACCAAAGAAAACAAACTCACCCCAGGACACCGGCTTGCTCCATTCACTCCAGAGACCTCGTACGTTTTTGCACTGAGTGCTGATCTCGCCCAGCACAGCCCTCACTCTGAGAACGTGATACTTCTTGGGCTCAAGGGGGATGGTTACGTTGGTGCTGTCTTCTTTAGGCTTTAGAAGAAACGTGTACAGGTTTTCATTGTCTACCCATCAATCACTAGTATGTTGTTTCTCAAACTCAGCAGCTTTAAAATGGGTGGATCTCAACTCCCAGAATTACCCACCCAGCCATGGCTGCTGGGGAATTCTGGGAGTTGAGGCCCGCTCATCTTAAAGTTGCTGAGCTTGAGAAACGCTGCCCTAGAAGTTTAAATGGATTTGACAGAAAAGGGTCTTCGCATCTGTCATTGAGGAAGAGGCGGAAGAATGAACGCCACAAATCCGTAACCTGACTCCTTTGTGTGAAATAGGACTTTTGTCAAGGAACAGGATTAGGCTGCTTGAAAAAGAGACATTCACCATCTCTCAGGCCATCTTTTTCTTTAAAGGAGAAGAGATCTTTTCCCTCATGAATAGTTAGAGTAGGGTCCCATTAGGTCCCATTTTATAAACCAAGAGCTTTATGGTGCAGGGACCCCTTCCCTGGATCAGGGCAGAAGGTCTTCTCCACCTGAATCAAACCTGGTTCTCTCCATTTCTGTTGGGGATATTGACACCAAGAATTCCTTAACCAGAATAGCCCAAAGGAATTCTGGAAATTTCAGAGAGGATTAGAAGAAACCACCATGCATGATCCACGTTCCCCACGGTCTTCAGGGAGGATATTCCACCAAGGCTCTATTTTCAGTCTTCCTGAGTGGGATCTCCCTGGATGAGGTTGGTGATCAGACTGTTGTGGTCATTATCATCGTCACATCATCTAATCTATGTTTATATTGCTTCCTACAGAAACCACAACATCACCACCTACAATTTGCCTCCCAATGTTCTTAATTTCTTGCAGCATAAACCAATCTAAGGTGGCAGAAATTTTCTATCCAGGATAAATGTTATCCTCGCTTTTGCCATCCTGACTGGGAATTGTGGGGATTGGAGTCCCAACCCCTCTGGAGTGGTCACGATTAAATCCTTGTGGTTTAATTGTACCAGAGATGGTGCCTTAAAGCAGTTTGTAGACAACTCAAATGCCAAGATAATTACATGCAAGATATTTCAATGCTGCTTTAAAAAAGAAAAGAAATAAACACAAAGGCAACTTACCTCTTGTTTAATGCCATTGATTTCTACCTGATAGCATATGCCATTCCAGCTGCTCGGACGATGCCATGTTAGGAAATAAACGTTGCTGCTCTGCATGACGTTCAGATTTATTGGTGGGTCAAGTTTTACTGGATAATCTGAAGGAAAACAGACAACCAGGTGCTGCAGTCTTGTTTAAATGCCATATTTATCATTCCTACAAATACATGGAGATCAATCAGCTGTAATTTCCATTTCACTCTCTTCTAATTTTCTGCTGACCTGAAGTTTCATGGGTCTGTTTCTGTTCAATTATCCATTTGAATGTGCATCTCTCCTAAGATAAGGGGTTAATACACATTTATGCATCTCACCTAGAAATGCTCAGCTTTGTGTGGGCTCTCCTCAGAAGATACGTGTTTTTGTGCCTTCAAACACAGGGCCACCTTGGCAAACAGCAAGCACTCGGTGCCCAAATTCAGAAGAGTTTGCAAACCGTGACAGGAATGAACTCATCTCCCAGTCCCATGTAGTTTCGGTTTTCGGTAAAACTTCACCGGTAATGAAGCATTGATTGGCTTAACGATCACCGCAAGAAAGGTAATAAAATCCTGTTGGCCAACCTCTTTTTAGGACAATTACAGAATGCAGCCATAATGAGCAGGCTTCATTACTATGTTGAAGACTACCTGTAAAATGTACATCACAGGGTCTTCCAAGGGGTCCTGCACACCTTGTAAAGTGTAAAGATTTCCTCATGTTGTGGTGGGACACTTCAAAGGTTAAAGAAGGGGGGTGAGGACGGTCCTCTGCCGGATGGCCCCAGTTCTGAAGGAATGTCTCCTTCAAGCTCATCTTTATGGTTCTAACTCTAAAGGTTAGAATTGGGACCGTCAGGATGGGCTAGAAGGAGACCTTCCTTTAGAACTGGGAGCCTCCAGCAGAAGACCGTCCTCACCTCCCTTCGTTTCCTTACAGAGGCTGGACCACACCAACCTACCAGACTCTTCTCTACCTTCTTTCGTAAACATGCACACTGGCTGGACGTCTTCAGAATCACTACGGACAGAGAGAACGATGGTGCGTAATCCGGAACAGTTGATCGGAAAGATGCATCGGAAGGTGTCTCCATTGATGCTGTGATTTGTGCACGGCTGCCTTTTTCCCATGTCCTCGTGCCTGAGGGTAGCAGGAAAAACAGAAGTGAGCAAGTTGATCTGTTCTTGCTGATCAGAGAGGATAGACAGAAGCAACGACAAAGTGCAACGGGAGGAACTGAGAAAGGAGATGCTCACTCCATGGGGTTTTCCCCAATTTTTGGACCAGCAGATGTAGCCACAGAGTGTTAGCTTGGGTGATGCAGAGAGTCAGGAAGATGATCTTGACAGAGACATGTGGGAATTCTTGCCTAGACAAAGGGGACTGAACCTTCTTCTTAAGACCAAAGCGACAAGATAATATCCAGAAGCCTTTGTAATAGAGCTGTAGCAATATTTGTCAGCACTGTTTCTTTAAAATCTGCGGAATTCTGGAAGTTGAAGTCCACCCATCATAAGGTTGCCAAGATTGAGAAACATTGAACTACTACAAGGAGGAGGAGGAGAGCAGCACAGTCAGACTTGCAAGATTGTGCGAATACAGTCAGTCTAAACCAAAAGAGTTTATTAGCCTTCTAACACCAGGCATTTGTCTTTTACAGCTAAAAATCTATCACAACATCAAACATAAATAATATTCTAATATCCCCATTTTCTCCAGTATGGTTCAAAAATAAGATAAATCTTTGAGAAATATTATGAACTACTAAAACATCTGGAACGCAGATGTTCTATTAGAGGCAATTCTTCAGAAATGCTATTCTGAAATCTAGCAACTCGCACTTTGGACAAGCTGTGGAGATTGGCTGTCTGTTTGAAGACATACAAACAAAATTTTGACACATCATTAACTTTCCCTTAAATAAATAATGTCATCATTTCATTTAAATTTATCCAAGAGATTAATCTGCAGCATAATTTTAAGGACTGGGACAGGGCAGAAAACAAAGCAAAAATTTAAACCAGATTTTTAAAAAAACTTGAAGATGAAGCTGGCCGCCTCTGGCAGATGTGAAGTGTTGTGTTGGGAATCAGCTTGGAGGGAGTCACTAACAGTCCCAAGCTGCAGAAAGAGAGGACGTGTTTTTCTGCAATCTCTCCCTTGATTTAATCTGCCTCTTAATGGTGAAAAGCTTGGCTACTCCTGGGTCTTCTTTCAGTTTCCACTCGAGCATCCAAACGGATTTCAAGAGCGATAAACACTAGATTAAAACCTTTTTCAGTTCTGTCCTGGAACTCTGGAGTGTGGAAAAAAAGCAAAAGCCTATCGAGTACAGGTAGTCCTTGATTTACAGCAGTTCATTTAGTGACTGTTTGAAGTTGTAAGAGCACTGGAAAAAGTGATCAAAATTTGAACACTTGGCAACTGACTCACATTTATGACGGTCGCAGCGTCCTGAGGTCAGGTGATCACTTTTTGCAACCCTCTGACAAAGAAGGTCAATGGGGAAGCCGGGTTTACTTAACAACCGTGTTACTAACAACTGCAGCGATTCACTTAACAACTCTGGCAAGAAAGGTCATAAAGTGGGGCAAAATTTACTTAACAGCCATCTCTCTTAGCAACTGAAATTTTCACCCCAATTACAGTTGTAAGTCAAGGACTCCCTGTGGATTAAGATGGCTCCCTGTAGGGCTAAGAGAAGAACAGGAATTTGAAATACAAACCCGAAGTACAGGCGGTAGTTGGTGTCACGAGGCGCTTTCCTTCCTCGCTTCCAGGAACAGGACATCCATTTCAGGTTATGACAAACGCAACTGATATTCGTGGCTCCCGTCTCGGCGGTGCCTGCAAAGGGCAAACCGAGAAGAACGGTCTATCCCTCTGCTTATAAATTCCCACCTGCCCAAAAGCAAGGAGGAAAAGCCTTAACGTTCCCCGGTTCTGAGATTCCCAGCTTAAGCCCAGATTAAATTCACCTGCCCAAATGGCCTTTGCTCTATTCATTCATTCTAAGGCAGGGGTCTCCAACCTTGGCAACCTTATGCCTTGTGGGCTTCAGGTAGGGAAACAGCAATTCCCCAAATCCCCACTCCCACCCCCGGAGTTTTCTACTAGCAGAGACCGGATCTGTGCAGGGCAAAGCATTTGCACCAGCATCCAAGTACGTGTGGGGGTCTTGCTTGTGCTCCTGTCAAGGCAGCGTGCAAAAGGAACCTGGTCTCTGATCCCTTGAAGCAAGCCCACTTTTCCCGGGGGGGGGGGCTGCAGTTGCTTTAAGGAGGCTCCCAGACTCTTCCCCACCCCCACCCCAGGCTCTCATCCGGCACCCTCCCAAACTCCCTCGTGCCTTTGACCCTCAGGAGCTGCCCAGCCCAGTTCAAAGGCCCCCAGCCTCGCAGCAGCTCCTTTCTCGGAAAGTGGTCTGGGATGTTTACATCTGAGGAGGCTGGTGCGATTGCTGGAGACATCAATCTTACAGGGACATCTGCGTAAACCCAGCCGCTGAAGATTTACCATTTTGTGCCAGTGGGATCTTAAACCATTCTCCTTTGTACTTGTCATTGTCACAAGACGTCTGTAGCCCGAAAAACATATTTCTCCCTAGAAAAACCGCCATTTTCCTGGACAGCTCTTGGTTCCAACACTAAAGATGGGAAAAGAACATTCAGTTGTAACAGGATGATCCCAACTCAGGAGTCCCCTGCCCCGTTATGCCTCTTCTTTTCTTTCTTTCCCTCTCAGCTTCAACAGGAACCGCTAGATTAGGGGTGCTGTATGTGGGGTACTGGTGGTCCTTGACTCACAGCCATTGAAAGCCAGGCGCAGCCCTTCCCTGTGGCAGCATCCCCAGGGTCAGGGGACCAACCTCTGGGCCTTGGCAGCCGGCTGGGCTTACGGCCAGTTGTGAAATCAAGCGCAACTCACTTAGAAAGGGAAATTGTGGTCCTGATTGTGGTCATAAAGTGAGGACCGGTGTAAGCTATTCACCAGAGAGGGGCCACTCTGAAGAAGGCCCTGCTGGGGGGGACCTGGGGAGCTCCTCGTTCCCCTCAGGAAATTCCTTCTCGGATCTTACCAGAGGGGCCCACTCCCTCCCTCCCACCCCAGTAGCCGGGCCTCTTGTGGACCCTCAGCCTCTGCCCCACTGACCCGATTTCCCCCGAGACCCGAGGAACGAGAAGGCTCACCTCTTCGACCCACGTTGTGCCATTGAACAGACCAGTGTGATATTCCATCTCCTTAGAGCAATTCCCGCGGGAAATGGCTGGGTCCCACTGGACGCTTAAGATGCAGCTGCTCTCATCCAAGATGTAACTGATGTTTTCCGGGGGAGGAAGGTTTGGCTGAACTCCTAGACCTAGAACAGGGGTGTCAAACTCAATTTCATTGAGGGCCGCATCAGCATTGCGGTTGCCCTCAGGGGGCCGGGTGGGTATGGTCTGGGTGGGCGTGGCCTAATGGGTGGGCGTGGCTAGAGTGAGTATGGCCTACTGGGTGGGCGTGGCCAGCTCTACATCGTTTGCATCAAGGGTGCCTATGGGGGCCTGGGCAGGAGTGGGACAGATCTGAGGGTCTCTGGCAGAAGGAGGGTCTCTGGGCCAGGGCCAAGGCAGTGGGGGCCGTTCCCTCACTCTTTCCAGGATGGCTTCGCGGGCCGCATGAAACCACTTCGCGGGCCGGATCTGGCCCCCGGGCCTTGTGTTTGACATGTCTGACCTAGAAGAAAGGGGAAGTGAGAAGGAAAGACATGCCAGGACTCGCTTGCCACGGGGACCCTCTCTTCCCCTTCCTTCCTTCCTTCCTTCCTTCCTTCCTTCCTTCCTTCCTTCCTTCCTTCCTTCCTTCCTTCCTTCCTTCCTTCCTCCCTTTGCCTTTGCCTTTGCCTTTGCCTCCCCGCCCCCATTAAAAGGCAAGGCAGGGACCGTGACTCAGAGCAGAGTGATTCAGAGGCTTTGGTTTACCAGAAATCTCCATGAGGATCAACTTCAGAGACCTGATCTTAGAGGATTCTGCCACAGGATGGGTGGCAGGAAGGGCTGAATCCTCCAAGCTGAGGGGTGGGAGTGTCAATCCAGAAAAGCTCAGCAGAGCTGGGTGGGTGGGCTCTGGAATTGGGGAAGGGAGTGGGGTGAGGGGAAGTCCCCTTTCTGCTTACCTACATGGAACCAGGAAAATTAACCACCTTGAAAATATCCCCCCCACACACACAAACCACCATTAAAATAAGTTTAGTTTAGCAAGCTAGGTGAGTTTGTCCTATGAATCTCTCTGGTGACCACTTTCTAAGGTTAGGATCAAATAGCATCCAAGCCTAATTATAACTCTGTAATAAAAATTTACCTCCTGCCTTTCTGCCCAGGTCCTCTACACTCTGCATGCAAGAGAGCTGCTCTCCGCGTAAACCCCAAGATAACTGGCGGCTGGGTGAGCCCCAGAGTTGTGCCCTTGGCCAGAGCGGAGGCCGCCCATGACAGGAGCCAGGCCGATGCCAGAAAGGATGGGCAGGGGGCCTGGCAGGGATACCCAGCTCCTGCATCGCCTCCGGGACCCCCGACGGGCTCCAGCCCTGCCTTTCCCATTCTGAGCCAGAGGAGGACCCTTCTTATACAGGCAGTCCTCAACTTGCGTCCACAAGGGAGATGAAAATTCCTGTTGTTAAGTGAGACATTTGTTTAAGTGAGTTTTGCCCCATTTTACAACCTTAAGTGAATCGCTGCAGTTGACAAGTTAGTAACCCCATTGTTAAGTGAATCTGGCTGCCCCATTTGCTTGGCAGAAGGTCACAAAAAGGGACACAGCAACCGTCATAAATATGAACCAGTTGCCAAGCGGCTGAATTTTGATTGTGTGACCAAAAGGGGAGGCTGCAACAGTTGTAACCGTGAAAAAGGATCACGTCTCTTTTTTCCTGTGCTGTTTGAACGGTCACTAAACGAGCTGCTGTAAGTTGAGAACTACCTGCCGTTGCTGTCGGGTGAAGCTGAAGCCCCTTTGGGGGCGGCTCCTGCAGGGGCACCACTTGGGAAGGTCTTCCGCCCGTCCACAGCCAGGTGAAGCCTTTGCAAGAGCCAACTTGGGCACCAGCAACGAAAGGCTTTGCCCGGTGGCACCAAGGCAAGGGGGCCGTGTTTGGTCACTGCTGGAGGGGAGGGTCCTTCCCTCCCCCGCTTCTGGGAAAGAAGGGCAGGGAAGAACTGGGTGCCCTCCACGTCCCATCACCCCCATCAGGGCATCCGGGGACAGAGACTCCAACACACCCAGACGGCATCAAATTGGAGATGCCTCCCTCGCTCCCTCCCTTCCTTCCTTCCTTCCTTCCTCAATAATTAGGCGTTTTTTGATAGCCAGTATTTGCAGGATCCTCCCCACAAACGAAGCAAGAAGGGGGAGAGAGGAGCCCCCAAGGGTTCTCCGGGATGGGGGAGAGTCGCAGCCCTGCTCAGGAGCTGCTTCTTGTCTTTATTAATTTCCTCAATTTATTTGTCCTATTTCTGTAGCTCCCCCCCATCCCATTGCTTCAGGTTGGCAAACAGGATCACAATAATTAATGCCATAAAACCAGCTACAGCCCATCAAAATGAGTCTGCTCAGGGAAAGACACCTTTGCACTCTGGTCCCTCCCATCCCCGTCAGCCGGACATTGGACTACACCACCCATCATTTGGGAGAGTGGCCAGAGGCTAGCTTCCCTGGGGCTGTTTAGAGGGTGGGGTGGGGGGTTCTCCGGGGAGGGGTGGTTAACTCTTCTGTACTGCTCTAAACTGATTTGCCATGATATTGTTATTGTCATTACTATTATATTACTTATATTATTACTACTACTATTACTACCACCGTAGTACTGGAATTACGTCCTAGGGCAGCACTGAAACACACCCCTAGTAAATAAAATTACAGTAAGCTAAACCAGTCTTTGAGCGCCTTGGTTTTACTTCTGGGAAGCAGCGCACTTCAAGTGGACGCCTGGCGAGAAAAGGATGGGCTTTGTAGTCTAACCTCCAGCCCCGAGGACGGTAAGCTGAGCAAGGCTGAGCTGGACGCTAATTCAGGGAAGGCAGGGGATTATGGGAGATGCGCTCTCTCCCCGCGAGGCAGGCGGAGCCCGGAGGCGCCCCCCCCCCCGCCCTCCAAGCCCCTCACCTGCGGCCAGCATCACCCCGGCCAGGTGAGCCAGCAGCTGCGGCTGCCACGGGACCCCCATCGGCGCGCCCGGAGCTCCTGCCGGATGGCTCGTTCGCTCTGGGCTTTCGGGGCGGGTTCAGACGGGAAGGCTGCGGAGATGGGGCCGCCCCGGCCCGCCCCAGCCGAGGTGGGGCTTCGTTGCTCGGGGCGGCTTCCCCAGGAAGGGCCGCGAAGCCTCTGAGGGCGCGCAGAGCGCCGCCCCCTCCCTCCCCCCCCGGCAAGTCCGCCCTTGGGGCGCCCCAGGACAAGCGGCGGGGCCGGGCCGGGGACCCCTCCCGGGCCGGGTCTGCGGGGGACGGAGACTGCAGAGCGAGGCAGCCCCGAAGCCTGGAGCCGCCGGCCGGGTCCCTGGCCCACCTCTTTCTTCGTGGTAATTTTGTTTAAAATTGCAATTAAAAAGCTACAAACGAATGCAAACTAATCGAAAACAAACGAATCAAGAGAAAAACACAAACGGTAGAAAAGAAAAAAAAACATTATAATAAAGAGAAATAAACATGTATAGAATGTTATTCTCCTTCCTCTGGAGCATAAACAATTTTAGTAATTTATCAGCTTTCCTTGAAATACAGCAAAGGGCCTCTTCTTCCAATATCCCATCTTTGCTTTTATATAAAAGCAAATCTTTCAATCCCGATCAGTGAAAGTCCACTAGGAATTACCAGAGACAACCTGCTTTAACCTTGATCTAATAAACCAACTTTACGTTCCTTCTTTTTTACTTTTAACTATTATCTTTGATCCCTTCAAATAATTTCTTTTTCTTTGTCTCTTCTCACAAAATTCTTCAAAGCTTTAACAAGTCTCTTTTGTAAACCCAATTAGAAGAGTTATCCAGATCACACTTTTGATTTATCTGTGCATCACTTTTAATTATTAAGACTTCCGCTGGTTTCACTTGTGCATCCAGTATTGCATCTGTTGCCTGTCATTTTAAATTTACTTTTGCATAAATCTTAGACTTGTCCAGCGAAATTTGTTCCTCTTCCTTAATATCTTTGAAGCTTAGTCTATCTATAGAGGCAGAAATTTAAATTTTGGGTCTGTTGTTTAAACATAACCTTCAAGATGTCCATTGTTAAGGTGTTTTGCTCTACTCTGCATTTGTCAATCAAACTTAAGCATTCTTCTCCTTTAATTGTACTGTGTAGTTCCTTCTGTTTCCCTCTGTGTTCAAAGTCCCATCCTCCTATTTTATTTTTTAAAAAAGAATTCAAAACATGCTTATAACTAATTCCAGAATCTTATTTCAAATTCATCTGGTCTGTTTGTAATTTTCCAAAAGGAAAGTTCTGATCACCCTTTGGCTGCTTATTTCAAAAGAAAACAACTTTCCAATCCTTAAATTTGCGTTTATAACTTCTTTTGTTAAGGATTGAAAGAAACTCACCTGGTGTCAAACCTATTGATTGAAGGGCTCCCCATAGTTGTAAAGCAATTAAGTAATTTCCGAAAATCATTAGAAAAAGAAGAGTTATTTACTAACTCTTTATTCTGCTGTGGTCATCAGCTCCACTTTTACTGATCGGTCTTCACCAATTTCTCTACCTGGGGTGCCCTTGAAGACCCCCCCAAGGAGCATCTGCCAGACCAGACTGCAATGGCAGGGCAGTGATGGTCAGGTTGCACCCCTGCGGCCCAGTTGCTGGTTGGCCTCCAGGTGCCATCGAGGAGGTGTTTTATCAAGCAGAGTTGGCACGTCCTGGGTTCTGTCTCTAAACTTGTGCCATCTGATGGTACTCCAAAATGGGCTTCTCCAGAACAGCATCCCTCCAGGAATCTGTGCAGCTCCCACCTGCCTTCATAGTAAAGGTCCTTTAAAAAACAGCTTTTCCCCAGGTCATGGATTAAGATGGCTGATGAGCCTCTTCAGAGGACTTTTTCTGCTCAATGGGTTGGTTTTCTATGCTGAAAACCGTTCTGCTTTTACAGGCCTCCTTTCATGTTGATTGCTGTTAATGGGGCAGGCATCCTTACGAAGCTTACGAACCCATATGTGCCTCCATATGACCAAAGGGAAACATGGAAAGGACAAATGGCCAGGCCCCGCTGGTTGCTGAAGCACCCATGAATCATCTAAGGGGTTTTGCGGAAGTGAAGCTCTTCAGGAAACCCACCCACACACTTCAACAAAAACAACTCTTGTTACAGAGCTGTCACGAAATGTCAGGATAAACCCCCCCCCCCCAAATGGTGGTGTCTTCTGCATAACAGTCCTGGAAAACTCTTTCTGTGTGGCCTTTGGGAAAGGCTGCTTCAGGGGCATTTTCCCACACAGGACACGGCAGGTTGCACCGACTTCAGTGGGTGAAGTGTTCCACTGCAGAATAACTTCTGCCTACCTCACAGCTTAGCTGGAGGCCCCTCTTTCTTTCCCAGAAACCCCCACCCACCTTAGATTGCAACCAGAAGGCAAACACATCATTGTTATCAACTTAAAAACAAAGGTCAGCACATTGAAGTGCCAAAGGAAACTAGAGAGGGACAACTTCCCGAAAGACAATATATTCTTGGCAGCACATTGCGTCGCTGATCCTAAATGCAAACTCAGGACCTCGTCTACAGCCGGACAAACCCTGGCTCCCCAATTTCAGTTGGGCCTGTACTGACTTTGGCAGAATTGGGAACAACAGGCAAGGAGAAAAGAAAGCATGGGAATAAGAGAAGACCTGGAAAAACCATAAGCTAATTAGTAATGACACTTCGAGGAATCTCCAAACTCGTTTGGCCTGCAAGAAAACCACACATTTCAGGATACCTCCCTAGCTTACTGGTGTTCTGTAAAACCTCAAAAGTATCTGTCTTGTACTGATACACTTTCCCATAACAGTTCTCCCCTCTTGAGTTGCTCTGCTGTGTAGGAAGAGAGGGGCCAGTCTGCTCCTTTGGGGCTAGGAAATTTCTCTCTGTTCTGCTTCTCTCTTCCTAATCTCGATAGCTGGGAATTCCCAGCCTCGCAGGCAAAAAGTACTCTGCACGTGCTCAGAAGCTGCTTGTTTTTCCCCCCAGGACCACTCTGGCAGGGAGAAGTTGCTGTAAATTAAGTCAGATGTGGCTCTACCCTTTTGTACCTGCTGGCCCTGAACTTCTCAATCTCTTTATGTTCTGTGGCAGGGGTCTCCAAAGTAGGCAACTTTGAGACGTGTGGAATTCAACTCCCAGCATTCCTCAGCCACAAGTCTTTAAGTTGCCGAGGTTGGAGACCCCTGTGCTATGGCATAATAAGCTTGTTTGCCATCACGCTACTCTTTCAACTGCAATAGAGATATTATTATTATTATTATCATCATCATCATCATCGTCATCATCATCATCATCATCACCATTACAATCTTCATCTCTTCATGAAAGTGAATCCAGGCACCCTTGTGCAAGACCAGTGTGGGCTTTCCAACATTGGCTTAGCTGGCTGGGCACGCCTCATCATTGGGGTTTAGGACTCCGTCCAAAGTGTAAGCCAGCCAACTCTGACCTGCGATAAACCTTGGTTAAACAATTAGGTAAACCAAGCAGGGTGTAAATATCGTAGCTGTGGTTTTGCCCAGTACTTTTTATTTTTCATAATGACGATGTTATCTTCATCCCAACTGTGATAACACTTCCTGCATTTGACAACATACGGCCTCTGTGAGTTTACATAATACCACATAAGCTGTTTTAAAGATGTCACGAATGATCTTTGCTGCTTTGGGGACAAATTGTGTGATATTTCTTACTTCAATCGTGCAGAACGGGAAGGAGAAAAAATTAGTGTAGATTTCACATATTCTAGGCTGATTTCAGAGCATGGACGTGACCTGGGGACGTTTCCCTCTGTCTTGATGAAGGATACCTGGGCACTGGTGCAACAGGTGCCAGGAGTAAATCTTTCCTCTCTTTTAGCCTTTTAAAACTTTCCTTTCCCATTTTAAAACCGGTGAGGAAAAAAGTCGGAGAGCCCAACAAATGGCTGAGCTAGCCCAATATTTTTCAAACTTGGCAACTTTAAAATGTGTGGGCTTCCAATCCCAGAATCCTGGCTTTGGCTGAGTTGAAATCTTCATATCTCAAAGTTGGCAAGTTTGAAAAACATTGAATAGCTGCTAGGCAAAAGGTTCAAAGCCAAACATGGCAAGGAAGGAGTTTGGTGAGCTATTCTTGGGCAAGAATTCCACCCCACCTTACAAACATGTTTTGCTGCCTTTGTTTTTCTCATTTTTGACTTAAATTTTATTTCGCAGGAAGGTCCTCCCCGAAAGCAGGACTTTTTAATATGTTCATGATTTTAACATGTTAAAATCAAGAGTGCCCACAATCTCAGAGAGGGTGAGGCCAATTTCCCCCAATGTTCCTGGATTGAGCACAGTCACCTCTTGTTATTCGTGTGCTGGGTTTTGACAAGGTGTTTGATACAACCCAGGGCTGCCCCCCCCCCCCCGGGCTGCAGAGGCCTTCTTAGGCATTAAAAAGGAACTGATTCATTTGTACCAGGAAGTGAAGTCCCTCTGCCCCTTTATTTGAATAATCAGCTTTGGAACAAAAGAGCAGAAGAAAAAAGAATGCCCTGTTGACTTGACAGAAAGCGCAAGACTTTTGTATTCAGCAAGTTGTGGAAAAGCAGGGAGGTGCGATAGATCCAGCAACCCAGGAGGAGAGAACTTGGCAAGGCTTCTGAATTAAAATGTGGGTTGTCAGGCTAAAACTTCTCAAGAGCCACCTTCTCCTAGGGAAAAAATGCGTCTCCCTGGGTGGGCGTCTTTCTCTGATTATTTCTGGAGGGTTTTGTTTTTCTGAGCTGAGTTTTGAAGGCGAGGAGAGGAGGCTCATTCTGCTGCATCGCTCTTTCTGCATCGCTCTTTCTAAGGCACAAAGCCTTCTTAGATGCCCTTTTCCTAACCTTTTAAGGACCAAGTCATTCCTAAAAGGAGACCCTTCCCAATGTCTTTTTTGGGAACTGGACAGCAATGGGGACACTCACACAGGCTGCAAATTTTGGAAGGTTGCTCTGGTGAAAGATGGGATGTGCAAGGCTGCACCATCGTCCATCCCCAATCTCTGGTCCTTTGAAGCATGTTTCAAAAGCAAACAGAGGAGAAGTAGAGGAGGAAAGCCAGAGATGTTTTCAGCCCAGGGTTGTTTATTCAGGTTGGCTGAAGGAGTCACAATGGCTGGATCCATGGAGGGAGGGGAGGCTACCAAGATGCTCCCCTCTCTGGCCTGGGAAAGCCTTGGACCTGACAGCCAGGAAGACGTGCTGAAGTCCAGTAAAGAGGCACCGACCAACCTTGCCGCAAGCTAAATCTTCCACCTGTTCTTGGAGTCATAGTAGGTTTTCTGTAGAACTGCTAACTGTTTGACAGTTTGACCTAAGCACACCGTCAAGGCATGGCATTTCACAACCGGTGCTGGCTTTGCTGGTGCAAACAACTTTCAGCTGCAAAAACACCATGAAGTATAACAGGCAGCAATTGTGCTTTGCAACACATCCATGTTGGAAAACAAAAAGGCTGACCTTTAGAGCAGAGGTCCCCAACCTTTTGGGCACCAGGGACCAGTTCTGTGGAGAGAGGTTTTTCTGGAATGGAGGGTGTGTGGTTTTGTGCGCTGCCTGCATCTCATGGATGGGGCTTTGCTTGTTTGTGCGGCCTGGTTGCTGGCATGCCGCGGCCAGGTGCCGGTCCGCAGACCAGGGGTTGAGGACCCCTGCTTTAGAGGAATGCATGCACTAGCGTACCCTGAAGAGGATTGGTTTGGGGGACAGAATTTGATGTCCTCCAGTTGGTCAAGAAATGCCCCCTTTGCAGAACTGAAGGAGGGGAACGGGTTTGAGCAACTGTGGGACTAAAGGAAGAGGAGAGGAATGCAAAGCCGTGGCACAAAGACTTCTAAAAGGGGACTTCCTAAAACAAACTGCACAAATTGTTGGCTTAATACAGCAGTTGATCTTCAGAGACAATTCTGCTCATTGAAAAGTAGGAGAAATGAAGCCAGACATTTATTTTCTTGGTTGTTTTTCTAATCAATTTAGATAATTTTTGAATTCTGGGGTGATGAGGTCACAGCTGCAGGTCTGTACTCATCTCATTCTCTCATGCATATTAAAATGAAATTGCAGTTGGCAGCATTTGGAAGCCACTGGCATAGTTGAAGTATGACGACTTCACTTGTGCGTGTACACACCTAGCAGTGGCAGTTGTGCAACGGGGCAGGTTTGATTTAGTCTTTCTGCTTAGTTTATGGGCCAGTCTTGGATGCGAAACCAGGACATGAGCTAAGCAAGGAAAAGGTGAAATGCACTGAGTCATCCCAAAATAATTGGATTTCCTGGAAATAATTAACAAGGAATTAATTGCAGAGTAAGATCCGTCAAGGTTGGATAGATGTGGACGATGATTCCACATTGAAGAAGCGTCAGAGAGAACTAAGAGCCGTTAGTCACAGACTCTCCTGGCCCAAAATACCTGGCGCTGCGATGCCCACGGAGCAGCTTTGCGTGGGATGGGCAGAAGAGAGGAGGAAGAGGCACTATCTGGCCTTCATTTGGTTTGGAATGCTTTTGCACAGTTCAAAAGTCCCAAAACACACACACACACACACACCTTCCTGTTTTTTTGCAGCTACAACTTGGTTTAGTTGAAGACGCTGGCCTACAAATCAGGCGACGGCAAGTTCTAGTCATGCCTTAGGCATGAAAGCCAGGTGGGTATCTTTGGACCAGGTGCCCTCTTAGCCCCCAGTGCCAGGCTCTGGCAACAAGCCAGCTTGTCAAGGTTGGACACCCCTGCCTTAAGGCAATTGGGTGGTTTTGCCTTTGTGTGTTTTCCTTTTCAAACAGGAGGTTACGGATTCAGGCCTGATGCGAACCTAATTAACCAAGGCTTATTAAAAAAAAGTTAACTAACCTGGATAAGGAAACCACAGCTCAATGGCAGCCAGGCTAGGCAAACTGCCAGGAGGTTTGTGCCCAGCCTTTCCTTGCCTTGCGGCACCATCCAATTCCCTCTGAAGGAAAAGGCTGGTTTTGTGGGGGCTTCTCTGGCTGAGCTTTCTCTCCTTTGTGGGCTAATCCCCCATTTCAGGGCTCCAGCCCGGAGAGCAGACAGCAAGGCAGCCTCACCACTCTGGCTGGAAACCAAATTGGCGGCTTCAGCATTCCTGGCTGTGTGGGTTCGATTCTGTGGCTGCACAACACTCGAGTCGAGACAAGAGCCCGGTTCCTCCCCAGCCTCCCCCCCTCCAGGATTCATCTAAAGGAATCGTCCAAGAAAGAGGAGACAAATAGTCAAGCTGCCTGGGCTGACATCCAGGGCCAGATGCTGCTTGGGGGGTAAACAGAACAGCAGAATTCCCCTTGCTGGCGTCTCCCTCTCACTTCGAGATTAAAAAGCACACTTTTCATAACCAGGCATGTATGCGGAGAGGGGAATCCCTTGCCTGCTGCATCCAGTCCTGCAAATATCCAGAAATTTTGCTGAGTGGATTAAAGTCTCTCCAAAGCCGCCATCTACGGAGCAGCAAGCATGCCAGCAAAAGTTACTTTCATTTCTCAATTTTTTCTCTCTTTCATTTTCTCTTCCTCCTTAAAGTCAGGGAGGCTGAGCAGGGAATGGGGCCAAAGCAATTCAGGGCAAGCAACCAGGAACGTGGGTGGCCATAGGTGCATTTGCAGATGTTTTAAAACTGGCTCTTGCTAAATAAACCCCAAACCTGCTTAGTTCCAGGCCATACTTTGTTCTCAAGCACAACCACAAAAAAAATACTGTTTAACCTCACGAACAGACAGTTACGTTCCAACATCTCCTCCCCCCCCCCCTTTTAAGCAACCAGAGTAGGCAGGTTGAGCAAACGCAGGAAACGGCGAGAAACCTACTCAGGGCCACGTTCTGTGAGATCCTCTCTAGGTTTGGGGACCATCACGGTTTCTGCTTTCTCCAGAAGTGGAGGCTTCCAACTCCAAGAGCTGATTACAAAAACAGCTTCCCACTTTATTATATTCCATTGTACAGCTTTACAGGGCAGGAGGATCTGGAGTGGGACAGGGTCTGATCCATGCTTTCGAGGCATGTTGAGCACAATGCAACGAAGGACGGTACAAAAGAGAAGCAGGAGGCACTTTCCCGGTTCAAGTAAGTACCCTGTGAGGAAGAGGGGTGGAGAGGCCCCCGGTTAGGCATTGGAGGTTCCCCGGTTTCAGAATATTCCTGAGAAAGGTCTGGCAAGGGTCGAGAAGTTCTCTGGGCCCCTCCTGAAGCTCCAGGCGGGCTCAGAAGGAGCCGTATCTTTCTCCGGAAGTCCCGCTAATGGCACAGAAGACATGTAGGGTGTTCGGCAACCAGGATGGATGCCCGGAGTCTTCTTGGTAGATCTGAAAAGGGGAGCTGAGTTAGCACAGGCGTCTGCATCTCCGAAAAGGAGAAAAACATTTGCTTAACCGAAATGAAAACAGCGTGCTGTTACCCCACCTGGTCTTCAGAGCTGTTATGGCAAGGGCAGCATGGAGAAGGAAAGAAAGAGAAGGGAAGGGAAGTTATTGAAGGCATGAGACAGACTCTTCAAGGCCTGGGAGGTGGATTTCTAAATCCAGAAGGAGAAAAGAGAAAAGTTTCCGCTGGGGTCGCTTTGGGATCAAAAGGAAGGAAAGCAGCCAAACGGAGGCGTCTCCATGAAAAGCAACCCAGAAGGAACAGCTACGTTTCAGCCATGAAGAAGCAGCTTCTCCAAGGCTGGTTGGCTCCTTCTGGAGGACGTGGCTTGAAAACACATTTCTGAACACAGTCCGCTCTCTGATTCATCATGCATATGCACACACATAAACACACACATGGACATTGTTTGCTACTTGACTTTGTGTTGGCTTTCCTACTGCTTCTTTGTTCTTCACGGGGTGGATATTTTGCAAGGCCAGGAGAAGAAATCTGGAGGGTTTACAGCAGAGGTGTCCAATCGTGGCCACTTTGAGTCCTGTGGACTTCAACTCCCAAATTCCCCAGCGAGCTATGCATTGGACCACAAGTCTTAAAGTGGCCAAGGTTGGACACCCAAATTCGCAGCTTCCCAGCCCTTAATCAGACAGATCACCCTAAATTCTCACTAAGGCCATGATCTGCAACCCACTTCCTTGGCGCTCTGTCTCCTGGGTGTCTGCTCCTGCACAATTGACCGTCAACCACCTTTTCTGTCTCATTTCACAGGTGGGTCCTTGCTCAAATTGCACCCCGAACCTCCTTCAGAATTTCATCCAAGCCTTCTCTGGGCTGCTGCTCTGCTAGTTATTACCCTGGCCATCCTGTTCCCACTCCAGAGACACGTGAGGATGGTGTGCAGAGCAGTGCCTGACGGGGAATTATGGGAGGGGGTGCCTGCTCTAAAGGCCCCTCATCGAAACATCTGCACAGGACAGCAGTCAGTCTAACCGTGTCCCATTTGGCACCAACTGGCTTTTTCCAGGGATTGTGGGGCTTGATTCCCTGGCAGACTGCCACACTCTGGAGTTCAGTTGTGAAAAACGAGCTCCTGCAGAACAAAGGTTTCTTTAAAAGATAGTTTCACGAAGACCAAAAAATGCTAACTTGCTGGAGGGTCAAAATCATTGCTGATTTCTGTAGTGGGTAATCCCCTGTGCGGTTTTACCCTCATTCTGTTTTTGCTTTTAATAAGGTTCCGCTCCTTCTGTTCGCTCCGAGGGACGGCAGATCCCTCCTAATTTTACAATCGAGATTTTAGAGGTGAACTCCACCCGTCTCACTTGAACAGCTGCAGATGGCAAAGCGGTGGTGGTGGGGGGGCGGCTAGGAGAATATTGGGAGGCTGCCTGCAAAGCAGATAAGGCCCAGCCATTTCTGAGTAGCTTTTTCATAGCTAGGAGTTCTGGTTGGCTTTAGGAGGGTTTGAAAATAAAAACTCTGTGTGGTGGGACTTCTCCTGCACTCATCCCCAGTCAAAAACCAGATTCTCTCTGCCAGATTTCTTCTGGATTTCAGCCCTAGCATTAATCTTGCAGATTTTCACAAACTCCGAGAGAGATTCCTGCTACATGGGAGGGGGGGAATGAGGCTTTCAGGATTCCATGGCCTGGTAATCTTTTATTGAGGAATACTGCTGAATTGTTTGGACTACTACTACTACTACTACTACTACTACTACTACTACTACTACTCATCTAGTCCACCCCCCTGCTCAGGCAGGAAACCCTATACCATTCTGGACAAATGGCTGTCCAGTCTCTTCTTAAAAACTTCCAATGTTGGAGCATTCGCCGCTTCTGAAGGCAGCTTGTCCCATTCTTTGGCTCTTTAAATCTAGTTGGCGTAGGGTAGGATTGTAAGAGACTGACAATCAGTGGAGCTATAAATAGATAATGACTTAAAGGGCCTTGAAGAGGCTCCATCCTATAGCAGTGTTTTTAAAACTTAAAACCGGTGGACTTCGACTCCCAAAATTCTCCAGCCAGCTAAGCTGGTGGGGGAATTCTGGGAGTTGAAGTCTGCCTGTCTTAAAGTTGCCTGACTTCAGAAACATTCTCTGGAGAATTCCATCATCAACATAATGTTGTATAACTTATTTTTCTAAGCCCTGGAGAGTCACTGAAAGTGAGTGGGCAGCCATATAAATTTTCTTAAATAAATAAACATTATGGGATGTCCAGGCAACCCCGCCCTCCTCCCTCTGTCCCCTCCCATGACTTCATCCCACGGTTTCTGACTCAGATTACCAAAAGTCTTCTAAAAAGTGGACGGATCAAAGGAAGCGATTCTGGCCATCTGGGGCTTGGTCAACCCTGGAGAAGGCCCGTTGAGCCAGCCCAGCTTCCCCCCACCCCCAGAGCAAAAAGCAGGCGAGGAAGAAGAGCAGAACTGAAAAACTCTCAACCAGACCAGATCTTTCCCATTTGAATGGGAAGCTGCTGCAGTGGGGCCTTTGCCCCGTCTATGCAAATCCAGCCACAAGGGGGGAGGGCATGTAAATTGGAAGGGTTTGGAGGTCCTCCCCCCATTGCAACAGAGAGATAAGCTTGTTTTGATCCTATTTCCAATGACCTCAAACCTGAGAGTTGTCTGCACAACACTAAGCTCTGAATCCCAGTTTCGTAAGCAGCCGCGTACAGGGAACCCGACTTACAACCGGGCATATAATACTGTAAGCTGCTCAGAGTTACCGTGTGGTAAGACGGGTGGTTAATAAATTTTATAAGCAAACAAATAAATGCATTTAGCGACTTTAAACACCTGCGTCTTACCTGTTCGTGCAGGATTTCCGAGAGCTCTTTCACCATCTCCCTGAAGTTGGACTTCAGCTCCTCGTGATATTCTAGTTGGTCCTCCTTTATCAGCCGTTCATTGAACTCCAGGGCGATTCCGCAGGCTTGGATAAATTTCCTGGGGGAAGTGGAGAGGGGGGTGGAAGTGAAGTTGAAAAGCCAGGCTTTTAAATTCAGGGTGGAAGAGCAGATTTGGCAAGGCAAGCAGGACATTGTAGCTGGCCAGATCCTTCTCTGTTCCTTCAGACAATTGAGACAGTTGCAAAACTGCCAGTTTTTTGGGGAAAGGAGGAAGAGCATCCCTGTGCCAGGGAGGGCACTCCTAAAGGTGGTAGGCCTTCCTGAAATTGACGGCTGTTCTCTTGGCCATCCCTCTGTTCCTTGGAGCAGACAGAGCAGGACTTGGAGAGAAGAGATGAATTCCCATCTCTGATTCAGGATGAACTGCCCCCAAAAGCCTCTGGGGTTGAAATCCCAGCTGTCCCAACTCCTAGTTCAGCCACTTCCCTCTTACTGGTCCCTCTAATTTAGAAAGAATCCACATCTTTTGGGTTATCAGTGACATTCTAGGCCCTAGTTGGTCTAGTGCAGTATTTTTCAACCTTGGGAACTTGAAGATGGGTGGACTTCAACTCCCAGAATTCTCCAGCTAGCCATGTCCGTTTTCTCTCTCTGGAGTGGAGAGATTGCAGAAGGAGGGATTAGAAAAGAATAAGCAGGCATGCAACATCAAAAGGTATGCATTAATACCAGGGAATTCTGGGAGTTCAACTCCACCCATCTCCAAGCTGCCATGGGCGAGAAACACTGCTCTAGTGAGAGGATGGCAGTCCAAGGGTCTTGGGGAGGTGACTCGCAGGATTCTTCACACTTGGGTATGTGCACCTGGCATTTCCCTTTGACAAACACAGTTCTGGGAAGAATGTGGTTCCTTATTTGCCTACTTTGCTTGAACAAATGCAAAAGGGCACCAATCTAGCTGGGCTAATGAAAAGAAAAGGAGAATGGGTTTGCTCAGCTGGATGTTGAGCTTCTTAAGCTTTCTACTTTTAATTTTCCCTTCCCATTTTCAAAAATTATGGAGGACCCCAAAAGAGATTATATTTGTATGGGTTTTATCTATCAACATTATTGTATTAAAAATTTAAATGGATTGTTAAAATAATCATATGAACACCATTAGTAAAGTAAAGGTAAAGGTTCCCCCGCATCATTTTAAAATGTTTAAAATGAGTCCAGATGCTTCCATAAATCCTCTCCCCTTGATCTGCCACCATTAAAGGTAAAGGTAAAGGTTCCCCCGCACACGCGTGCTAGTCGTTTTCAACTCTAGGGGCCGGTGCTCATCTCCGTTTTAAAGCCGAGGAGCCAGCACTTGTCCGAGGACGTCTCCGTGGTCATGTGGCCGGCATGACTAGACGCCAAAGGCGCACAGAACGCTGTTACCTTCCCACCGTAGTGGTCCCTATTTTTCTACTTGCATTTTTACGTTCTTTCGAACTGCTAGGTTGGCAGAAGCTGGGACGAGTAACAGGCGCTCACTCTGCTACGCGGCACTCGGAATTCGACCCGCCAAACTGCCGACCTTCTAATCGACAAGCTCAGCGTCCTAACCCACTGAGCCACTGCGTCCCATGAACGCCATTAGATATTAACATAAAATAGGTTTTGTGGAAAAAAACCCTGTATTTTTAACAAATAAAAAATAATGAGAAGACAGACAGGGTTTTTAAATTTGGCAAGTCTCTTCAAAATCTGTCAAATAATTTCAATTTTGTAGACCCCGTGAGAGGGTCTTGGGGAGATCTCCAGAGGTCCTGAGATACACTTGAAGCAATACTGAACTTGAGAAAAATGTGAACTCTGTTGGGCTCCTGTAGCGAAGTTGTGTTAATTTCCTTATCACAAATAGTTCTGGAACAATCATAAAATTCTAACTGGCTTATACAAATAATCAACTACAGCCCACTGTTAAAAGACGTCAAAGGAAGACAGCCAATAAACCTCAGACCAAGAGATGATAAAGCCTGGCGATGATAAGGAATGTTTCGCCACCTTTCCGTGAGTGCTAACAGGAAGTGGGAAGCAGCCATTATTACCTGGGGAAGGGGCTGCTTCTAGGGGCAGGGCTCAGAAGCACCCTTCCCAAATCCAGCTGCAGGAGAGATGACTTCAACCTGGAGCGGATGGTTCCTGAGGTAACCTAACCAGGGCCTTGAAGGACTTCATTGATAAAGTCCAGCATTTTGAACGGTACCCAGAAATTCAGGGATCTCCGGTGCAGCTGGTCTGGTTTTGGTCGGTGCCTGGGTGGGAGACCACCTGGAGTTCCATCGCCCAAGAAAGGTGCCAAAGTCCACGATACCAACCTGAACATGTCCTTGAGTTCGGTCACCTTCTTCATGGGATATTTGCTGGGAAGCTTGTCATCCAAGAATGCCCGGGCGTATGCCAGGGGACCAGCATTGACCTAATGCCATGTCCCCCACAACAGAGGTACAGTGACAGAGAGATCAGGCGAAGAGAAAGAGACAAATGAAGAAGCTGGACCACAGCACAAAACCCAGGTACTCTGCAGTGCTGGGGATGCTTCAAGGAACGCCTCAGTGATCTTCAAAGCAACCGTGTCCCTCAGTGTCTTTATCCAGCAGCCCTAAGGGCAGGAAGCAAAGATTCCTCTTTCTACCCCCAGGAACTGGAGGAGCACCAGAGCTTAAAGATAAGCGACTGGGAGAAGAATGCTTAACTTTGAAAGGCTACATCTAGCCTTTTTTAGGCCCGACCCTGAAAGGGCAGGAATTGGTACCCCTGATTTTAAGCAGCCAAGGAATTCTAGGAGCTTCCTGTCCATCCCAAGGAGATTTGGGGTCTTCAGCTAATCCCCTTGCATTAAATCCATGAACACATACACATGGGGCAAACAGCGACACCTCAACAGATCTGCTATGATTCATGGAACAGCTGGGGAGGAATCCTAGGCCTTTTAGAGGAGTGAAAATTATAGGGTGGGCTTCTTGCCCATGAAAAACGTAAAGGAACTGGTTGTAACCCATGATTTATGGCTTATCTGTCATGTGAATCCTTTGTGGCTTATTCAGCAAACAATGTTTAAACTATTGGTAGTTTGCAGTGGAAAGACACCGAGGGCAGAACTAGAAGGAGCCTTCCAGCTAAAAGCTGTCAAATTTCCCTCCCCATTTCCAGCCAGGAAAATATTGACTTCCAGGGCAGATGTGCCCAGATGCTTACTTGCACTGAAACCGCCCCCTGCAGTTTCAACTGCAGCTGGATCATGTCCACCTCTGGCGAAGCACAAAGCTGCTGCAATTCGGAGGTCTTTCCTTTGATTTCATCCGTGGCCACGTCAATCGGCTTCAGGCTGACCTGCTGCTCGCTGCTGACGGGGATTCTTTTCTTAACATACGGGAAAGAGTTGCAAGCTAGGAGAAAGAAGCAAGTCACAGAAGCGCTGAGCAGGAGAATTACCAGTTCCCCACCTGCAAGCTCTAGCTCAAAAATAAATCTCTGCTTCTGAGAAAGGCAGCCCGGGAAGACCTAATCAGCCCCTTTGCTCTAACTTAATCTCATCTATCTTGAGGCAAAGAAAGAAAAGATGTCTCAACAGACCACAAACTTTACAATAATGCTGACAAGGAAACTCAAAGTCCATGCAAACTTTTCTATAGAGTGAATAAAATGCCCAGAGGTCATGATTAGGCAACTTTTTGAGTGATGACTCCCTCTGATTGTGCAAGACAGCTAAATCTCCTAATTTGGGGGCATCTCACTCTCCAGTGTCCAAGATGATGGAAGCCTTGAGAAACAGTGTGAGGGCTTCCTGGGCGTTCACACAAAGGTTTGTGACTTGACCTCAGTCATGGTTCAAAAGGTCTGTAAGAAGAACTGTTAGTGGTTAGGGTGCCTCTTCCCACATGTAGTCAGAATACTTGGGGGCAAATCAAGACAGAGTTCTCATTTGAGCAGAAATGACCAGGCTATAATTGTCCTCCTTGGGAGACATTATAGGAAGGCCCAGCTCTGTGGGACAGACTCCAATGCTGGAAAAGGTGGAAGGAAAGAGCAGAGGATGATCAGGAGATGAAGATTGCACTGCCAATGGATACATCATTGGAAGACCAGATTAGGGACAGATGTTCCTGGAGAAAACCTCTGTAGTACCACCTTAGTAGTCAGGTAACAACTTGACTTGACGGGCTATAATCAATTACTGGATTTCTGGCTTAGGGGACATTGAGATCAAATAAGGACCACCTCCTCTGAAGAAGAGATTGTCTTCTCCTAGTTCTGAGTGGTTTGCTCTTGAGATAATTCATTTATTTATTGGCCTCCATTTCAGCAATGGTAGGTGGTCTTTCCTTTGAGTTTCAGCAGTTGCAAAGCCTATTTTCATATTTGTATAACTAGATGGAGTCTTTATTTTTCAAACAAAGAATTAGGGAGAGGCGCAATCAGTCTCTGAATTACTTAACATAAAAAACCCATATACACCTATGCACCAAGACACACTCACTAGTGAGGATGGTCCGCCTCTTGCACTGCTCCTCCACATTTCCATGCTTCTTCCCAGACAAGGTGTACGGGGTCTCGAAGACAAACTGGTTGATGTTGTGGTTCCTTTCAAACTCCGTCTTCCTCTCTGAAAGCTCCTTCTCGTCAAAAAACGGCTTCAGGTAAGTCACCTGAATGTGAGCGTACTTGGCATCTAGATCTTTGGGGTTCACCTGCAGTAAGAAAATGGAAAGTTCAGAAAGGAACCAAAAGAAGATCAACCTAGTTGGATATTCAGGGATCTCTGGCCAAGAGACCAACCTTTCTGGATCCCAAGCCCATGACGACCACTGGGGAACCTCTTGAGATGATGACAACTGGAAGGAAGTTCCCCACCATGACCCTGCAGCAAGGAGGGGTGTATGGGGCACCCCAAATTTCCCTCACTTGTCTCTTTGACTCAACACAGGCAGGCACCCCAAAGCCAGCCCAATGTTCAGCAGCGTCCTTTGAGCAAGTCAAGTCTTCCTTGGCAAAACTGCTCTAAGTCAACCAGTTCACCCAGCAAACACTTAGGTGAGACTCACCAAAATTGGCCATTCACCTGAATAAGTCAGAACTCAGAAGCCCTGAGTTGGAAATGCCGCCTGAGGCCATCTAGTCCAGCCCCTTGCTTGGGGTAGGAGCCCTAATTAAAGCCTCCCAGGCCAATGACTGTCCAGCTTTTCTTCGAATATACGCAGCAAAAGGAAGTCCAGGAAGCCGCTTGGTAATGCGGTTCTACTCTGCCAGAATCCGAGCCATCCTTTCAGATTACCTTGTTGGAATCCTGGATAATTTTGACACTTTCAGCTCCAAATTTCTCTCCGTAGAGTTTCAGCAGCCGGAAGGATATCTCCGAGAGGCCGGTTAATTTGGGCTCCTTGTAGATATATTCTTTCCCATCCTCTTCTTCAAAGAAAGCCTGCAATGATTTTTAGAAAGGATTTGGGAGGGGGGGACGAGAATAGGGTTTCCTGCCTGAGCAGGGGGTTGGACTAGATGACCTCCAAGTTCCCTTCCAACTTATTATTATTATTACTTCCACAGGGACACATCAGAAGGGATGAACAAGGAACCCAGTTCAAGAGATTGGCTTTTCTCTTGTTCAGGTTGATAGTCCTCATGGTTCTCTTGCTAGCCTCCAAAGACGCTGAATTTGCAGAGGTCAGAGCAAGAACTGAGTAAGAGAGAGGTGGAAAACGATGGCCCCCTTATGACTTGTGGGTTTTAACTCCCAGAATTCCTGAGCTAGCCATGGAATAAGGTGTGTACTGGATGAGGAAGGGAGGCAGACAGACAGACAGACAGTGAAAAACAGATATAGACCGGAGTTCTATTTGGTATTATTGGAAGAGCTGTGGTGGCACAGTGGTTAGAATGAATATTGCAGGCTAACTCTGCCCACTGTCAGGAGTTCGATCCTGACCGAATCATAACTATGAACCAGCTGCCAAGCGTCGGAGTTCTGACCACATGACCATGGGGGATGCTGCAATGGACGTAAGTGTGAAAACAGCCACAAGTCACTTTTTCCTATGCCCTTGTAATTTTGAACGGTCACTAAATTGTTGTAAGTCAAGGACTGCCTGCATAGGTCTAAGTGCCAGTGCTACTCTAATAAAGGAGCAACAGCCAGGTGTCGGCCTTTGAGTCCCGTCGTCCGATTCTGCTTCCGGGACCTGGGCGCCCTTCCCACCCGCCGGGCACCCCCTGGGGCTGCTCTGGCTCTGCTGGGCTCTCCGCGCAGCCGGACCCGCAAGGCCTCTCTGGCCTGAACCTGGTGCTCAGCTGCCCTGCCTACGTCCCTTCTCTTTTACTGGCTTCTTTCGAGAGTGGGCGAGTCGTTTATTTTATGGGAGATCGTTTTATGTTGCTTTCATGCACTGCGCTGGACTCCTTCAGGAGGAAGGCCGGCATAAAGAAAGGAAACAGTAAAAAATGAATCATTGGTTACACAAATAAAGTCAAATATAGAATATGGAAGGAGGTTCTAGCCCAGGCAGGAAACCCTGTACCACTTTAGACAGATGGTTGCGCAATCTCTTCTTAAAAACCTGCAGGGAAAGGAAAGAGAAGGAAGAAGGCGAAGGAGGAAGGGAAGGAAAGGATAAAATAAATATAAAGGGAAGTAAAGTAAAAATAGTAATAACAATAAATGCAGGCCGTATTTTAAGACCAAGAAAACACAAAACACCCTCAAGGGAAAAGGGCCCTTGAAAATAAAACATCGATCAATGATGCTTCTCGAGAAAATCATAGATTTGTGTCTGTCTTGCTTGCTCAGTCTCAGAAGATGGGAAACAGCTGGAGAACTAAGAGAGAGACAGAAATTGCCAGGAAACTGAAGAATTGGAATGTCCTAACCTCAAGCGAAATGGATTTAATGCTAAGAATTACATCTGGTCCAATGTCATTTATAATTATGAAACGTGAATAGCATCCAAGGAGGCTGAGAATGTGGAGTTTTGAGGTGAATCTGGAGAGTCCTTTGGGGCCTCAAAAGATCAAAACTTGATAACTTCTCCAAAGTCTGGGAAAGCCTCTCCTAGAGGTGTCCAAAAGAAAAACCTCATGTCAGTGTTTTTCAGGATTGACCACTATAAGACCTGTGGACTACAGCTCCCACAATTCTCCAGGCAGCAGGAATTTTGGGCATTGAAGTTCACATGTCTTAAACTTGCCATGTTTGAAAAACACTGCTTTAGACAGTCCCCCCAACAAAGAAAATGGAACTGATTGAGCCACACATCCCAGACAGCTGCTTCAGAGGAAGGATTCTTGAAAGCATTGGGGGGGGGGAGGAAGGAGAAACTGGAGGTGCCAAAAACGCCCTTGGAGGAGCAGCAGACAAAGCAGTGCCTGGTAAGGGTGGCAAGGAAGTGGATGCCAACTGAAGTGAATCGAAGAAGAAACCAGGATACACAAAAAGGCTACTTTAAGGTCAGGACCCCATGATGGATTCACTCTCTGTGTCCATCATCCAAGCAATCCATGGGCTCACCTGTCCATAGAACGCGACTCGGAAGTAGGTGCCCAGAAGCCTCCTTTTGCTCTGCATCACCTCCAGGATTTTACTGTACGCCCCATGGAGAGTTCGGTACACCTGGGTCAATTTCTGTAATGGGCAGAGGGAGTAATCTTGAGGAACAGGAGGAAGAGCAGCGAGCAAGGCAACAATCAGATAAAAGAAAGCTGAGTCCAGAGCAGCACTGTAATCCGAGGAAGCGTCTCGGAGCAGACCTGCCCTAGCACTGATGTTGTTACCTAGTTTGGGTAATGCAAACTAGGTAATGCAAATACCTAGTCTGCAAGAAAACAAGCAAACTCAGAGCACCCCAAGGACCCCTCATTTTGATCCTGAACTAAAAATATTCGCTTTTATTGAGACCTGCCCTAAGACAGGGAGGAGGGGGAGGACATTCAGGCTGCAAAATTCTGTTATTATAATCTTATAAAAGTAGGGTTAGCATGCATAACTTGGGTTTTCTAGCCTGGTCTACCTTAAAATGCTGACCGTAAGGCTGACCGTTTCTGAAAATATAAAGAAGGCCAGAATGCTTTGGGGGAGCTGGAGGCCAAGGGTCAATCCACAAGACCCTCCCCGGCTGCCCCCAAGCCCCTGGGCTGTGCTTCAGTCTCTGGATCAACCACTTTTCTCCTACTGGCTAATTAGGTTTTCCTCTTTCTCCCTGCAGGGTGGGGCAGAAATGCTCAGGCCAGCTTTCAATGGGCTACCTCAAACTCGCGCCGTTTCTCGTAGATCGGGATGATCATCTTGGCGACCTCGGCGATGACCTCGTATCTCTCGGCTTTCCACAAGCCGTCGACACACTGCTCCAACAACTCCACCAGCACCTCCTGTGAGTTGCACGAGAAAACAGTGGATCACGAGAGAGCCAGTTGGGTCTTGCGGTTGAAGCACCCGGCTAGAGAGCGGAAGACTCTAAGCCCGGATGATCCGCTGAAGTGGGTTGCAAGCAAAACATGTTTTGGTGATCTGAGTCATGAGTAACTTCTGGGACAAGACAAGAACGAGACATGGCAGGCAGTCCAGAAAGTTCCTTGTTGCAGTGACGGAGAATAAAAAACTCTGGAAAGTCTGTCCCCGTTTCTCTCTGTCCCATGTTACACCAAACAAAAGAGAGGATTCTCTTTCTGTCTCCAACTTCATCTTCAGGCCCACCCTTAAGGTCATATTCACGCCTCTTGCAAAATCCGGTCTACTTTTCTTTACAGCAGCTGAGATCAAAACTGCAAAGATTTAGAGAATCCAACTTTCTCCATCTGACACCTTGCCCTGGGCCACTCTGACTACAGCTCTCAGCATTCCCAGCCTCCTTTAGCTACAGTAGCTGGGAATTCTGAGGGCTAGAGTCCCAATCGTGGGTGCCAAAGGGGAAGAAGGCTGCCCAAAACAGTGAAGGAGCACATGTGAGAAGCAGTTGCAGGTGTTGGGAAGGGAGGGAGGGAGGGAGGGATAGTGGAGAGCCCACCCCTTCAGGATCTGCAAAAGTGACTCCTGGCCCTTTTATCTCCTCTTTGGACCACCTGAACAGCCTTGGGACCCACAAAAGCAGCTGGGCTGGGCTGCCCTGGCTGGGCGATCCATGAGCTTGCAAAAGAAAAACCGGTTAGGCCGGCTGAGCCCTTTCACCATATTTGTTTACCTACTAAAACCTTGGTGCAGGGCTTTCCCAGCTGCTCAGTGCAGCTTATCACAATGGGAAAGCACTCAAGGAAGTGAGGCCTTGGCTTGAATAATGAGTCTGGAGAGATGCAGAAGAACTCAAGCAAATGCCAGTTTAAAAAAACAGTTGATATTTCCTGTCTCAAAGGAAATCAAAAAGTAGCTTTCCATTTTCAGAGCCTGTCTTGTCCTGACATGGTTTGGTAGAATTCCACTCTCCAAGGGTCATGCTTCAGACATCTGGCCCTTCAGGAGCTTCCCTTACCTCAGTGTAATGGACATCCATCATCCCAGCATCTTCCTTCATCGCACCTTCTTCGTCAATGTTGGGTGTAATTTTCCTGAAAGATGAACATCCGGTAGGAAATAACTCTACAGACAGGAGGCAAGAAAGAGAGAAGGCCTTGGAGATCAGTGGGAGGTTGAAACGGTTACAAGCTTTCATTTTTAATTCCTGACAGGTTGGACCCCTTCATGTCTGTCACCTTATTCCTTGGGACAGCAAGGATTTTACATTCCAAAACTGAGTTCTAATCCTTATTAGAATGGAAAATAGGACCTAAAACAAGAAGTAGGCATCAGCCTAGGGTTTTGGAGACTAGAGGGGCGGGCTAAGCTTTGGCTGAGCAACTCTGCCTTTTGAATTTCAGCAAGTAGGTTCCCCTTTTGTGGAAACTGTAGCATGCTTATATTTTTGAGGTGGAAAAGAGGACAAGTGTCTGTAGAAGCAGAAAAGGTGGAAAGGAGAAGGAAGGAGGAGAACATCAACCTGAGCGTAAAATTCATCTCCATCTGCTGAACTTCCACGGAGATTATCTCCAGCTGATAAACAGCCAGTCTTGCCTCAGATTGACACCCCAATTCAGGATCCCCACTTCCTGAGAAAATAACCTGATGTTCAAGAATCCCTGGCTAATGACCGGATACAACCCAATGATTTGATGCAATCAGATTTCAGCTTATCGGAAAGCTTGTAGGAAGGCAGGCAGGCAGGCAAATTAATGCATAAAACCCAGATGATCAGAGGGTGAAAATCTGGGTTTCTCTGAACAAAAGTAAGCTCTGTTGAAATGAAGCCAGGCTCTGACTTTCTAAGAGTGGGTTGAAGCATTTTTATCTGCCATCAAAAATTTGCTGTCCAATTAAACTACCCTTGGAAGTCCATCTTAACTCAGCACAGCAACCAGCCACAAACCACAGCAGGATTTAGTTCCTTTTTTAGTTCAAATACATAACAAGTTTGGCCAGGTCAGCTGATACCAACAAATTCCACTTCTTGGTTTTAAAAAACTAAAAGATGCAAAAGATGTAAACACCACTCCAAAACAGAAGTCCTAAGCAAGCAACTGGAATAGCCTCATAAATCTTGTAGCAAGTTCACATTTCACTGGTTTCTCTTGCTCCTTCTTCTGTCCATAAGGCTTAACCTGCCTCACACACACACACACACACACCCCACAAATGTATCAGAACTGTAACTCCCAGTATTCCCATTCATCCAGTGACCATATGGACTGGGAATTCTGGTTGTTGAAGAACTTCTGAAGAACTTTTGCCAGGAAAAGACTGCTGGTTTTCTTCTGCTTTCATGCTGCTCTTTGCAGATAAATTAATGGATGCAGTTAAATTATTTCCTAAACCCTCTGCCTAAGTTGCTGCTTCCAAGTCCCCCAACAAGTTTATTTGGGGGAAAACCCCCCCTGCGGAGGAATACTTGTCAACTCAACACAAAAATGCCAATCAGCAGAATCCCTGACAATGCGGGCGTCAACAATTCTTCCCAGGCTGAGAGCTAGAGAGTCCGGGAAGGGACTTGTCCAGCCTCTGCTTCCTGGTTCATCTGGGGAGAAAGTTCTTGGGAGTCCTGCTAGGCGGGGGAGGGCATTTTATGACAGCCTTGACTTGGCTTTTGTGGTTGAGGTTGAGCTTTCACCAGGTTTTCCATATAAAGGTTTTCTTCAAACGTACCACCATTTCTTTAGTGGTCCTTCAAAGTTACAACAACACCGAAAAAAGGGCTTATGAATGTTTTTCACACACTTAGCAGCATCCCGTGGCCATGTGATCAAAACTTGGCTGCTTGGCAACTGGCGTGTACTTAAGATGGTTTCAGTGTCCTCTTTAGCAACCTTCCGACAAACAAAGTCAGTGGGGAAACCAGATTCACTTAACAACCATTTTACTAACTTAACAACTGCGGCGATTCACAACGACTGTGGCAAGAAAGGTTGTTTTTGCTTAACAACCGTCTGGTTACAATTTTGGCCTCAGTAGTCGTTGTGAGTCAAGGACCATCTGTGCCCCTGCTCGGGGCTGCCAAGAGCGCCAGAAGCACAGAAACGGACCGACTTTTCTGGACAGCTACCCAGAGCCCTTAGGAAGGCCTGAAGGGTTGTTGCACCAGGCCAGCAAGGCACCATCTCTGCTTTCAGGGGCGAAAACGAGACATTTCCCATCAGAGAAGCTTTGCAGAACAGGAAGGAAGGCTTTCAAAATGAGTTCCCTGCCCCTCCCCACCCCCGGGCCTTCCCCAAATCAAACACTCACTTTTTCTGTGAAGAAACTCTGCCACCAAGGCTGCGACGTGAACGTGGCACATGGCTGCCTGTGGGACGAGAGCAAAGGTGAGCGCGAGGCCCTCAGCACTTCCCGGATGGGGTCAAAGCGCCTGGCGCTGGCCAAGTTCATTACCTCCGAGAAGTCCCCATTTTTGACGTGGATCTTGGCCATGCTGTCCAGCCAGGTCTTCCGCAGCTCCGGAGTGCTGGCGTAAGACTTGGCCAAGCTGAAGTGCAGGTCAACCAGCATTTCAGGATCCTTCTCATGTTCTTTCATCTGCGCAGTGGCCATTAGCACCGTGCGGATCCTCTTGGTCAGATCTTTGACTTCGGAAGGGAACGTGGTCGCCTGTCACAGAAGAGGACAGCCCTTGAAAGGGACCCATCTCCCATCTCCCTTCACCAGGAGGTTCCTCCAGCAGCTGAAGCCCAGAGGAGGGACAACTGGGTGAAGAGGAGGCCTGGGGACTCTTCCCCACGAGCCCTGGTTGGGTGGGCTTCTCTCCTCCCCCCATGTGAAATCTTCCTCCACTAAACTAAGCCCACCTTCACCGGCCGGTCACTGTTGGCGAAGTTATTGATAATTGAGAGCGATTCCTGGAAGCGTGAGCTGCCACCCAGCGCCACATCGGCTATCTGCTGGCTCACCGCAATAATGATCTAGCAGAGAAACAGAGACATTTTTCAAAGTTAGGGAAGTGACAAGCTGACTAGCTGGATTCTGGAACTCCAAAGAGTCCCACTTGACCCCTACAGTAACGACTTCGGATATCAAACTTCCTGGGAACCTAAATATTCGTCCACTACGACTTGTCTGCTAATTGCATCACGCTACGAACAGCCTCCAATGGAAATCCGATGATCTGACTGGGTTTTGATTCCACAGGGAAGAATCATTCTTTTGTCTCAAAGGAGTCTCACTTATTTGTGAATATCTCTGCGTGAGTCGCTGTTCTGGGCTGAACTTGCATTTAGTAAACATCCCCCAAACACTGGCTTAGTGAAAACTGGCAGTTAAATTTGTTCCCAGACAAGAGATGGAAATTCCCATGGACCCACGACATTTCCTTGGTGATCCAAGCCACCAGTTTCCCACAAATCACAAATGTGTCAACCAAGGAAGGCATGAAACATGGCAACTAACACAGCCCTCAACTCTGGAGAAACATCGGGATGAATTCTCAGATCTAGGACATCATGGAAGATGTTTTCAAAAAAGGAGCCACATTTCTCCAGAGGATGCAGTTTTGGTGAGATCATAGAGACACCACAGGAACACAGAACAAATTGTCCAATTTCCCCTCTTGCTTATTTCAAAAGGTACTGTGGATTCTGGTGTGTTTTCCCACCAAAAGTGGGGGGCGGAGATCACGGGCCTGCTTTTCAGCTTTTAAAAAGGCTGCAAACTGAGTTCAGAGGACCAGCTTCAGCCCTGGAGTCTTGTCCTGCACTGAAACGGCATGTGAGAATGACTTTGGGAGACTTTGGCCGCCTAGAAGAGAATGGTCAGATAAGAGAGACAGCCTGGCCCACGGCTGCTGAGCGGGTGGGGGAGAGACTCAGAAGGGACCCTCCCTACTTTCTCAGGGTGTATAGGAGACAGGAGGAGGTCTGTTCCTTAGCCGTAGAAGAAGGTAGAATTAGCTCATCTGCTCACGTGTCCTGTCTGGTCCGCCAGGTAAGGCTGACCTACAGCTTCTGGGGTCAAGCAGGGGATCGAAGTGAAATACAGACAATGCAGCGATCAAGAAAGAAATGAGTCCTCCTGCGTTTCTTCTTCCTCACTGTTTCAACCTTCCTCACGTTACCCCGTGGAGGTAACACATCCGGCATCTCTTGAAACAGCCTGCTCTATCCATCAGGCTGGTCTGATGTGATGTTTATAAAATCTTTAAGGTAATAAGAGACCACGTCCCCCACTTTCCTTCCCTGCGCAAGGGAGAGATACTTCTAAGCGCCCCTTTCCTCACCCTCTTAGAGTGAGGAAGGAGCTTGTGAAGAAACAACCGCCAAGAGAGCCAGCAAAGGTGATTGCGCAAGGCCAGCTTGTTTTCTTCCTCTTTCACTGACCTGGAGGTGAGTCCTTAAGAAGGTCTTCCGCTTGGTGAACTCAAAGTTGTTCCTCATGAGGAGGTAGAGGAGGGCAGAGGCCTCGCTCCGCGTGGAGCTGAGCTTGGACGTGCAGCACTTCAGGACCTCGTAGCAGAAGGCAGAGCACATGTTCACCCTCCCCTTGAAGAAGGCGGCGGGGAACTGGAGGAGAAAGAGGAGGAGGAGGAGGAGGAGGAGGAGGAGGAAGAGGGGGTGCCACCTGGTAAGGGCCTCTCCTTCAAACCTCCACCAGTGCCACCTTCTTGCCATCGTGCAGGAGGAGGCTGGGAGCCGGCAGACCCCGAGAAGCTTCAGGCTTGCAGGATCCCATCTGGGTCGGTCACCGGGACCAGAGCTTTCGGATTCGTGCTGGAGCCCATTCCCAGGGGGAACTCTGCCGGAGAGAGGTTCCCGGTGGATGGGCTCCAGTCCGACAGTGACCGACCTAGACGGGATCCTGCAACGTTATCCTGGGACCTGTAGAACGGCCTTTGTTCACGAGCTTCAGGCTTCACTAAACTGACATACAAAAGGCAGACGTTGTGAACAAGGACACCCTCCCTCCCCCCCCCCTGAAAGCACCGAAAGGAGCTCAAGCAAAATCGGCTTGGCTGAAATTAGTATTTTGCATAGTACACTGAATAGTACATTATGAGGCCGTGCCCCAAACAGAAATTTTTCCACCCCTGTAAATAGAGCAGAACAGAGCGTCTTTGTGGGGGGGCTTGGAGACTTCTTGCCCTTTTTTCCTACCCTCCAACATGCTTGGTAAAAATCCAGGACATTTTTTAAAAAATAAATAAATAAACCTGACCATGAAGAGGAAGCAGATGCCTCTTGGATCACTGCCTAGAATTGGGGAAGTTATCTATTTTCATCCGAGCAGCAAGGGAAGCGAGAGACCAGAAAGATGAATGGGGCAGCCGTGAAGGACTCCAAATTATTCCGCATCTCTAATTCGCTCACCTTGTTGATAAAAGCTCTCAGAGAGGCGAAGATGTGCTTCAGGGCCGCCTCTGACTGCCCGTTTTTGAGGAAGGCCAGATGGACATCAAACACCTTTTTCATCAGCGGGTTATGCCCGTCATTGTTCGAAAGCTGATTCTAGGGAGAAGGGGGTCCAGGTGACTTTGGGTGCAAAATCCCCAAAGGGGCTCAAGATACAGAGAATTTGCTGGGTTTTTTTTTTTTTAATGCCGGGCAAATCGCCAAGCTGGAATGGCCCCATCAAAGCAGCCCCAAACAACTGCAGAATGTTTGGGACAGGTAGTTCTTGTTTAGTGACCACACCTGGGACTGGCAACTTGATTGTTAAGTGAGACAGTCCCTCAGTGAAACCCTGATAGGGCTTATGGTCTGACTTCAGCTCTTCTTTCCTTTACAGACCGACAAACATTGTAAATGCAAGGATTGGTCGCAAAGTTATTTTTTGATCACCAAAAGTAGCTGCAAATGGTTGTTAAATGAGGCAGTTGCTAAATGGGAACTAAGACCTCAAGAGTAGGAGAGTAAATTCAAATGAGGATCACAAAAGTTGGTCTGAGGAAAAGTCAAAGCTGAAGGCTCAGTCAACCCAGAGCCCAGAAGTGTCCGAGTTCAGCTCTTAAAGGGAGGACCTTCAACAGAAAGACGAGGGGCCGAGACGGACCTTGAAGCACTGGGTGAAGAAGGCGATGGTGTCCAGCACCGTCAGGGTCACTTCTGTGGCCAGGTTGCCTTCCAGCAGGGCCTGGTGGACAATGTCTGCCTCCGACGTGCTGGCACCTGAGATCAGAAAGCAAAGACTGACCTTTCTCGCCCTCAGATTACCTGGTGAGGAACGGCCGCGCAGAGCTCCTTCGGGGGCTGCAAAGCTGCAGGCCATCCTTGCTTGGTCGGCCTTGAGGAGCAGAAGACGACCCCCCAGGAGGTCCCCAGGGCCTCCTGACCTTCTGCCGGCCACCTACTGTGGTTCAGGGTGAAGGAGCTGTCCAGGCTGCTCAGGTGCTGAAGCCGGGCCTGCATGGTGCTTGCCCGACTGCGGAGGGCGGGCATCGTCTGGGATTTCCGGTCAACGCTCGCATGTTTGGACAGCCACCCGTCCTGGACCCTGCAGTGGAGAGATTTGCAGCTCTGCCCTCCACGCATGGGTCCAAACGCACCCCAAACTGCACTGGGGCAACTGCAGAACCCGCCGTGGTCAGCAACTCAGCGGCAGGCAGCACAGCCTCTCTGGGCTGGCCTGGGGCCCCTAAGGAGAAGCTGTGGCTGGAGGGGGTTGGTACCCTAACAGAGAAGGCGCCCCACCTTTCCCCTCCAAACCCTGGGGGTTTTGTTCTGCTTTTTGTAATTTTAATCCATCTTTATGTTTATAATTGTTGAATGTTTGTTTTACCTTGAGGTAAGCTGTTAAAGAGTCACCTGAACCATCAGATGGGCAGTAAATAAATTTCATAAATAGGCCTGCACTGTCCACAGGACCCAGATGGTATATACATCGAATGAACAGCCCTTCCACCCACCCCCCACAATACCTGGCAATGTTCCTTTTCCCCACATATCGGAAGTGGAATAGACAGACTCTGCAGCGGGAGAGAGAAAGAAATTAATCAAGGCTAGGATCCAGCGTGGCTTCTGTGGCACCACTCACACTGGTTCCTCTGACACCCTGGGTCGTATCTTTGGATTGTGACCTAAGTGGTTGTGAAGCCACAGGCAGATTTCCATGACAGGTGAGGCCAAAAGATGTTGACAGGTGCCAAATTAGAAGATACAAAGGAGACTACTTTTAAGAGACTTCTTTTATAAAGAAGCTCAAAAGCAGCTCTGGAAAAATGTGCATTTAACAGTGCAGGAAGACATAGCTGTTTTCACTTTCCCCCCTTTTGAAAAGTGTATTCTGTAAGCTATTTTACCTCTACAGGGGGACCGACACACGGATCTTTTTCCAGGAAAGAAAAATGCAGATTGGGACACCTGCTAGTTGCCTCCCTGCAAGGAACTCGCTTTTCAGTACTAGAAAAACATCGTCCAGTGTTTCTCAACCTTGGCAACTTGAAAATGGGTAGACTTCAATTCCCAGAATTCCCCAGCCAGCTATGCTATGGAATTCTGAGAGTTGAAGTCCACTCATCTTCACGTTGTCAAGGTTGAAGAACACTGAGATCTGGAATCTTTCAGAACCTTTGGGCTGTGACCAGCCCGTGAACTGTTGAAAGCCTTGTCCATGGGCAAAATGTGGCCATCGTGAATTTTTCTTCCTAGAAGTTTCAACACGTGATCCTTCTTCCTCCCTTGAATCTCTTAAAAAAGGGTGGATGTAAACTTACTCTAGGAGAACCAAGACGTTCATCAGCTCCTGGGGAGATATTTTGTTCCAGTAGGACAACAAGGTGTCTGCAATTGAAAGAAATCTGCTTAAGACGCCTCCCGTCATCCCTCCAGCTCCCCCAGCCCAGGAAATGGGAAGGGAGATGGCTGACCTTCGGACAGCATCTTGACGACGTAAAGGTAGCAGACAAGGAGGCTGCGGATCTCGTACTGGTCCAGCCGCCCAAAGTGGGAAAGGCTGCTACGCGTGGAACTTTTCCGTATCTGCGTTGACCGAGAGGAGCCAAAAAAAAAAGAAAAGAAAAGGAGGTGGGAAGGGTAAGGAGGGGAGGAATCCAGGAAAATAAGGATATTAGCTTAATCTTTAAATATGGCCAGCCAGTTCTTTCCCCAGTCTAGCACAGTCCGACTTATGACTGATCACTTAGAGATTGTTCAAAATTCTGACAGACCCCACCCTCCCAAAGATACCTATGACCCGATTCCGAAGTTCTGATGGCTGCCCCCTCCCTGTGGTCAAAGGATCACATGTTGGGTGCTCAGCAACTGGCCATGTATGGCATCCTGTAGTTGTGTAACCATGTTTTATCATGTCTTTGCAGAAAACCAGGATTTGCTGCCAGTTTTTGACAAAATGCCCCATGGTGAATGACAGGACTCTCAAGAGCTTATGGAGCCAAGCAGTCTGTTCCCCAACTTCTCTGGAAATCTGAAAGAGCAACTTTACATTTTCAGTGGAGGAAGGCTGATCGGGGGAGCCAGCAGTTCCTTCGGAAGCAAGGGACCCTCGCGAGTCTTCCCTTTTCAAAAAAAGTCCATTCTGGAAGCCAGCGCCAGAAACTGCAAGAAAAGAGCCGAGGGCTTGCAACCAGTTGCACCAGAATGGGGGTCCCTGGCTGCAACTTGACCCAGAACGAGGATCGCCCCAATAGGGCTGTCCATGGGATTCCCTGCTAGTCAGTGGGGTCAGCCTTGAGATCCACAAGCTCTGAATCCCAGCAAGGTCTCCTTCCAGACTCAAAACTCTTCCACTAAGGTCTCGTCCCACTCTGTCGTTCTGTTATTCACCCCTAACCCGTGGCCAAGATTAGGGAGTGGGGGAAGGGTTCAAACCCAGCACTCCTTACGTGAGTCTTTGTCGACAATGAGGCTCGACCTGTTGGAAGGGGAGGTGAAGCTGGTCAGGAAGTCATCGCGCGAGGCCTGCTCAGAAGACAAAGAAAAGGGTTCAGGGAAGGGGGCAACTTGGCTCAAAGTCAAGCTCATGAGAATAGCTAGAAGACGAGACAAGCTGGAAATCTTGCAACAGTTTGCCTCTGGATGCTGGGAAGAGTTAAAATCCACCCAGCTTAAAGTTTCTCAGCTTGGGAAACATTGGACTAGAATCAGGGACCTCTAAGCCTGGCAACCTTAAGACTTGTGGACTTCAGAATTCTGGGAGTTGAAGTCCACAAGCCTTAAAAGATGCCAAGTTTGGAGACCCCCGGACTAGACCAGATGACCTTTCTGGTCCTACTGGCCTCATGGGTAAACAAGATAGGAATCACAACTTGATCAACCAATTCTGTTTTATTGTGAGGCTACCTTGACAGAACCTTGCAAACCTGAAAGCACAGAAGGACTCCTTGTCTCCTTCACCATCCGAGAGAGACGGTTCCTTCCGAGCCCCCTGCCCCGCCTAGTAGAAATCTGTGGTCTCTGTCCTCTCTCATCCGACCGTTCCCTTGGCTGCACCTCTTGACTCCGTGCCCCAAGCTCTTCCCCACATATCATCACAGGCGCCCTCCAACTTTATGTTTCAAGGCTCACCATTTTTCTAACCTTTTCCCTCCCAGCAGACTCTGTACGCCTGAACTGGGGAGCCTGTCCCACATCTGGAACGATGCAACTTCCTGCTTCAAAATTACTCACAGAGGTGGACATTGGGGCGCACAAGTACAGGTTGTCCGGGCTGGCCAACCTCTGGACGTTTTCCAAAAGGATCCCGGCAAGCGGTAAATACAGCTGGGCTATTTTGGCTTGCTGGTTCTGCAAGAGAGGAGGGGTGAATGAACCCCCAGATAGGAGGTGGTAAGATGAAAAGAAAGCTTTGGATCCGAAAGCAAAGAAGGAGAGATCTGGTGCTTTTCTTCTGCCAGAAGAAGCATCAGCTTTGGGGGTTATTCTTCACTCTGGCCACGGAAGGACGTAATCAACAGGAGTGCTGATTTACCCCCAGCCTAACAAGTACTTTGGGGGGGGGGGGGCTTGGCAGCACAAGGAAACAACAGCCAATGACTTCATAGACAGCCATCAACACCCCAATCAACAACTAAAAAGCCACACACAACCAGGCACCACATAAATACTACACACAGAACAGCCCAAAGCACATGCTCTGCTGGAGAGAAGTTTCCCGAGGATGGGGGCTCCAGCAGAGTCTGAAACCTCGGAAGACAAAAACTCGGTGACCCACCCAGAATGGATCCTGCCACGTCCCTTTATCTCCAGCCCTCCACGCAAATCTGCACACAGTTGTTCTTGTTATTTGTTAGATTCCTAGCTCGTCTTTCCTGCAGGGATTCAAGGATTCCCCACCTCCACCACTTGGGAAGGTGGACTTCCCAGGCTGGGGTCCTGGGCCTCTCAGCCCCCCACTCCTTCACTGCAGCTCTAACATCGCAGTGGCCAGATGCAAAGATGTATCCTGTCACCATTTTTAAAGCAGAAATGGTAGCTACTGCCTGTGTAGTCTGTGTCCCAACTGAAAACCAGGGGAAGATGCCTTTGTCTTCCATTCCAATATTTTTAGAAATTTATGCTGCAATCAAGCGAGTCATTCCAGAAGATCAGGGTTACTTGCAAACTCCAAGCCTCTATCCTCACAACAGCCCTAACTTGCTTGGGAGGAGACAGACAGAGAGACCCCTCCCCAGCTGTCTCTTTGCAGCTGAGGGCAGAGCTTCAGAGTAGCCTCCTTTATTCTTTACTTAAGGCATCAAACCCCTTCTGGGTTGGCACAGCCAATAGCTGCAAAAATAGCACAAAGGAAAAAAGCGCACGGTACAGAAGAGCACGCCTCAAAAGAGAGAAGAGCGAGCCACAGTTTTCAAAGCTCCAGCCCTGCTTGGCACCTCGCCAGCTCTCGGACAGTGGAAGCAGGAGCCCCTTCAAAGGCCAAGCAGGGGAGAGCCAGGCTCTGGAACGTGGGCAGAGGGAGGAGGGGGGCAGAGAAGTTCCCAGAAGTTCAGCTCCAGCCGAATGACGAGTTGGATACGTGCAGAACTGCAGAAAGGCCCGCGGAGCCTCAAGGGAGGCAGCCTGGCCAGCAGCCGCTTTGTCTTGGCTGGCTCCCAACTCTGGTAGTCATGAAAAGGGATCCCAGAACACATGAAAGAATCAGATGAAGAGGATGCTGCAGCTGACCGAGAGGAAGGCCAGATGTTGGCTAAGCAACCAGCCAGCAGAAAGAAGGTCCAGAGCATGCAAGATCCCGCTTATTTTGGCCCTCTCATCAGCCACAGTCAGCGATTCCACGGCATTAACCACTCCTGGCAGAGCAAAGTCAATCAATGTACATCCTATGACTTCTGACAATTGGTTGAGAGGCAGTTTGCACCTCATTTTGAACCAAACCCACATCTGTGGCCACGGCAGTTGGGTCCAGGTGAGCTAACCCACCACGCCGTCTGTTTAGTTTTGGCTCAGTGTGTGATGTGAGCTATCCAGCAAGCAAACCCAGAGCAGTCACGCAGTCTATGAACCAAGTCAAGGCTGCCTCAAGCCCTTCTACCTTATGCTGGTATCTGTTGTCAAAGGCGTGCTTGATGAGGAGGCTTTTCAAGATGCTGATGGCCACGTATCGGGCGTCAGAGTTGTCCTTTAGCGCGGCGGCGGTCTCTCGCAGGAGCACTCCCACCAAGAAGTGGTGGCGGCAATACTCATCGCTTAGACTGTACTCCAGGTTGATGTCTGTGGGGAAAAGGTTGGACAGGACTATTCTGACATTACCACAGTGACTCCGGTGACGAAGTCTTGGAGTCTCCCGCAGGTTCACTGAAGAGAAGGGGATGCCGAAGAACGGGCCCACCCCACCGGCTGAACCGTTTGGTCCTGCTAAGCTGGAGTTGGAGGCTGGGGGTCCAGGGAAATGAAAGAGACGGGGAAGAGCTGGGGGGAGATCTGCGGGGGGGGGGGAGGAATCTGAAGATACTGAAATAAAGCAGAACTCCTAGCATCATAGCCCGGATTATTTATAGCAACCATTCAAGACGGTCAACTAAAATTTACTGCTGAGACTAAATTTCTGCTTCTGGAAATGCGAAACTGTAGCTGCATAAACAGATTGAGATCTTTTAATGTCAACGCAGACATTTTTACAAAGAGAAGGTTTGCAGGTGTCTCGGTTGGCTGTTCCAACTCTGTCTGCCTTTTCTGATGAAACAATTGCTAGCCTCTGCTGGTCTCAGAGGCAAATTCAGATCGGGACCCTGGGTGCTGAATGCGAGGGAGCAAATAAGGAAGCCTTATAAGAAGCGGTTGGATGAACATTTCCTGAGCCCAAATCCTGGCTTATCTTAAGAGCATTTGATCTGGCAGAAAACATTTTCCAGCCTTTATTTCTACCCTCCATCTAGCAAACCTTGCAGAGATGAAGGGGCCCAGAAAACAGGAAACAGAAAAGAATAGAATTAAATTAGTTGGATTACGTTAGGAGGGCACAAGTAATGGAAACAACTGATGGGCACCAGAAGAGGCACATTTATGAATATTTGAAGAGGCCCAGAGTTTTCTCATTTTATCTTCAGAGCTAAAACTTTCTGTTTCTGTCCATGGCAGTGAATGTGCTCCACTCTGTGGGTGTGTATATTTTATCCCTTTGCTCTGACTGGGGGGCAAACAGGAAAGACATTTTTAAAAGTGCTTTTTAAAGTAGGTATTATCTCCCAAGTTAACTGATTTCTCACCACAATGGTGCCAGTTCCGTTTTTAGCGAAGCCAACTCCTAACTATCAAAATACCTGCTGTTACTTAACCCTGCAAATTTTATTTGCAGCTTTGCTGAATTTCTCAGGAAGTTTTAAAATGGAGATTCCCTGTCTGAGCTCCCAGGCCAATACTGGCTTAAGAAACAGGCAGAGGAATAATCTGTTGTTAGCCACGGCCTACTGGGAGTGTGAATCGCACAGCATTTCACAGACCTTGCGTTCGCTGAAACTTTGGCTTGGCAAAATTCATTGGTAAATTCAGCGGAATATAGTGCTCATGGTTACAGATGGTCTGCAGAAACTCAAACTTATATTCCACCAAGAGCTGTAGAGAAGAGAAAAAAAAATAGGATTATACAGGCGGCCTCTGCTTTCTATCCTCTGCAATGGCTCTGGGAAGCTGAGTATTTTACCTTCGGGTCTTTGGGGCTGAACCCAGAAACGTAATCGTTGATCAAGTTGAAGATAAATCCTCGGTCCATGAAGGTCAAACATCGCTGTGGAAGGGGATAAAAGGTGAACCTCCTGCTTCACCTTGACTGAAGGTGCATTCAGTGGGTATGAATGCTATTGATGGGGTAACCCTTGGGTATTTGGGGGCTCCCATCGACAGAGTTTCAATCCTAGAAGCGGTTCTCAATGTCGGCAGGCTGAGTCAGTCCAAGGGGAAGAAACATTTGGCCCTCTCTTTTGCTTTTAAACTAAAGATGGGGAAGGAAGGAGAGGAAGACTACACCACCTTCAAGAAGTTGGCCAAGGAGAAGTTGACATTTCTCGACTCTTCTGGGATTTCGCTGTAACGAATGTTCACATGTGGAATAATGGAGAGCAGCAAAGAATGCAGCGCATGACCGTAGGACTCCGGGAACCGCTGTGGCCTGGGAAGCTGAAGGGGCAAGGTGTGAAGTCCGGCCCAAGCTCCTTGCATTCACACAAGACCCATGTGGCTTGCCATGAAAGTCGCCTAAGGTGTGCTTCTGCCCTTACCTTAATCTTGTTTTCATCCAGAAGATAAAGAGCCATCGACTTCACCAGAATTTCAAAGAAAAACCACGAATACTGGAAGCCAGAGGAAGAGAAAAGAGAGGTGTTCCAGCCAGGTCAGGTCCCCACCTGTTCCCACAATGCAGGAGAAGCCACGATGTGCGTGAGGCCACCAAACGAGCAGTGTGTAGCCTTCCTCCATACCCTTGGCCTGATGGGCTTCAAACTTTGCAAGGGAGAGAGGTGGCCTTGAAGGGCTTCCCTTTCCATCTTTGGTCTCACCTTCAGCATCTTATTGATGGCCAAGAAATCTGCAGACTGCTTGAGAATTGTTGATATGGCTGCTGCCAAGATTTCGTGCGTCATTTTAGCCTGGGGCTGGCCGGGCTTCTCGGGCTGAAAGCAGTACTGTGGGGGAGAAGAGATGTTGGACGCCCTGGACAGAGCCTATGGCCTAGAACGGAGTCTTTTCTCCAACTCACCTTGACGAATGTCCGCAAATAGTGGTCAAGACTCCCCTCGTGGCATCTGGATACGATGTAGAGAAGAACCCTGCAGGAAGGGGTGGAAAAGAAGATCAGAGGAGAGCACATCTCGCTGTTACACGGAAGAGTAGCCCCATCTCCACGATCACAACTCGCTTTCCTATCAAGGCCCGGCTGTCTCGGCAGACGTAGAACAATGCTCAGTGTCCTCCTGCCCATCTTGAGTCGTTTCACTCCAGGGCAGCCCTCTGGCCCGGTCATGACAGAGTCACACAAAGTTACGACGGCTGAAAAAATTGGCTGAGGACCCTTGCTCTCAGGACCGAGGCAGCATCCCCGTGGTCATGGGATTGCAATCATGTGCTTAGCAACCAGCCCGCATTTATGACAGTTGCAGCATCCCTTGGTCGGTCGGTCACCATTTGTGACCTTGATGTCCAGCAAGCAAAATCAGGGAGGGAAGCTGGATTCGCTTAATGGCAAAAAAGGGCTGTAAACTCAGGCATGGTCACGTGATGACTTGTTGACCACAACCTCACTTACTGACGGAGGTTTTGGTGCCAACTGAGGTCATACGGCGAGGACTAGCAGTGTTTGGTTTTTCGCAGGGAGCAACTCTTTTGGAATTGCCCTGGGATAAATTTCTGTCTGAAAATCTCTCCTGCTTGAGCAGGGGGCTGGACCAGAAGACCTGCAAGCCCCTTCCAACTCCGTTATTCTGCTCTTCCGAGCTCACCAGGCGGGTGAGCTTCTGCAACTGACCCGGTCGTGCCACTGGGCTGCATCAGGTCGCCTGCGTGCTGAGAACATTCCCAAGGCAGAAAGGAAGTCAACCCGAAACAGGTCCATTGTCTGTGGCCAAACTCACATAGTGCTGTTGACGGCCACCTCTTCCTCTGCTGGGTGGCTGGTGAGGACCCGGAAGAGTTGCGTAAGAATCACAGGCAGAAACTGTATCATGACCTGGATCTCCATGGCGTGCAAACACTGAAACCAAGATCCGTGGTTAGACTTCAAGAAGGGGCAAAGAAGAAGGTGGTCTTGGGATCTTGGAGCCTTCGCTCGGTCCTTGTTTCCATGAAGGGGACCGCATTTGCACTCCTCCTCCTCCTCCTCCCCCACCCACCGTCCAGTCTCAGCTCACCTTCAGATACTTCACAAGTTCTCCTGGCACTTCTTTGGCACCCCCCTGAATCGTCTGGCAATAGTGGAAGAATTTATGCAGGTGACGATCCTGGCGTGACAGAACAACCAAACCTTAAGAACAGAGCGAGCCGTTTCCACTCCTGCCTCACCTGAGCTCACTGCAATCTGGTAGATTCTTAGCTTGGGGGTGTCTTCTCCTTCAGGCCGGGCAACACACCTCCCTCCTCACCTGGGTTTTGTTTTCCTGAGGAGTGGTTGGGAGTGGGGTGGGGATGGTCATGGCCGCCCTGTTTGAAAGGCTTATTGCTATGGGGTTGCAAAAGGGCCCCTGTGAAGGCCGGTCTTCCTTCCATGTTCCTTTATTTAAGAAAACGTACATGGTCGCCAAATTATGCTCAATGACTCCAGGTGACTTACAAGAATAAAAGTCCAATGCAAGAACAATAGAAAAGCAATCACACACACACACACACACACAAACACACAGACAGTGACAACAATCAAAGGAGCCACTTGATGGTCTCCATCCCACTCTAGGGTCTCCAGGCCTGTTGGCAGAACCAGATCTTCAGGGCCTTTTGAAAGAGCGTTGAAGTGGGAGCCGGTCTTATCTCCATGGGGATGATGTTCCACAGGGAGGGAGCTGCCACGGACAAGGCCCTTCTTCTTGGTCCCACCAGGTTGGACCTACTTGGGAGAGGGGACCCGTAACATACCTGGGTATATATGGTGGACTCCAAGTGTAGCCTCAGCTTGAAGAGGGCCTTGGCTCCATCCACCCACTTGAGGTCGGCATTTGGCTGGAGATCCAAAAGAAGAAAGAGACATCTTTGAAGCTTGGGGTTTGCCTAAACTAGTCTGGGGTACCTGACCAGGCAGTTTGGCCCATCTGGGGATGAAGAGAGCCATTTAATCGGCCCTCGCATGAGAGAGAAAATGTTTCTGTTTTATGTGGAAAGAAAAGTATTTCTAAGTATACCAAAATCCCAGTTCCTCCAATTCTTCAGCCAAGAAGCCATCCGAACAACACAAACAAAGCTGTCCAGTTGTTTGTGGGGTTTGCAGAGCACATCTTGCTTACACGAACACAGTTTTCCAGGAACTGGGACAAATGCTTGGCAGCCTGGGCATTTGCAACAGGGGGGATAAGTTGTACTCCTTGGCAATGCGCCAATGGCACAGGGGCTTGGAACTGGCTAAGAAACCAGGGGTACCTGCCTGGTTGGGTGAAACCTCTGTGGATGTGCTCGGCTTGAAGGGTGAAAAATGGCGTATCCAAAACCACATGTGGGTTGTCCTTCTTATGACGAATCCATCTCACAGCAGCCTTACCTTTCGTGCCTCGGTATCTCCGGCGCCCAGGTAGCCAGCGGGCAGGTTGGCTGAGACTGGGAGCTGCTGCTCAGAGGTGACAATCAGCCCATCTTTCAGCAAAGGAAGCCAGGCAAAGCCGACTGTGGGGACAGAAGAGAGACTGGTCTGCAGAGCGGCAAAAGGTTCAAGTGGCACCTGCGGATCAGATCCTGCAATCCCAGCTGGTTCTGCAAGGACCTTCAGCTAGGACCCCAGAGGACAATTCCCAGCCTGTGCTGTTCATTTAGGAACCTGGGCAGTCGGGCAAGTCCAGAACCGGGGGAAGGAGGGGGTTGGGATACCTGTGGTCTCCACGGCGTCCTGTTTCTTCGCTGTCCCCTTTGTGTTAATTTCGCAGCTGATGTGATAGAAGGTGAACAGCAAGTGATGCTTCTGGTGGAGCTGGATCGGAAGCTGGATTTTGATCTGTGCAAGAGGAGGAAAAGGGAGGCTGAATTCTCGCATGATTTCATTTCTTTAAAAAGATGATCAGTATTTTGTTTTGTCTGGCTGGGGAATTCTGGGAATAGAAATCCACCCATCTTAAAGTTGCCAAGTTTGAAAACATTAAAAGGAGGATCCTAAGCAAACTTGAGTTCCGTAAACAGAAAATAATCTATCTTCTCTCTAATGGAGCGGCTGGTTATTCTTTTCTCACCTCATCGTAAAAGTCGGGGCTCTGATTGTGGTGCAAGACACAGGCGTAGGCGTGCGAGGTGAACAGTGGCCCTCCGGGTTTGCCGTAGAAGCACTGCAGGATGAACAAGATCACAGTGAGGTTGAGAGGAAGAAGACTAAGAAGGCGCGATTATCTCCTTGGACCATCAAAGGTCCTTCCCTCACTTCCCCTGCAACCCTGCTCAGTTCAGCCTCATCGGAATTAGAAGGGGAGATGTTATCACACCGAATCCCACTGCCAGGATTCAGATGAGGGTGGAACAGATCTCCTGATTCCCGGCTGGCCAGGTTTAGGAGCCCAAGATTGAAGGGTTCCAACCTGGTCAACTGGCTCCCTCTAGTGGGAATTCTGGACAAGCTGATGGACCTTCTGTCTTCGTTCATATGGAACGGAGGCCCAATTGGGCCTCTTGGCCCAGATCTAAGCCCCCTCTGTGCCAAGCACTTGCAAAATGCAGTAAGCCCACCAATCAGCTGGCAGGTGGACAGAACCTCCCAAGGGGAAGGAGATCATTCATCTGGCCCAGAGTTTGGAACATAAAGGACAGGGAAGTTTTGGAGATGGAAACATCTCCAGAACGAGCCCCAGACGGCAGCAGAAACTCGACCTGGGGCCCCAGGAGGCCACCAGCCGCCTCAGTGCTAGGGGCCACAAGAGGCCAGAGGATTAGGACCGCCTTCTTGCGAGACGACCCTCTTCCTTGGGCCCGGCTCTGGAGTACCTTTAAGGCTTTGGCGTCTCCTTCATCCGAGTCCTTGAATTCCACCCGGATGGCGATGTTTCTTGCCTGGAAGAGTGACCCACGGTGGGGACAAGGGAATGTTGAGGCCCCCGTTTTTGCCAAGGAAGCTCTCCTCACCCTCCCGTGCGTCTCTGGCAGGAGAGGTCTCCCTGCTCACCTTGGCAAAAGTCTTCTGGCCGTCATACTTCAGGTGCAGAGGGTAGATGTAGAGCCGGTTTCTGTAGGTGGTGAACGGGCAGCAGTACTTGGCCACCTCGGGCACAAATTCGTCGACCTCGAGAGCCAGGCCGTCTCGCTGCTCCCATCCCTCAAAGGGTTTGATGGGGATGAAGGCCGCCGTGACGCAGTCTGGCAGAGGAGGAGAGCCAAAGGCACCCGTGGAGACGGCGCTCCCTCTTTGGACAAGCCGAGCCAACGGGGGAGGCCAGACTCCCGCAACAACTGGAGCGGCAACATTGTAAAATCTGACACAACTCACTTAACAACCGTATCGCTTGGTGAAAGAAGTTCTGGCTGCAACTGTGGTCATAACATGAGGACTACCTGTACATTGGATTGGCAGCCTGAAGGGGATCGACATTTGTCCCATCTCCAGAATATGCCAAGTGGACTTTCAAACCATGGTTTTTGTTACTAGCCATGGTTAAGGCCAAAGTGATGGGTTACTCAGTAGCTCTCTCTCTTTCTCTGGAAGCAACTAATCGATCAACCGATCCATCATTTTGTGCAGGGGTCGGCAACCTTGGCTCTTTTATGACTCGTGTACTTCAACTCCTGAGCGAGCATAGCTGAAGTTGAAGTCCACGAGTCATAAAAGAGCCAAGGTTGCCGACCCCTGATTTTGTGGCTTAGAAACAAGGTTAAACAAGGGGAACTCAAGCCGATGGGTGCCAGAAAAAATGACAGTCTCGCGTTCCTCCATCTTTGTGCCCTGCCCTTACTTGAGAGCTCCAGGGGGACACACTCCAGCGTCACATTCAGTTGACCAGGGATCACTTGCAGCTTTGTCTTCTCCGGTCTGCACAGGAAACAAACAACAACTCAGAAGACCAAACCAGGCAGTCCAACTCAACAACTCTGGGATGAAAAAAATTGGGGCATCTATTTTCTCTCCACTCTCGGCAGCCCAAGGCCCTCTCCCGACCCCGTTGTGCAGAAGGACACTCGTGTCCCAGCAGCCTTACTTCTTATACTCTGCCAAGAACTTCAGCAGGTCCTCCGTGGAGAGTTTGCTGCTCTCTTGCTTATAAAGAGGAGAGAACTTCCCATCCAGGTCCAAGGTGCCTTGGGTGTCTTTGAAGACAGACCTGGAAAGAGAAAAGGGTGTACATTTGGGCAACGTTCCCACCTGCTCATGGAAACCTCACAGCCTCCCAGGTAAATACCCAAACATGGAATTTATGGAGCTCCAGGAATTTAGGCCAGGAAGCAGGTGCTGAAACACAACCAGGAAACAGAATGCAAAGAGTTGGCTTGCTGCTCTTCACATATAAGCCATCTTCCACCCTTCTTAGCCAGATTTCTTTCATTTTAACAGTTCAAGTCAAGAGATCAAATCAAGTTTGGAAGACCTGCAGGCCAAGGAATGGCATTTTCCATACAACTGCCCTGACAAAATGAATCAAAGAAGAATCAAAGTCTGAGACAATGTCAAGGTCAATGTGCATTCAACCTTCTGGAGAATGTAAGCTAAAAAGGGAGACATGTTTCCTGGGGAAGTTGCTGGTGTTTCTTAGATGTGCTGACCAAAGAAAGTTGGTTTATCAAATACCAGTCACAGAGAAAATATTTCTCCAGCATTGTTCAGGGCTATCTGACATCTGGAGAGGTGTTTGGATGGCAAAGGAAGCACTCTGAAAGGCCAGTAAACTTCCAGGGATGGAGATTTCAACCAGGAAATGTCTGAGGAAGAGTAGTAGCAGCAGACTCCTGGAAGAGCAAGGTCAAAATAGGTGGTCTTCTATTTGAAGGTCCTTTGGAAAACCTTCAAATGCCATCTTCAAATGGCAGTTTGATCTGGTAGCTATGGGCAAACGACTTTAGAATAGAATAGAACTGGAAGGGACCTTGGAGGCCTTCTAGTCCAGCCTCCTGCTCATTTCAGACAATGGACTGTCTAGTCTCCTCTTAAAAATCTCCACTGATGGAGCGCCCACGATTTCTGAAGGCAACTTCTGTTCCACTGGTTAATTGTCTCCACTGTTAGGAAGTTTCTCCTCCTGGCATCTTCCACTCATGTGAAGGACAACATGTTGGCATTGGCCTCAGCACACAGAAGTAGCCTCACCTGACCGCCCAAGCAAAGGGCATCCGGTACTGTCCAAGACGGCTGCACACCACCTTCGCCAGCTTGTGGACCTTCTGCGCTGTCTGTGAAGGAAGGAAACAGATCAGATGTGGACAGCTGGTTGAAGTTGGAAGATGAATGTCATCTAAGAGTGGCGGTGGGCAGGCCAGGCGGAGCACCAATCTCAGATGTCAGCTAAGGCAAGTTCCTAAAACCAGAGGAGTGAGGTTCCCCCAAGATAGGCCCATAAATGTTCTAGGTGAGCACCGAGAACAATCACCAATTGTTGCTCAGCATCATTTTGCTCCTTTCCCTACCCAGGAAGAGAACAGGTGGGCAAAAGGGGGTATATGCAGCTCAGTAAGTAAATTCTGCCCCCTCTACACATCTCTATCCCCAATCCAAGATATGCTGCATGTCTTGTCCATGTTCAACTCTCAATCTCTTAATAACTTGATGGGAACATTCATAAAATACCTTCACACATTGTGCTAAGATATGGCTCATTTGATTTGGGTACGTAAGTTCAATCTTTCTTATTTGCCAGCCATTAATGCCTCTTATGTGCTCAACCACCGTTGTTATCTCAACAGGATGTTTCCTGCCTTCCATGGTGTAACACAAACTGAAGGAGCTTTGTGGGATGGGAGGTCCCGCCTTAAGACCCCTCATCGCCTTCTTTCCCATCCCAATGCAAGGCGAGTCCATCCCGTGGGATCTGCTGTACCTTTGCAGGATCTGAATTCTTGATGTACGGCTCCACACTGTGGGCAATGCTTCCTTGAAGCACCTTCTCCACCCGGGCAACGAGAAAAATTTCTGGGTGGGGGTTGGTCACAGAGAAGACCCCCTTTGTGTAAAAGAGAAGCAGAGCATCAGAACTTGCAAAGCTCCTAAAGATGGACAAGACAACGTGAAGGCCATCATTTGAGAGAGTCTCAGCTAGAAGCTCAGGCCTACACAAAAAGGAGAAGTGCAAAATATTTTAGGCCCTGTGGGTCTGTCCTTAGTTAAGAGAGAGTCCCAACTCCACCAACTCTCTCTTAAGCAAGGACGGAAGGCTCCTAGCAGGCGGGTGAGCTCACCTACAAAACGGGTGGGCTGTAAAATAGTTCCTCATCTCTGACTGACATAATCTGTATTTCCAGGATGTAACTCAAAATCTGATTCCTGCTGGCCAACCAGGTGTAGGAGTATCCACTGTAAGAAACGTCCCTGCCCTGGCTTTGCAATAGGATGCCATTTTTGTAAGAAGCTCCGCATTTGGATCCCCCCCCAAAACACAGACCAGTTGTTGGGAAGAAAGAATAAATCTGTGTTCCACTGTGTTTCCTCCAGCACGCAGTTGTTTACTGAGAACTAAATAGTACATTGCTGCAGGTTAGGTTTAATTTAGCTCTTATTTCCTTCGGAGGCTTCGTCCCTGTTAAATCTGAGATCTGGTGGAATCCACAGAGCTTCTCACCTGCTTTATGTAGCGCAAGCTGGACTCCGCCATGCTGTGGAGGGAACGGCTGTTGTCGGGGCTGCTTCCAGGCGCTTGGTCGGAAGAGTCAGGCAGCATCTCCCGCACAGGGCCAGGATTTAAGTCCACGTGGAAATCTGCTGAGATCTTGCAACAGCTTTTCAGATCAAAGAGAGCCAGGCTGAGGAAGAACGGTTCTACCTGGGAGCACAAAAGAAGACCCTTAGGTTAACATTAACTTGACATTCTACAGAAGGGAATAATGGATTTTGAAGAAGAAGAAGAAGAAGAAGAAGAAGAAGAAGAAGAAGAAGAAGAAGAAGAAGAAGAAGAAGAAGAAGAAGAAGAAGAAGAAGAAGAAGAAGAAGAAGAAGAAGAAGAAGAAGAAGAAGAAGAAGAAGAAGAAGAAGAAGAAGAATGGGTTACTTCAAACTTTGGCATTGGAAAAAGCAGGGTTCTCACTTGAGGCACAAATGACCAAATTATCCTACTTTGGACACGTGATGTGAAGACCCAGCTCGGTGGAGAAGGCTGTTAGGCTGGGAAAGGTGGAAGGAAAGAGGAGAAAAAGATGACTAGCAGTAAGGTGGAGGGACTGAGTTGCAGCAGTGATGAGTGTATTGGAAGGACCAGGTTGGGGACAGATCATCTGGGTGAAAATCTATCTCTATGGTTGTTAAGAGTGTCAACAATGACTTGTTGGCATACAGTTAATGCCAAAGTGGGACTGCCTTGGGGGAGGCATCTTCTGGGAGACTGGTGGGCTTCCACGTGCTGCTGGTTGGCTGCCAGGAGAACATCTGCTGGACCAGAGAGCCAGGGGCCTGATCCAGCAGGACACGGCTGATGTTCTTACGACACATTGTAAGGACCAGGAAGCCCTTTGGGAGTGAGTAAATAAAAATGTGGGGAAGGCTCTGGCAACAAAAACACATAATGGGTGGGGGCCTACATTTGAAGGGGGGTCCTTGGCGCTGTCATTCAGTTGGGCCAGGAGGTTGAAGGTCAGGGAATGGCAGTTCAGCAGGAAGCGTGGCTGTCCCCTTTCCTCAAAGGGACCGATGTCCACCTCTAGTCCGGAGAAATCAAGTCTCTAGGAGAGAAAAAGGCAAAGGGGATTCTTTTCCCACCTGCATCAGGCGGAGAGAGGCTGAAGATCTTCGTATTTGCAAAGGAGGGGCAAATGGCACATATTTCAAAAATATCTCCCTTTTCTCTTTCTTCTTTTCTTTTCTTTCTTTCTTTCTCTTTCTTTCATTCCTTTCTTTTTCCTTTCTCTTTTCTTTTTTTCTCTTTCTCTTTCCTTCATTTCTTTCTTTTCTTCCTTCCTTCCTTCCTTCCTTCCTTCCTTCCTTCCTTCCTTCCTTCCTTCCTTCCTACCTACCTACCTACCTGCCAGCCATGCTTTTTCACTGAGCCAAGAACCTCCAGCCCCAAAGGATCACCTGCACTTCTGGATCAAAGGAGAAGAGATTTTGCCTGCCTTCACTGCGGCTGAGTTTGCTGAGCTGCTCCGTTTCTCGGCCGTACTGAAAGAGAACAGACCCTGCGTGAGGCTGTGATCGATGGAAACTGGGGGAAGCAAAATAGTGAAAACTTTGATAGAGAGAAGCTGGGAAGGGGGGGGGGCTCTGTGTGGCAGGACTGCCAAACCCATAGGTAACCACCTATGCTGAAACAATTCTCCCTCCTTGCAGTTTGAGCCTAAAACAGACTCAGATCTGGCTCTCAATGCTCAAGTATGGGTAGGCGAAGATCTCCCGGAAGGGCTTTGCAAAGAGTGAGGTGGGCCGATCCAGCTGTTTCCCTGCTTCCTGGCAGAGAACGCCGAAGCCAAGGTTACCTTCATCAGCTCTGGATGCAGGCTTCTTCCTAAGCTTTCCAAGATGTTCTCCAACTTTCCATGGCTGCTGGAGTCATCATCTGCAAAGTCACAAAAAGCAGATGTTGCAGAGGTACCTGGCCAGAAGAGACAATGGCTTCCTCCGGAAGACCTGGGAAATTGGGACGAAGGGCCGGGAAGCTGGCCGGGAATTTCCTCTCCCACCAGCAGGGTCACGATCCGGCGGCTCACCGATGCCAGGGCGCAACCTGGCCTTTCTCTTCAGCTTCACCCTCCTCTCTTCTGGGAACTGCCTTGGATGCATCCCAGCAACCGCAACCCCCGAAGAGGCCGGGGAGGGAGGGAGGGAACGGATGCTGAACCAAACCAGTTTCAGTCAGGGAGGGGGACCTGTGCAGTTTTGGGCACGGTGACTCTGCTAAACCTGAAAGGATCCTGGGAAAAGCTTATCTTAAGCAAGCCTTGGAGGTGGGTGATTGAAAATAGAACGGGTGTACAAACAGTGCCAGATCTGAAGCAGCAACGGTGCAGCAAGAGATCCATCCACCCTCTTCTTCCTCTCTGTGTGTGCGTGTGTGCGTGTTTGTTTGTGTGCCTGCATGTGGTTGCATCAGGATCTGTCTCCATGGCGGGTCCTCACCAGGCACGAACTCCTCCTTCTTCTCTGGCCCCAAGCCCTCCGTGCTGGCCTGGAGGACCTTCCGCAGAGTGGCTAGCCAGTCTCCCATCTCCGACTCCGTTTCCGCGGCCAGGTAGTGGCTGTACTTGTCCAGCATCTTGAGCTCAAAGGCATTTCGACGCATCTTGGGGCACTGGGGGAGAAAGGCAGGGGACCTTTTGAGGCTGGGGGTGACACCACCCTGGACCCCCACTTTTCCTCCTAAAGCGCTCAAGCGGGGACAAAAGTTCCTTCCGAGACCGAGCGGGTGGCCTTTGACTTCCGGCCGCAGCTGAGCCCAACATTTCTGCTGCTAAGCGAAACAGCCGTTAAGTGAGTTTTGCCCAATTTTACAACTTTTCTCTCCACCGTCGTTAAGTGAATCACTAGTTGTTAAATTAGTCACACGGTCGCTAAGTGAATCCAGCTTCCCCCTTGACTTTGCTCGTCCGAACGTCACAAAAGGGGAATCACGTGACCCTGGGTTGCTGCAACCGTCACAAATACAAGCCAGTTGCTAAACGGCTGAATTTTGACCACGTGATGGGGGGGCCCTGCAACGGTTGTAAGTGTGAAAAATGGCCCTAAGTCGCTTTTTTTCAGTGCCGTTGCAGCTTCGAAGGGTGACTAAATGAAGCGTTGTGAGCCGAGGGCTGCCTGCACTCTGCCACTTCCCTCCTGGAAAGTCTGGGGCCCCCGGGGGTGCAGAGGCGGCCTCGGCCAGGCTGCGAGCCTGAATGCTGGAAGGGCCGTCAGAAGAAGGTGGCCCCCGATTCCCCCAGCAAGCAGCCCTCCTTCCGCTTCCCTCTCGGAGCGGCTCCCGAAGAGCCAGGCTGGCTGCAAAGCTGCAAGGTTTCCTCGCAGATTAATGTGGAAGGAAAAAAATATCTGAGATGTTCACTTGGAGTTTTGGTCGAGAGGTTCATTTTTCAAAATATAAACTAACCAACAAAACCCTTTGGTGGTTCGCAGTCCAAAGTAAAATAAGAAAAAATTAAGGAAGGAGAAAAGAGTAGTTGCACTCCGGCGAAGCTGAGAATCTATATGATTCTGGTTCATAAAACCAGCTGAGCGTTGCCAGTATTTTGTTCTTGCTTTCCTTTGCTTGAACTTTGGTTGAAAGTATTTCCCAATAACCAGTGAGAAATAAATTGACAGAAGACAGACAGACAAAGAGTAGATCCATACTAGATCCTCTCCAGCAAGAATCTGCCTATGGGCTTGCAAATTCTCTAGCAAAACCTTTTGCAAATCCTCACCTGCACAACGTCTATGCAAGAATCCAGGAAGATGCATCCTTTGGATTCCTTGGAAATCTTCTCATCTTTGTAGGAATTGAGGATGTAAGAGCCATCTGGAAGCTGCGTCAGGTAGAAGTACCTTTTCTTGAACACCTGCTCAGAAAAAGAAAAAAAAGCTCACCGTTAGAGATGGTTGATCTCCCGGTATGAATTCTGCTCCATTCTGCTCATTTCAACTTGAGACAGAATTCCAAAATCTTGAACTTTACGCAAAGTAGGTTGAAACCAGCAATTGTGGCATTTTCTATGCAGGGGGTGTATAGAAGCGAAACAGCCACGGCTGAGACACAGCATCTGTGGCAATGATTCTCAGTGTGGTCCACAGACCATCAACGATCCGTGTTCTGGGCCTCTAACTTCATCCATTCTCAAGCAGGCAAGCTCTTCCAGAAATTACAGAGGCATCTTTTCCACCCAAACAAACCTAGTTTGTTTTTCTCGGCTCCCTGCAAAATGAAATCAAAGTGCTCCGAGGAGTCTCTTACTTTCATGGTCACAGTGATGGTACTGTTGACGTTGGCCTTGTACAACCAGCCTTGCCTGATCACACCACCCTTTTGGGAGCACAGCGAGGAAGCGTCCTGGAAGAGAGGAGTATTCTGAGAGCGAAAATTATTGCAAGGAAAGGGGACCCAGTGATAGCTCGATTAAAGTTTCCATCCACAAATGTCTCCTATTTCAGTCGGGCAGGTGTGGCAATGATGGGATATTTGTGTTGATAATCCTTATCCTCTCCACCAACCGGCTCTGCTCCTTTGCCCAAGGGCTTGTAGACCACAGAGGAACCCTTGGCCACACAGGGCAAGAATCCCAAGCTCCAAAGGATGAGAAAGCAGCCCCTTTGTGATCCTGTAGGTGCTTCAGATCCTCTATTCTGTGTGAGCCCTTCTAATGAAACAGCTCCCTTTCAAACGCTGCAAGAGGATTTTCTGTTGTGTGGGTGTGGCGGGTGCCTTTTGCTCCTGCACATCGACCCTGCCTAAGGCTGGGTTGGCAACCAGCACACGGCTCAAGCTGAAAATTACATTATAAAGGCCGCTGGGCGGACACCCGCCAGAGGCAGGCCAGAGGCAGTGTTCTTCTCAAGAATGTTAAAACTAAAATCATAAAGACAAAACAGCAGTGCTATTTTCAGGTTTGGCCAACCGTCTGGCCTTCTTTCACCATCTCTGCAGGTGAGCTCTGTCTTCTAAACGAGGCTCAATATTTATTCTATGCTACAAACTTCTAGAAAGAAGGCAGGAGGATCCTGAAAATTAAGTGAACTTTGTGCATTGCGTGAAGGAGGCTGCGCTTTATTTCCTTGTGGCACCCAGTGGGAGCTCTTGTTGCACTTGGTGGGAACCTCTAGCGTGTGCTCTCACCTCATCTTTATCAAAGTCTTCATCAATTTCAAAGACGTGGCTTGGGACCTTCTCTGGCCTGAAGGATTTGCTAAGTGAAGACAACACGTTTTACTCAAGTTACATCATATTTTTTTAAAAAAACCATAATACTAATAATTAGCAAACAAAAAGGGTCCTTGAAGACTATTTTGGGGGCCAACTCACCCACAGGGCACCACAACTTTAAGGAATCCTGCCCAAGGATTCCTCCCCCAAGCTCAGTTGTTGGGTGGTCCATGGATTATACTAAACCCTTAATTGTTTCATTAAATCACTAAGATTCTTGGAGGCCGAGGAAAACACCCTGGCCTGGCCCTGCAAAACGCAGTGTTGTAAGATCCCGTCCGACACACAAGCCTGGGCATGCAAGAAACACCCACCCTTGGAGAAAGAAATGCTTACCATGGTAACATTCGGAAATCACCAGAATATTCGTCATATTTGTAGTTCACAACGTACCAGTCTGAGCTGTATGCTTTAATGCACTGAAAAGAAAATTAAACCTGGCTTGTTCAAATCCGCGCAGAACGAATCAGAGCAGCAGCTGCAAAACTCAGCCTGAGTGGAACTGCAGACTGAAAACTCACTGAGGAGCAGCTAAGAAATTAGATGTATAAAGATGTGTGTGTGTGTGTGTGTGTGTGGGTGTGTTGGCATTCTCCACTGCTCAAAGCCCCCCTGCTCCCTTGTTTGCTCAGTTGTGGCTGCCTCGCAGACAATGGCTAGACCTCTGGGGAAGGGGAGGCAGCTGCCTTGTGTCCCCTACTGAGATGGGGGATTCAGCTGGAAGACTTCGCCAAGGGGATGGTCCTTGACTTGCAATGGTTCATTTAACGACCGAAGTTATGACACTGAAAAAAAGTGACTTGTGACCGTTTCCCACACTTACAAGTGTTGCAGCATCCCGGGGTCACAGGATAAAAATTCGGACTCTTGGTAACCGGCTCGTATTTAAGATGGTCACAGTGTGTCCCGGGGTGACGCGATCCCCTTTTATGACCTTCTGGCAAGCAAAGTCCACGGGGGAGCCGGATTCACTTAACAACCGTGTGACTAAGTTAACAACTGTGGCAAGGAAGGTCATCCAATAGGGCAAAACTCACTTAACAACTGACTCGCTTAGCAACAGAAATTTTGGGCTCAGTTGTGGTCGTAAGTTGAGGACTCCCTGTCCTCCCCTGGGACTTGCAGAAATGATTTAAAGCTGCGGATCCCTCCCTTTGGACAAGGCAGGGCTATTTACGGACAGGATTTCCTCTGGAATTTCAATATTCAGGGTCTCCTAAGTGGGGCAGGTCATGGGGCCGCTTAAAACAGTAAAAAGGACAAGATGCCTTTAAAAGTAGCACAGGAAAGATAGCACACAATGTTGTAAATGCTGCCACGCAGAAAAATTGCGGTTTATTTGGATTTGTTTTTGCCTTGAGAGTTACGCAAGCGAGGGAGTTTTTAAAGAAATGAAACGTGTGACTTGCTTCCTCTTTTGAAAATGCTGAAGAATCGAAGCTGCCTTGCCAAAGCTGGTGCTTCCTCTAGAAAGACTAACTACAACTCCCATCCTCCTCCTCTAATGACCAATGGTCCAATCTAGGAGAAGAGAGTCGGGGGTCTCACCTCTTGGACAAAGAGACTCTGGGCCTTCTTCAAAGCATCTCCTGGCACGGAGGAATGGACAGTTCTCCTCTGGCGACTGATAACGGAGAGCTGGAAGGAAAGTGGGTTGGGGGTTCCAAAATGATTGAAGACCCTCCGGGTGGAAGGAAAGTTAGGGAGGGGTCTTCCCTTCCTGCCTGAGCAGGATCTTTCAGAAGCATCTAACTAGGCTTGGGGGGAGAGTAAATCCACCTTCTGAAGTTGTCTTATGGTTGGACTGGACAGGACCTCGCTTGGGGTGGCCCCAGGGCATGGGGACACCTTCTAAAGGAAGGCTGTTGAAAAAATCCCTGCCCCAAGAGCCTCCTGGGGTTTATCTGTGGGATCCTTCTGAGCTATCTCCACGGCCAAACACGGAACCAAACATGGTTCCAGAACAGCCACGTTTCTCCTGGCCCATTTCTTTGGTGTAGGAGGCCAGGTGAGCAGGTCGCAGCCTGAGAGGCCTCCCAGAAGGGAACTGGGTGGGGAGCGCCCGCCTGACACCCCCCTCCCCCAGTGATGGAGAGCAACTCACTGAGGCATCTTCCATGGGAAACATGAGCAGGTCTCGGAAGGGATCGCTGTAGATCTGCGCTTTCCGTTGGCTGATCACATTCTCGTAGTCCAAGGGTTGGCTCACCTTCGTTTTTTCCTGACGAGACACAGGGAAGAAGGCCTGGTCAGATCCACCGGAAGGGCCCCTGGGTTGGGTGGCACCAACGCCACGCAGAGGAGAAAGCAGGAGAGGAACAGACCCAAACTATGTTCCTGAGAGGAAATACGGGCTGCTCCCAAATGCCACCACGGATGTAGGAGATGGGAGTTGTAGTCCAGACCTTGGGCCAGGAGGCTACAATGGTGGCCACATTTTCTTTCATCCAATACATGAAGCCCCTTTGTGTCTACTCCAAATAAATACATATTCTGTCTATAGTTGCCCTGCCTCCATCTGCTTTCGTTTCCTCCGTTTTCAGCAACTGGGTCCTCCTTGGGGCAGGGAATTGTGCCCTATTTTTTTGTTTTTGCAAAGTGCCAGGCACTCTGATTAAGCCATGTTAAACCAACAAAGTGCATAGCAAGAATACTACGCCCTGATGCCGACAATTAGAATAATCTCCCATGGAAAAAGGAGCGGGTTCCTTGGTGAAGCAGGCTGAAGATTTTTATGCCAGGCACAAGGCAGGAAAAGGCCACCCCTTTGCCACCCGGCTGGTGCCCCTTCTGCTTTCCCCTTCTTAGATGAAACGTGATGCTTGCATTTCTTAAGGATAATAAATTTGCCAAAAAGCACTGGATTTGCCCATCCCATGCCAACTGTGGGCCAATCCTCTTTCCCTGTTTTTGGACAGGTGCCAATGCCCTGGCTGCTGTCCACTCCTGGCAAAAGAACAGAGCTGACCATGAGATAAACAGCTGCTATTTTAGCCAGAACGCCTTAGATGTGAATTAGCAGGACAAAGCAAAGGGAAAATTAGAGATAAACAAGAAGGGTGGAAGATAATTTGCTGAAAACCACCCTTTTCCAGCTGGGAGGTTTTTGAAAGTCTAGACCGGTATTTCTCAACCTTGGCGACTTTAAGAGATGTGGACTTCAACTCCCAGAATTCCCCAGCTACCAGCTGCTTGGCTGCTGGCTGGAGAATTCTGGGAGTTGAAGTCCACATATGGTCCCACCATTGCCAGCTAGAATGACTACTGGTGAAGTTCAAGGTCATCTGTTCAATATTCAGAAAATGATAGTAAGCAGATCCCTGGGAATTGCAGGGATAATCCTTGCCAGATGACAATTATACAGATGTTTTGAAAAGGCTCCATCAAGTGTCGGTCCTGGAACCTTTCACCATGAGGACTTTGGGGCTCGCCCTGGAGAACTGTCAGCCTGCGGTGGCCTCTGCCAGGATCACCTGTGCAGTTGCCTGCTTTCCGTTCTCCCCACAGCTCTTTGGAAGCCCTCAGGCCCTTCACAGGACATTGTTGGTCTAAACCCGTGTGTTTTTCAACCTCGGCAGCCTTCGGATGGGTGGATTTCAGCTCCCAGAATCCAATTAAAGTGGGCAAGGCTCCACTAAATGGAAATGATCATAATTCTTCCAATCTTCATTTTTCTTTTTCATTTTTTTTGCTCACGACGCTCGAAGCGGAAATGCTTCAGGAAGTGGCCAATGACAAAGCATCTTCTGTGCCACAGGAACCGATTTCAAAAGTGCAGCTGCTCGTCTTTTCAGCTGCAGCTTTCCCTGCCTCTGAAGCCCTGGGCCTGCCTCTGCCTCGTCAGGACCGCCCTTCTGACAGCATCAGCACCAGAGGCATTTTTAGTTCTCCACCACAAGCTTTCCAGCAGCCAATTAGTTCCTCTGGTCTGGAGCACAACCGAAAGATCCAGTTGCAGACCTCTGGGAGAAGAATGCTTTTACCGATCCATACCTGCATTTTTTTGCTTTAAGGAAAGGAGATGAGCTCATGCCTATCTTGGATCCAATGAGGGCACCTTCCATTTAATTCAGCCATGATGGGAAGGCTGATCTGCGGCCATTAAGGTGACCTGGATCTCCTTAATTAGCCCTTGTGCTATGATGGAAATCAACCTCGCCTCTCCCCCTGCATCAAACGAGGCATCCATCAAAACTCTTAAGTGGCGCTTTAGCTGCAGCACCTGAAAAGGTTCCTTTTTGATGCTTTTTGAGGCCGTGCAAGCTTTAAAAAAACAAAGCAGGTTGCATCGCAAAATCTCACTTCCATATCCTGCAAAGTTGCTTGAGCTCTGAGGAAAAAAAATGTGGAGGAAATGCAATGCAGAAATAATAAACATCTCAATAAATAGGGAGGCACTTTTAGCAGCCAACTATTCTCCACAAAAAGGATGCAACTCTGGTTCTTGAGGGAGGGAGGGAGGAAATGTATGAGCAAATCTAGAGGAGAGGAGCGTGGATCCCATTTCTTTATGATCCATTCACAGACATCTCTTAAATTCCCACCTCGAGACCTCGCAAATACAAGCAGTCCTCAGCTTACAACCACTTGTTTAGTGACCAAAGTTACAACAGCACTAAAGAACTTAAGACCATTTTTCACAATTATGACTGTTGCGGCACCGCCCCCGCCCCCCAGGGTCACGTGATTAAAATTCAGATGCTTGGCAGCTGGCCCATAGTTATGGCGGTTGCAGCATCCGGGGTCATGTGATCCCCTTTTGCGACAAGCAAAGTCGCTGGGGAAGCCGGATCCTCTTAACCACTGTGTGACGGTGGCAAGAACGGTAGTGAAATGGGGCAAAACACACTTAACAACCATCTCGTTTAGCAATTTTGGGCTCAGCTGCGGTTGTAAGTCAAGGACAACTATAGACTGAACCTAGCTGCCCCCCCCCCCAAGAGGAGGTCCCACCAGTGGATCCCCCACTGTGGGTCAAAAGAACTGCATCCAGGCAATAGGCACTCCCCTCCCCCCAAATCCTGGGTGGGTGGGTCTCCAGAGCCCCTCCAAACCATGATATTTGGCATGACCCAAGAAGCCACTTCTTCAATTCCGCTGAGCACGGCCCAGCAAGTGCATCTCATTAACTCAGTTTCACTTCGGTCTAAATTAACACCTGCTTTGCCATCCCTGTTCAGAACAATTATCTTCAAAGAACATCAAAGGGAATTCCACCCCAAAGTCATCGTGCAGCACACAGATCCCACCCCCCCTTCCTCCTCCCCACAGCGCTGCCCAGACTTTGATTAAAGCAGAGACCAGCTGAAATTAAAGCAGCAATGGATTTCTCCCCAGAAACGGGGTGGGGAAGGATATTTGAACCAAGGATGAGCAAAAAGGAAACCAGGATCCACCAAACATCCATAACAGTCTCAGCCATCCGGTCTTCCCCTTCTCAATAAGCGTTATGGGTCACAGCCAAGATAGGATGGATCGGGAGCAGTTTTGTAAACAGAAAGTCTTGGAGGGCTCAAAAAAGTGGCAGACCAGGTATTTCTTCCAAACCTGGAGGTGCAAAAGGGGGGCCTCAATTTCCCAGGCCAAAAAAAAAAATACAAAAAGAGGTTCTTTGTGTTGGACACACCAGAAAAGTTTTTATCCTCTGCTCCCGTCTCCGGGGGCAGCCACGTGCAAGGGAGGAAAGCTTTTCATTCAGAAGGCCAATTCTAGGTCAAAAGAGAAAGTTGGAAAGGGATATTAAGTGCGGGCTCTGGGCCAGAGAAAAGGAGTCATGGAACGGAAACGTGGGCGTTTTCTTCCTGTTCTAGAAATATGGTAATGCCAGAAAATATATTTATTATTTCTGATTTATATAGCTGCTTCTCGCAATGGAACGACTCTTGGTGGCTTACAAGAGTTAAAAACTGCAAAAAAGGACCAAAATCTTAAAACACATAAAGCCATATAAAAAAGCTAGCAATAAAACCCACAGCTGAGTAACCACATTCCACACAACTGTTGTATAAGCTTAACTACACATTCAGATCCTCCAAACTCTGTCTATATACGTTTTATGCGTGTTGTGTGTGTAAGCTCATCCTAATGTTAAGTGTGGCTAATACACAGTGCAAGCATCTGCTTTCAAACTCAGCCACATCTGTTTCATAAGCGGTCATGGGAAAGCAAGACAAACTGCACCCCACATACCGTAGGAACTCTCTCTCAAACAAAGAAGTTCTCCCCTCCAGCTGCTGGTTGTTTCCAAAGGACTTCAAAGCCCATCATTTAGGCAGAGAAAAGAGCCTAAGGACCTCCCATATCATTCTAGCTGGGGAATTCTGGGAGTTGAAGTCTACAATTCTTAAAGTTGTCAGGTTTGAAACACGCTGTTTTAGACCGTGCTTTGATCTGATTTCAACTGACCGGCATACATTCTAAAAAGACCCAATTTAAATGAAAGCGTTTTATTTCACACTGGTGCAAGCAAACCTCTCATTTCAGTTGCTTTCAGTTTACATAAACAATGTTCAAAACCTGTCCTCTCTTTTAGGACTGTGCTAGACAGTTTATCTAAAAATACTTGATGCTGTCTGGAATAGTCGCCAAAGGCAGACTTATTGATTACAAATCTTAAGCAGGTAACTTGCTTGCTTGGCTAAGTTCTTGGCAAGCCATCTGTTGTTTTCAAGTGATTTTATCGGAAAGCAGGGGGGGGGGGAAGATGACTGAGTGCAAGGCCAAAGAAACACCATCTGGTCCCCAAGTCAAGTTTGCAAGCATCTGCCCCATCAAGACAAGAGCTGGATTGAAACTTAAGTTTAGCTTTACTTAAATCCCACTAAGCGAAGCCTAGATTTATATAAGCATCCCTCAAGAGGAGTTTCTTTCATAGCATCTGCTTGGCACCCCAGGGGCATGTTGCCATCTGCCTCTCTGTTCCTCAGAGCCGAGCCGGGCCCTGACTCTGACTAAGATGCTAAATGCTCTCTGCACGTGGACGTAGGCTCTCTTGCCCTGACTTTGCAGGATCAGAAAAGCTGGTTCTTTCAGAGAAGAAAGGCTGGGGGAGTACCCAATCCTTGCACCCACCCACTGTAAAAGCAGAAGCTTCTCTTCCCTGGTCCTGCTGGCAAAGGACAACAACCACCACCACAGCTAAAAAGTGCCAAGACTTCCCCACCCACCTCCTGGCATCTCTGCAGGAAACATTTTCCTGCTGCTTCTGGTCTGAATTCTTGTTTCTGGATGCTTTGGAAAAAAGAACCTGCTTCAGAAGATGGCCGTGGTGATGCCAGCACTACCAACGCCCCCCCACCCCGGACAGCTGTGGCTACGTGATTCACTTCCTGCCTGGCAGAGCTGCAAGGGGACCTTTCGCAGGAACTCGGCCTAAAGGGAGCCCTGGGACTGGGCCTCCCCTGCCTGCCTGGCAGCCTTGTCCTCTCTGCTCTCAAGGCTCTCCCAGACACCCCGCTTAATTAGCTATTTGTGGGCTGGGGGTTGCCTCCCCTCCCCAAACCTGCCACGTGTCAGTGAGGAGCAGATGCTCTTCCGGGGCTGAGATGGTGCCCAAGGGGGGGGGCATGGAGGAGGCCGGGCATCCTTGGAAGCTGCAGCAGCATCCTCAGCCTCACCTGAGCACCTCCCTGGCCTGACTGCCTCCCAAGTTCCCTTTTCCCCCTTGGAGAGGAAGGCCGGGAGGGCTCCGAAGCAGCACCAGATGCTGCAGGTAGGGGCGAAGGGGGGCGGTGGAGGGATTAGCAGGTGCATGAGGGGAGAGAGAGAGAGAGACCACCTCCCCGCCCACTACGAGTCCAGGTTGCTGCAGATCGCAACAGCTTCCAGGAAGTGCGCGGGGAGGGGGGTGTCTTCCTGCATCCCTTTGGCTCCGGGATGCTCAGCGCCTCCAACTGCTCGGATCCGGAGACGGGCCGGGGGGGGGAGGCGCTCCGGGGAAGGAGGCTCCCAGGGAACGCGGCAGGCGGGGCGGGGGGCGAGAGCTTCCAAGGGAGGGGGCCGGGAGAGGCGGGTTGTGGGTTTTTTTTGAGCTTTCCCACCCGCAGCGCCCGTGGGGGGGTCTCGGGGCATCCGCGGCGCTGCCCCTTCCCCTCCCGGGCGCGGCGGCGCCTTCTTCGGCGGGCAGGGCGTCCGGCAGCGCGCTTCCTCCCTGCCTCCCGCCCGCCGTCCAGGGCGCGTCCAGAGCGCCGGCTCTCCTCCCCGCCCGGTCCCGCCTCACCTGCGCCGGGGAGCCGCGCACCGCCTCGGAGACGCTGTGCCGCAGCTCGGCCGCCGTGCCCGGCTTGCTCAGCCGCTTGGTGAACTTGCGCACCTCCGCCGCGGCCATGGCCGGGCAGCCCGCGGGGACAAAGGCAGCGGCGGGCGGGGCGCAGCGGGGCCGGGAAGCGCCGCGGCTGCTCCGGGCGGAGGGCTCTGAGCGCCCCCTGCCTGCCCGCCCGACCGCCCGACCGACGCCCGCCCGGAGCCCCGCCGCCGACCCCGCCCCGCCTGGCAGCCGGGCTCCGCGGGGCGGGGACGAGGAGGGGCGGCGCAGTCCGGCGCTGCCTTGAGCCGGGCCGCCCGGCAGCGCCGCGGGTCTCCAAGCGGGCCGGCGGAGGCTGCGAGTCGGCCCGCGGCGCCCCTCCCCGCCCCAACGCCGGGACTGCCCGCGAGGCTGCCGAGGGGGAGGTGGGGAGAGAGACCCCCCAACCCCGGCAGGTGTTTGCGCGGTGCGGCTATTGGGCGTTTCCCCGAAAGCAGCCGGGACCCCGAATCCGGACGTGGGCCGAGGCCGGGCCAGTTGAGGCTTTGGGGGAAAGCCGCCCCTCCGAAGTCGGGGATGGAAAAGACGGAAGACCGCGGACCGACCGGGGCCAAGCGAAAACCTTCCCGCCGCTCCGCGTGTTGTGCGATTAAAAAGCAATAACACCAACAGCGACGTTTTTCTCAGCGTGACCCATTTTTAATAAGACATCCTCTGTTTTCTTAAGCAGCAGCCACCGTCAACAGCCTTCCTGCAGGTTTTGCCCCTGCAAAACGGTTGCGTCATTGGTATTATTTTACAAATATTTACAAAGCCTTTTAAATTCAGTTTTAACTCTAAACAAGGATAACAAAAACAAAACTTAAAACTACAATATTTTAAAAATATGTAAACAGTTTTATTTTACATCGTTGTAAAATATAAGAATTGTTCCTAATGCAGCTTAAGTTGCTTTAAAGTGAGCGTAGTATCCCTGTGCCTGGGATTAAGGAATGAGAAACTCTTTCGTAGAAATATTGTGCTCCAGTGTGCAAAAAGGGAACAGGACAGAATCGAGAGTGCACAACAGTGAGAAGACCACGTTATAAAACACCGAAACGAGGTTGCCGCTAATCCATCTGCGGGGTTAGGAGTCAACGAAGGAGCCATCTCACAGAACTTAACGGGTCTGGCCAGAAATGCAGCTCGGTGAAGAGAAATTAAAAGACAGATCAGCTTTGCAGGGGCCTCTGGGCAGAGGGCCTTTAACTTTGTGCAACTGCAAGGAATTACAGGCCTGCCCCTATTTGGGCACCACTGAATCGACTAAATTTTCACCTGTGCAAAACTGTTCCTAGGCGACCCCCGGAGGAGCATCTCTGCGCATAAATATCTCGCTACGCTTTTTGTGCAGGCTTGTTCTGCGTCCGGCGCATTACGCAGCAGCAGAATTATCCAGAAATTGCAAGGGTCATTTTTCTTCTTCTGAGCGCGGCTGCCGGCGGTCTGCCCTTTCTAATCTAAAAAGCGGAGGGGGGGGGCTTAAGAGGTTGGGAGCGGTGCTGCTTTTTCGGGAGCTCCAGGACAGCAGCCTTAAAGGAAGGAGTTCAACGCTAAGCCGACCTCCAGCGCGAGATTATGCTCTGCGTCACCAAGCACAAGATTCACACCCGGGTACCATGATTGCGATGCTGCTGAGTTACTGGCGACTCTTCAACAGAGATTTTTCTTTTTGTTGATAAAGACTTTGATGGCTCCGGTGAAATCGGCAGAGAGAAGCACCTCGGCATGGTCCGCCTTCAAGGCTCCTTAAAAGACAGAAGCCGCAGCTTTAGAAAAAAAGGGCCAGGAAGTGGGGGGAGAAGAGGGGCGGCTTGCAAAAGACCCCCAGTCAGAAGCCTCTACCCGAGTGGCTGATTCTGCTTGGGATCAGACTAGGAACGGAGAGCGAGCGAGCGAGTGATCCCCCTTCCACACACTTTGCCAACCCAGAGACTGCTGGGGGGGGGGGAAGGGACACGTGTGGCCAGATTTTCGATTTTTTTCCCTGGACTTTGGAGAAGTATTTTGGTCACAACTAGCGGCCTCCCATACCATCAACCATGGTCTCCCTCTGGACCAAATTTGGGAATTGGGGATGGGTGGCCCTGAGCTGTGCTGGTTCTCCTCCTTCCTTCGGAGTCGTTCTTGGTGTGGGGGGGAATAGGTTCAGGCTGGGGGTTCTTCCCTTGGGGGGGACTTGGAGGTCTTCCAGTCCAACCCCCTGCTCAGGCAGGAAGCCCTATACCATTCCAGACAGATGGCTGTCCAGTCTCTTCTTAAAACCTCCAGTGATGGAGCACCCACAACTTCTGGAGGCAAGTTGTTCCACTGGTTAATTGTTCTCACTGGAAATTCCTCCCTTAGTTCCAGGTTGTTTCTCTCATTGATTAGTTTCCATCCATGCTTCTTCTCCTGCCTTTGGGTGCTTTGGAGCAGAGGTCTCCAATCTAGACCACTTTAAAACTTGTGGACTTCAACTCCCAGAATTCCCCAGCCAGCACGAGTTGAACTCCATAAGTCTTAAAGTGTTCAAGTTTGGAGACCGCTGCTTTGGAGAACAGGTTGGCCCTCAAATATTGGAACATTGTTATCATGTCACCTCTAGTCCTTCTTTTCATTAAACCCGACATATCCAATTCTAGCATTATTATTATTTAGTATTTCCAGAAGGTCAGAAGCTGCAGGGGCTGGAAAATTGGGGCTCCGTGGCCTTGTAGGTCCAGATCATGTTTGTGGGGCCTTCAGGGAAACTCTTCTGGCGCTGCTGAGAATTTGGGGAGCTGGACCCCCACCCCTGCAGAGGACCCCGGGCCAGAGAAGGCCATCCTGGACACCTACCAGACGGAATGGGGTCTGCCGCCACCGACTCTTCACTTCTGCTTTCTCCCGGGGGCTTCTCGGCTGCTTCGGAGACCATCAGGCTGGGGTTCGGGGCAAAGATGGCGGAGGTGACCACAGCATTGTGTGCTAGAAGGGGAAGGAAGCCTGTGAGGAGACGCAGGAGAAGAGAGTTCTGCGCAGTTGTGTGTCTTTGTGGACCGGATCCGAGGCAGAGAATCGGCAGCAGCAATTACGAGGGAGAGTTTTTGGCTGTGTTACTGTTGTGTACGGGGGTTTTATTGTGTGTATCCTTTAGGGAGGGCATCTCAGAGGTATTTTGGGTGGCTATTAAGCTTCTGCAGAAAACTTGCATTTATGGAAAAACGCTGCAGCTCCCCTTTCCCCAAACACGTCCCCCACCAGCTGGTTCCATGGCTGGGTTTTTACAAGCCGATGGTTGCAAACTGTTTCTTGAGGCCCCTGGACGGTGATCAGCCAGCTGTCTCCCCCCCCCCCGGCCCTACACCAAAACCCACCCTCCCCAGAGCAAATTCAGGGGGCCAAGGGGGGGTGCACGTCTGCTTTACCTTTGACCCCCTCCCAGAAGTCATTGCGATCTCTCCTGACGGAGGAGAATTTGCTCAGGTCGTGGTACGTGCTCCAGATGTACACATACTTGTCTTCGGAGCCACTGACGATGTAGGTGAAGTCGTGGCTGAGGAGGGAAAGAGGGGACCCCTTTGCTTCAAGATGACGTCTGCCTCCCCTGCCCCATCGAGGTCGCAAATCCCGAATTTAGGAGATACTTCTTCCTGCCCTTCAACCAGGAGTTCTGAACCAGCCCCGTTGCCTCCCGCCGGTTCACTTTCCTGGGCCTTGAGCCCCCTTCCTCACCTGAAGCTGGCTTTGATTTGGCTGCTGCTGTTGACGTAGCCCTTGTACTTCATCGAAAGAGACAGGTCCCGCAGATCGTAGAGCCTGATGCGCGAGTCGTTGGAGGTTACGAGGATCTAGCAAGGCAAGGAGGCGTTTTCCTTCGTATTTTGACCCAGACTGGCAGATGCTCCCGTGCCACACCTGGGATTAGCCGTCATAGCTGTTATTCCGCTGCTCCCTGCCTACGGCATGCTTTGCCAGCTTGACATCAGCAAAGGCGAAAGGGGGAGAGATTGGAATGTGGGGGGCTGGGGGGGTGTTGAAGCAGAGCCGGCCCCGATTGTGGGGAGCACCAATCAAGCGCAAGCTCAGCAAAAGGAATGTGGAGATGGGAAAGGCGCGAATGCAAGGTCCCTTTCCAAAACAACCCGAGGACTTTCAATTGGACATTGAGTGATAATGGGGGAGTGGGGGGGGGGCAGGGGAAAAGGGGAAAAGAACTCCATCATTTTGGAGCCAGGCCAACACTGCCTGCTCTAATCTGTAACCACTCTGTTCTCAGTAAAGTATACTCGGGGCTGGGGGGGGGGGGAGAGAAATGAACCAGGGGCTTTTCTTTGAGATGGATGACATTAGCTTCAAAAAAAGGAGCCAGGTGCCTTCAGATTGGCCTGGGTTTTAAATGTTGTCATGGGTGTCCTCAGATTTATGGCCCAAATTCCGCTGGGAAGTCGTGGGGTCTGGAGGCTGAGGCTCCTGCGTCTGGCGGTGGGCAAAGGCCCTGAAATCTCCTGCCTTCACTGCACGTAAAGCCACCCCATCCTCAGGAGGTCACCCCCCGAGAGTCAGCCCGGCCTGCTGCTACCTTGTTTTCACCCGGCAGGGGCTCGATCCCCGTGATCTTCCTCCCCACTCGATTCCGTCCTCTGGTCGACCGCACGTGGATCTGAGTGTGGTACTTGAGATGCTGAAGAGAAAGGTGGGAGAAGGGAGGAGACCCCCCTGAGACACAGAAGGCGGCCGGGGGGGGGGGGGCGGGGGGCCCCTGCGGAGATCGGCAGGGGGAGCCGGAAGAGGCCGGCTTCTGGGGGCTGAAAGGTGGGGGGGGTCCCAGGGGCTCACCTCAGTGTCGTAGAAGATACACCGGCCGTCGTAGGTACCAATCACGGCGTATTTGCCATTCTGGCAAAAGTTTGCCGCGGTGATCAGCTTGGTCTGCCCATCCACCTCATTCCAGAGGGCCACCTTTTTGTCAGGAATGTTCCAGAGCCGAAGTTTGCCGTCCAGCGAGCCGCTTAAGAAGTACCTGTCATCCTAAAAGGGGCCGGAAGAGCCCTTTTACCTCAGAACTGGGAGAGGCGTCTTGGCAGCCACCCTTGGCACCTGCCGGAGGACAATCCTGGGCCCGTCTGCTCCAAGGCCACGCCCGAGATGTCCTCAGCCACGTCTGGGCATGCTGGATCTCTCCTTCCCTCTCAGGACATGCAAACCCACTTCCCGTGCAAACTGGGTTGAAAATGCAGCACAGAATTTAAGGAAGGGGCCACCGGCACTGACCCTGGGATGGAAGGCGATCGCCGTGACAAAGTCGATATGCTGGAAACAGCACAAGCATTCCCGCCGGGATATGTGCCAGAGCCGGACGGTCTTATCCATGGATGAGGAGAGCAGGAAGTAATTCTGCGGAACACGAACCAAAGGGAAGAAATGGCACTTCTGGTGCACTAACTGAGAAGGGAGGATTCAAACCTGGTTTTGGAATCCCCAAAGTAATCAGGGCTGGAGTTAAACCACAACAGAACATTTTTGATGTCTCCCCCCTTTGGTTGGCGAAAAGGGAGGGTGCCTTGTCAGAATTTTATGGTGGTCCAGGTGTTTGCTGGTTATTTTCAGGAAGGACCACACAATACCCAAGTGCAATTCCCCAGCACCCGGGCATTGTAACTAGCTTAAAAGATAAACAGCCGGAGGAAATGAGGCCCTTACTTTAGACCAGGACAAATCCAGGAGGTCGGCCGTGTGCCCTTTGTACTTGCAGAATGGCCGCTGCCGAAACGGCGTGCTCTTGTCGTCGGGGTCTTCATCGGTCCCGCTACAAACCTGAAAAGCAGATGTAAAAGAATGACAGTCCCAACCTCTTCCTGGATGCAGGCAGAGAAAGCAGTGCCCCCCCCCCCAGGTGTTTTCACATTTGGGGGACATCAAGACCCTCCCCCGCTCCTGGCCATTCCCACTAAGGAAAACTGATTTGAGGCCCTGCAACTAGATGAGGGAAGTGTGGTGCACACTGAAGCCATTCCTCTAGGAAACCCTGTGTTGCTCGGCCGTGGCAACTCGCAGAGGCAGGGGTTTCAACCCCAGAATTCCCCAGCCGGCAGAGCAAAGCTGAGCAACCTGCTGGCGACTGTGGGGGGCTGCAAAGAGCTATTTCAGGGGTGGACAGATAAGGATAGAAAACTCCAGGGGGACCCCCAGCCTCGTGGGCACAGCCTCCTGACTCACCCCCATATCGTTATCTGACTTGGCCGAGTTCAAACTCTCCTGAGATGGGGAGGGGGAGACGCGGCCTGCAAGGCAAGAGAGGAAAGCAGCTGAAGGGGGCTTCTCCGGAGAACTGCCCACTTCCTGCTCCAGCTGAGCAGGCCGTCTGCCCCACTGCCCAGGCCCAGAAGCTGGAGGTACCTTCCGAGTTGTACTTCATCCGCATGTTGTTGAAATAATCAAAAGCCGTCTTCAGCACCCAGATCCGCACGAGGTTGTCCTGGCCCGCAGAGGCCAGTAGCCGGCCGCAGTGAGAAAACTTCATGGTCCAGACAGCTCCCTGTCCGGAACGGCAATCCTGGTTAACGAGCCCTGCGCTAAAGGCCTGCATGCGCCGCCCCTCCAGCCAGGCCACAGGGAGGCAGCTCACCATGTGCTCTCCGCTGAGATCCTGCACGACTTTCACTTGCTCAAAGTCGTAGGGCCCCTTGAAGCCGTGGGCGGCTTTGAATTTCACCGGCCGGGTATACGGCATGCCTTCGTCATCGCTGGACGACGGATCGTCTTGATCGGTGTGGAAGACTGAGAAGGGAGAGCAGGCGAGGATCAGAGGCGTTTCCTTTTGGGCTTCTCACAATTACAGCCTCCAGAGGTAGCCAGAAGGCCAGCAAGAATGAAAACCTTCCACTCCCCTCCCCCCATCCGTAATCCTGCCGTTTATACAGCACTTTTTTGGAGAGCTAAATGCAATGGAGTGTAATTTTAACGTATGCTGATTAAAATAGAATGAAGATTCTATTCCATTTCGTTCCATTCACTTTGGATGCAAAGAAATGGTGAGAAGCTGTTCTTTCCCCGTATCGACTCCCGTTTTGACCCAGGAATGCCAAGGGTGGAACACTGGGGTGGAGGTGGGGGGTGGGCTTGCAAAATCAGGGGCGGACACTTTTAGCAATATTTCAGTCATTGCTACAGACTTTGGGCAGGATGGTTTTGTCTGTGCGGCAGTGGTCTGGATTGGAGGGAGCAAAGGCAGCAGAGCTCGTAAATTCAAGCCTTTTGGATCAGAGCCCTCCGCCTCACCCACCTTCGTCTCGCACGCTCTTCACTTTGTTGACGGCACGTTCTCCGTACTCTTCGGCCAGATGCCGAGCCCTCTTGACTGATTTGCCCAAGAATTTTTTCAGCTGCGTCCTTCAGAAGGCAGAGAAACAGCAAACGGTTTTCCTCAGCAAAGATCTCCGACAGTTACACTGATTTCAGAGGCGCCTCCCCAACATTTCCCACCCTACCAATGCCTGTTCAAACGTTTGATGGACAGGCAAGGCTAACTCTGGGGCGATTCGGACTGAAAACCTCGGTGTCCAACTTCTCTGCAATGGGATGAGTCCACGACTGCTTCGAAACCCTGTCCTGTTCGGCTGCTCTGGGAAAGGTGGGGGGCAGGGCTTGCAGGGTTTGGGGGGAGCTCTGGCTGGAAGGCCAGACAGGTCTCCTTGCATCCTTGAGACAAGTGGGGGACCTTCCAGAAATCTCCGAGAAAGAGGACAAGACAGGGGGAGCAAAACGGATCCCTAAAAACAGATATCCTGGTTTGTCTGCTGAAACCGTTTCTATCAGTCCTGACTTCCCCCCAAGCCCCACTAAAGAAGAGCAGCCCCCCCTTCACCCTAAGAAGCAGCAGCCTCACGTTTTCTGCTTCAAGCGCCCTCCGTCGGTGTCGCTTTGCTGCAGCTGCATCTTGTCTTCATCGTCCGACTGGGCCCCGTCGTTACTGTGCAAGGCAACCAGGAGGGTTCAGTGTCAGGGACTGAGGGCATCAAAGAGGAAGGCCGCCCTGTCTGTGGTGTGCCAGGCTCGGCCTTTGGAGGCACAGATGGCGCTAGTGGCCCAGACGTGGCCCCTCTTGGCTGCAGTGAGTGGTACCAGGAGCTCCGAAGAGCCTCTCTGTGGCTCAGGCGCCTACGGCCATGCTCGGGGGCAGCCAGAGAAATTGGCAGGGCAGCACAGAAGCGACGCAGTGGATCCCCGCCTGGCTCCGTACCTGACATATTCCTTCGTCCGCCGCATGATGTGCAGCGTCAGGGGATTGATGCCCGTGGGCAGCTTTTCCTCCGCCAAGCTCAGGGGTATCTCCTCGCCCGTGTCCAGGTTCTTGATCATGACGCTGGCCAAGATCTCCTGCAAGGAAGGGCAGGAGAGACAACGGCGAGCGTCAGCTTTCTGGATCCTTCCAGGGCTGCAGTCGAGGACCAGAGACGGACTCGGGTCAAGATGCAGCAAAGGGGCAAACTGGAGGGGCAGCTTTGTCAGAGAAGGGCCCCTTCTGCAGCCAGAGCCGCCCTCTTTCGCCTGGAGGGGCTCCCAGCCGCTCCGGTGGGACAAAGCCACAGCTCAGCTCTGCAGAAGGACCGCTGGGAAGGGGCCTGCCTAAAGCCCAGCGCCAGCCACCTCCGAGGGGACAAGAAGGGGTACCTCATCTGTGAGTTCTCTGCCCGAATTAGACCGGGGTCTCTGGGGTCCAATCACTTCACCTGACACCACCTGGCCATCAGCCGATTTCCCGTTCTCCTGCAACAACAGGGTGTGTGTGTGTGTGTTTAAATACAAAACCGAAAGAGGCGGGAGACCCCAACCCACCTATTCTGCGGTGCTGCGCAGAGGATTGAGCCGGGGCCCAGACTAGAAAAGCTGTTTCCTGGGAGCAACAATTAATGCCTGCAATATGGTTGCTACCCTCGCAGAGGGGCTGCAATTCTCCCCAGGCCAGGGAGCGAGCACCCCTAACCACCGAAGGTCTGACCTCTGACCCCAAGAGAGCATGCACAGGATTGCAAGATATGACTCTAGATTAGAGCACTTTGTGTGTGGGGAGGGCGAGCCTGCTGGCATTCTCAGCTCAGTGCCCATAACGTGCAGCGTTCTCCAAAGACGCGCCTGGATCCAGCTGAGCACAGCAACAGCCTCAGCTATACTAGGGCCAGCTCCCTCCCCGGAATGCTGGCTTGGCACACGCAAAGAACTCCTAGTCACTCCTAAGGGGAAAATGGGCTCTTGGTGACCCCCAGCTCGCTCTCCGAGGCAGCCGGTGCGCTCTGGCCAAACTCACCTGAGCAGTGACAACTTTGTCGCCGCTCGTGGCACTCGCCAAGTCCAAGGAAGGCTGAGAGTCTTTGGCGACGGAGTCGAGGGAGGCGTTGGGCGTCAGGAGGCCCCCCAGGGAAAAAGGCTCCCCAGGAACTGTGGAAGAAACACGGGGGTTGAAGGGGACCGGACTGACAGGGACACCTCCGCGAGGATTTGGCTAGGAATTGAAAACTTGCCTTCCAGGCCAGGAATTTTGCTGGTCTCGATTTCCGAGTCGCTTTTTTTCTTCCTCGGTGGGGGGGCGGGCCGGGCAGGGGGGGGTGGCCTGGGGGGTGGGAGTCCCATGGGAGGCGGGGGCCGCGCTGGGCCAGATTTCTTTGTGCTGGCCACGATATCTGGCTCCATGGTCAGCTGTCGGGGGGGCTTAGCCGGAGGTGGCTCATCGGCAGCCGAGCAGCCTTGAGGGAGTGAGGGATCCGAGGACGGTGCCTGGTCCAATCCATCGGCGGTCTGGTGGCCTCCCTCCTCTGGCTGGTCTCCTCCGGCTGCTTTGCGCCCTCGGCTCTCACTTGGGCTTCCTGGAGAGACCGCAGCCTCTGCCCCCTCGTTGCTGGGAGGTGCCAAGGCCTCCTGGGGCGCCACCCCATTGGCCAGACCCGCAGGGGCTTCCGCGATTAAGAGTTCGGGAATGTGATGGAGGAGGTCTGCTCCGGAGACCCAAGCGTTTGCGTGTGATGAGGGGCTGGTCAGTTCCTTTGGGGAAGGAGCCAAGGGGTCATCCTCAAGCCGATGGGCTTTCTGGCTTTCTTCTATGATGTTGTCAATGATCTGGAGAGCAAATAAAGGCACAACTGCAATCAGACTGGTGAGTTCGCTTAATAACCACTGCAAAAAAGATCATATAATCAAGCTGGTCACATGAGTGATCCACTTTATGACTGTCATGACTTATGATGATAATGAGCAGGCTCTAAAATGACTGTAAGATGAGGACTGCGTGTATTGGTTTATAGTAGGTGGTTTCCAAACTTGGCAACTTTAAGACTTGTGGACTTTTAACTCCCAGAATTCCTGAGCCAGCTGGTCGGGGATTTCTGGGAGTTGAAGTCCACAAGTCTTAAAAGTCTATCCTGAAAAAAGTACTGCAAAACAAAACATAAACCATATCAACATCCGGGATTAAGAGGTGGTGAAACAGCCGTCCCGTATGTGGCTGAGAAAGGCTACTCAACAGTGCTCTGACATCTGCTCATCAGCAGTTTTAGGCCTGCAGAACAAACCTCTTTGGGGTCATCTTGCTTGATGTCCAGGTCTTTCCCTCCTTCACGGTCATCCACCAGAGAACCTCTGCCCGGCTCCTGGAAAACAGGATCACAGGTAACCAGGCCTCACCATAAGAAGTCGGGAGAGCTGAAGTCCAGTGGTGGCTGCCACAAACGATGGGAACTGCTGCCTCCAGCCGGATGGAGGGACTAACTGGAGAAAATGAACGCTGATAATGCGGATATCCTAGAAGCAACTAAACACCTTGGCAGCGGCTGCAGCTTCTCAGAAAGTTAAAAGCAGAGAGTGGCATCTGGGATCCATAACAACAGCGGCTCTACACCAATGTTTCTTAATCTTGGCAACTTTGCGTCAGGTGGATTTTAACTTCTGGGAGCTGAAGTCCACTGCTCTTAAAGTTGCTGAGGTTGAGAAACCCTGATCTAAGGCAGCACTGAAGGGGCTGAACCAGAGACAGACAACGCAGCCCCCCACCCCCTCTCACCCCACCCTGCCAGTCAGCAGGTTAGAGGACATCGGGTTGGGGAAGTTGAATTATGTGCTTTCAGAGAGGGAAGGAAGCACAGGCCGTTTCCTCTCTGCCTGTTGCCCTAGCTGGGTCGCAAACGGAGAGGACTGGCTGCCCTCAAGAGGTGGCTGCTGCACGGCACAAATATTGACACAAAGGGACACACCTTCAGTACTGATGGCTCCGTGACTTTGGTTGGCGACCTAGTGGAGAAAAACAAAGACACGGACCAGATAAGACCAGCAGTAAACCCCCACCAGCTATTTAAGAATTAAGCTTGCAAGATCCCTTCTCTCCTTCTTCTGGTCATGGCTCTTGCTTGTCCAGCCTATGCCGGGCCCTGTGGAAGATTACTGGAGTGTCCAGTCCATGACACGCCCCCCTCTGTGGTGACCACAAGCCCAAACGTCTCCCCTTCTTCCTTGGATCTTTTTCGGTAAGGTTCTGAAGGCCATTTTATTGGCTTCCATTTTGCTTTCACGTATTTTGTGAGCATAAGCCCCTGCCTTTCCCAAGTCCCTTGCCGTATGCATCCCAGCTGGCTGTCACCTCCGAGGCTCACAAAGAGAGCCAGCCCCACTGCTTCCTTGCCCTGTTCGGGATAGAGCTGGGGGGACACCTTGCAGGTCTCCTAGTCCAAGCCCCTGCTCAAGCAGGAGACCCTACACCATTTCAGACAAGTGGTTGTCCAGTCTCTTCTTAAAGGCCTCCAGTGATGAAGAAACTACAACTTCTGGAGGCTAATTGTTCTCGCTGTCAGGAAGTTTCCCCTTAATTCCAAGTTGCTTCTCTCCTTGATTACTTTCCATCCATTGCTTCTCGTCTTGCCTTCTGGAGCTTTGGAAAATAAGTTCTGGCAGCCCCTCCTTTACTGGAATTTCCCTGCACTGCATTAGGAGGACACGAGAGTCCAGACTGACTTCTGACTGCCCAATGCTGCTGGACCCAAGATCCTGAAGTCTACGATAAGGAAAGGCTCAGGAAAGAACCAGCCAGAGCAACAGCTTGCTGCAGAAAAGGGTTTGCCTTTTTTTTTTAGAAAGTGCATTTAGCTGCTGCTCTAATTTGGTTTAAGAGCTCTTTGAGAGATTAAAAAAAATGCTGATTTCAAATCTGCTGATTTCAAATATGAATCATCCCTCCTCTCCTGCACCCTGGAATTTTTGAGGCTGAAAGCAACAATTGTGTGTGGAAGAGGCTTATTCAGCACCACGCGACTTTCCATCGGACAGTCTAGTGCAGGGGTCTGCAACCTTGACAAATTTAAGACTTGTGGACTTCAGCTATGCTGGCTGAGGAATTCTGGGAGCTGAAGTCCACAAGTCACCCCTGGTCTAATGATAGACAAGGGCCCATCTTTGAGCTACCCACAGCTAATCCCTCCACATCCCCATCAGCAGCAGAGACTCTAATTCACTGATCCTGAGCAGCTCAACATCTTGCTCTGAGCAGTTGATCAAAAGTATCGGGCTGTTTTCCAATCACCCGCCAGAAGAAACTGACTTAACACAGAACAAAACACAGTGGGTATGGCGGGTTTGTTTATTTGCCCTTCTTGGGGGAAAATCTCTGGGTCGGAGAAAACATGAGTGCAACCAGGAAAAGGATAAAAAAGGAGGGTGGGATGGGAGCCTGGCTGAGGGATTCTGGGGATGGGCTCGTGTCCAGAGGTGTAACATGGAAAAGCAGAGAAAAAGGCAGAGGAAGAAGGGAAGCAGAAATGTAAGGAACGAAAAAGAGGGCTTGTGGAGCAAAAGCAGGTGCTGGGAAGTCTCAGGGTGTGTCTGCCCTGCCACAAGGAGTCCTGAAGGGACAGGAGGGAGGGGACACCTAAGGGCAACTGGAGCTCTGCTGGTAAAATGGAAGACGAAGGAACAGTCAGATCTCAGTAACTAAGATGTGTGGACATAACACCCCAGTTTTACCCAGCCAGCTTGGGAATTCTGGGAGTTAAAATTCCACATTTCTTAGATTATGTTAGGTTTGGAATCAAAGTCCACGTCCCTTCAAACTTGTTGCTCCCGAATTCTGGGAATTGAAATCCACTCTCTTAAAGCACGCCAGCTGGGAAATTCTGGGAAATCCTTTTAAAGCTGCTGAGGCTGGTCGGGGAGTGACTCGGCCAAGGGAAGAAGGGTGCAAAGGGGGAAAGCGGGAGCCAGGAGGCCAGACCCCAAAAGGCAAACGAGGGCTGCGGCTGGCGGCAACTGGCCTCTCTGCAGGGGCGAAGGTGCCGTCCAGCTGGCGATAGCGGGGCTGGGACCAAGAGGTGACCAAGGCTGCCAAGGGGGGAGGCCAGAGGTGCCGCAGGGGCACAGAGCGGGGGAGGGGGGTCCTGGGGGCCGCTGCCCAGGTGGAGACCTTCGGGGAGGAGGGGGGGGAGAAGCAGGAAGGCCAGTCGGCAGGGTCGGTCCCGGGGACCAGGGCTTTGGTCTTCCCAGCCTTCGGACTCGTGCTGGGAACCTCTCGGGCGGGGGAAAGACGGGATACGGGTGGGAGCATCTCCCCCGCCAGGGGTTGGGGGGCCCCACCCGCCCCCTTCGGCCGGGGTCTGCAGTGGGGAATTCCTGCCCGGGGGGGGCAGCCTGGAAGGAGATGCGGGGCCAGGAAAGCGGCTCCGCTCGGCGCCGATCCGAAGCGAGGCTCCCGCGGGGCTGGGCAGGCCGGCCGCCCCAGAGGCGGGTCCGCGTTCGCCCTCCTTGCCGGAGCCGAGAGACGCCGGGCGCCCCGCTCCCTCCCGCCCCCCCCCAGCCGCGAGGAGGAGCGAGCGGCGCCCCCGGCTCCTGCCCCCCCCGGCCCTAGGGGCGGCCGACTCACGGCGCCGGGCTCCCGCCGTGCTGGGCCACGTCTTCGGGCGCGTCGTAGAAGAGCTCCTCGGTATCCGAGTCGGACGCCATCGCGGAAGCGACAGCGGCGGACCGGGCTGGGCCGCGCGGAGATCTCGCGAGAGCCGGCGAGGAGGCGTGGCCGGAATCAGCCGGGCGAGACCGAGGCGCGGGAGCGGAAACGCCCGCCCACTAACTTCCGGCGAGGGCTGGGCCGCCGTTTGCGCTCTTGCCCACGCGAGAACTCGGCCCGAGGCAGATGGGGGATGGGAAGAGAAATTGGCAGCGTGACGCGAAGCTGAACGGAAAGCCAACTGAAGGGGCCGAGCGCCAGTCTCGCGGCTCATGTCGCTCGAGTTCCCCCGATATTATTTCCAGCTCTCCCGAGCTTTTCGTTTCATGACACGGTTACAGGGTCCGTCCGTTTGAATTCCCCCCCCCGCTCTATCTTGTTACAGCGCTCCGTGGCGTCACGCTGGCCACGTGACTGCGAAAACGGCCTTGAAACGGAGAGGAGCAGCGCCCCCTGGAGTCGGCAACGGCTAGCGGAGCAAAATCCGCGGAGGCTCCTTTTCCTTCTCCTCTGACTGAAATTCTGATCTCCTTTGAATCCCGCGATTTGACTGCATTTGAATTCGAACCCGCAACCCCGCACCGGCGCTCCTCCTCCCTCCCCCTGCTTTCTCTGAGCCGCGCACGCGCAGTGCTGCATCCGAGCTCGCCATCTTGGTGACGCAAGGGGGCGGGGACCTGGAGAAGGGGGCGGGGCTCCTAATTCCGGCCTCGGGAGGACTTTTGAAAAGCTCCCGCAGCCGCCGCCGCTGAGCAAAAGAGCGGCTGGCGGGTGTCCTGCCTTCGGGTCGCGCCACTCCGGGGGCCTCGGACAGGAACGCCGGCGCGGCGGCTGCAGGTGAGGGGCGGCCGAAGGGGCCCCGGGGCGGCGGCGGGGGGCGCCTGTGGGGGGGGGCGGCGGCGGCGGCTTTGTGCTCCCTCAGTGACCGTCTGGGGGCGGGATCGCTGGCGCGGAGGGAGGAGCGCACGAGCGCGCCTCGCTGATTGGGCGCCGGGAGCGCGGCGGCGACGCCATTGGCTGGCGCGGGAGCATCGGGCGGGGTCAGGGGTGATGTGGAGCGAGGGTGCTCGCGCGCCTCTGCTTCGGCGCCGGGACGACTACAAAGCCCAGCACTCACAGCCCAGGCAGACTTGGCAGTTTAGGACATGGCGTAGGGGCCCAGGTAGGGATTCCCCAGGGGCTGGGCTTCGTTGGGGTGGGGGCTGCTCTGCTTGCCCGTTATAACCGATACCTCGTGGGGGGGGCTTCGTGAGTCCTGGGGCGGGCAGGGGGAAGAGGGAGGCTGGTTCCAAGGGACTTGGTGGACCATAGTGCTGTGCCCGGAGTCCGAGTGTCGTTGAGAGGCAGGAACGGAAAGTTTGCCCCCCCATCGCCCCCGCCCCAAAATAGGCTGCAGTTTCAAACGGGGTTTCTCAACCGAGGAGGAGGAGGAGGAGAAGCCCCCCAGCTGAATACGGGGAGTCCTCCACTTACGACCTCAGCTGAGCCACAAAATTTAAGTGAGAAATTTGTTGAGTTTTGCCCCATTTTACGCCTTGTCTCACCCCGTTTGTTAAGTGAATCACTGCAATTCTTCAATTAGTCACACGGTTGTTAAGTGAATCTGGCTTCCCCATTGACTTTGCATGGCGGAAGGTCGCAAAATGGTCCTGGGACACTGCAACCGTCATAAATGTGAGTCAGTTGTCAAGCATCGAAACATAAATCACAGGACCATGGGGATGCTGCAAGTGTGAAAAACAGTCCTAAGTCACTTTTTAGTGCCGTTGTAACTTTGAACAGTCACTAAGTAAACTTGTAAGTCGTGGACTACCTTTATTATGGGACGAAGCATGCTTGTCCTTCCTCTTCCAGCCGACCCCAAATAAAGTTAAAATGCAAATGAAAAATTCAGCCGGGAAGGTGGTGGTTATTTTCCAGCCTTTATCCACATTTAAAAACCTCCTGTAAAGATAATGAATGTAAATAAAGGGATGGTGATTGTAAGCAAACTTCAGCAGCTGGATATGACTAAAGCCTGTTGCAAAGTTTGTATGTTAAATTTATTTGATCCTTTGGAGAAAGGAGAAAAGGGCTTTACTGTTATTAAAGAAGTTACTGTTGCCATGATTAATTGTGATTAATTGTCTTACTTTATAATCTCTGCACTACATTCTGGATTTGGGGTGGCGGGATTATGGCTGAGAGAATGATTTCCAAAAAGCCAGGCTGTAGCTGAATTGCATATTTGATAAGAGATTTCTTGGGATAACCAAAGGTCAGTTTTGTTTATAAACTTTAGTTGGTTTAACTGTATCAGGCAGTCCATTCTGACTTATTCAATAAATTAAGGTAAAAACAAACTAACTTTAACATGTTAATGGAAGCTTATTCCGTTAAACCGAGCTAGCCACTTCTCTGTGCTGAGGAAGTTTTCTTCCTTTAAAGTGTGTCTGTGTCTACACACACACACACACACACACACACACACACACACACACACACATCCATCCATTAAGAAGCTGAGCAAAACCAGAATTGTGCATAGTAATTAAGCAAGCACTTGGAAAAGTAAGAATTGTGCATAGTAATTAAGCAAGCACTTGGAAAAGTATTAAATGGAGCTGCAGCCCTTTTGCCAAGTTCTAAAAAGTTGCTCAGCAACTTCACTTTCTCTTTGCCCCCCTCCTTCCCCCCTTCGAGGGTGGAGACAGAACTTTCCCATTCAGTCTGTACTGGGGAATGTAATTCATTCCTTGACAGTCAGTTTACCTATGGGAGGTGGGGAAAGAACTGCGTTTTGAACTTTCTTTCGCGAGAGAAAATCAGGAGGCTCTGTTGAATTCTTTCAGGGAATACTGCTCTGCTAGCCAGGATTTACTTCCTTACAGAGTTCACACACACACACACCTTCCCACGGATGGACTCTATATGCAGCCACAAATAAATAAAGTAGTAAATAAGGCAAGTAAATAAATATATAAGTGTAAAAGCTGTTGCCAAAGGGAGATAATGAAATGAACAAGCACACACTGTACCAAAATGAAAACAAAGAGAAGCTATTTTGCTGTCTTCCTGATTTTACATGCTGCCCTAGAGATTGTTGCCACATGATATGTTATGTCTTGTCAGACAGTAGAAGCAGCATGTAGAAATGCATGGGGTGACCTGGGAAATCTACTAGCAAGGGTGTGATATAATTGCTGCATGCATGGTTATAATATTGGCAAATCAGAAGTACATGGTAATTATAAACCTCTCCCCATCTCCAGGAGGGCACAATTGTACTGAATGGCGGGAGGGATTTAGTATCTCCTTCCTGGCACCGCTACAGAAGGGCCCCAACTTTTGTCAGAGTAAAAGCTTTTCTATGACCCACATAAACGAGTTATGTAAGGTCCTAGCAAACACCAGCATAGCATAGGAATGGTATAAAGGAAGCTTCTCAATAGCCACGATTGAGGTAGTGGGCACCAGCACTGCAAGTGGGCTTTTAATATTTAAGAGGAAATAGTTGGCTTGTGGTTAATTACAGATGATGACTGTATTGCCTCATGATTGCTCAGTGTATTTGGTAGATTCCATAATGCAGTAATTTCTTAGAATCACCAGTTCCTCCTCCTCCTCCTCCTCCTCCCCCTTCTAAAGCAGAAGACTTGTGCAATTAAAAGACTCTTTTATAAGAGGTACATTGGCTTTTTCTGATGGTATTGCACATGTCACTTTCTGAGTGGGGGCAGGTACTTGGGGCCCAGGAGGAAGACTCTCAAATACAGGTCTTTTTTGACATCCTAGCAACACAGAGCAGTTCTACTAGAGCTGATGCCAGCTGGCTGGTAGATCTTTCACTGCCAGAAATCGGAGCTTAAGTGTTCTGGCTGGAGTGCCCAATTTTCTCTTCCTAAATCGCCATTAATTTTTCTCTCTCGCTTCCCTTCTTTCATTTATTAGTGGATATTTTTTTCCTCCTCTTCCAGCACAGACCCCTACAGACATTTGCTTTGAAGATCCAAGGAGCAATTTGATGAGCCACAGTATGAGGGTGATTTTGTCAGCACAGCAAGTTGTGGGTGCAAAGGTCTAATATCACTTGAAGGGAATTGGAGGAAATGTGGTCTCACGTGCTAGAGTGAAGTGATCCTACAATGTAATAGTTGGAAAGGAGCAGCTGCTCCACCCTCTGCCCAGTGTAGCTGATAAGGTGACAGAACCTTGATGAATTGTCTGGTCTGGTCAGCGCTGCACCATAGTGCCCACTTGGACATCCAGCTGCAAGATCCTTGCATGGATAATTGTGTGTTGCGCGAGGAGCCAGGAGAGATTCTGTGCATCGTGCAGCAAGATCTGGCATCCTGGCGTTTCCGACATTGAGAGCTCCAGCCACCAAGGTTCCACTCCAAGACTCTGATTCTCTGGTGGCAGAGAATTCCTTTCCAAGTTTACTCCTCTCTTGCTGGCATCCTTCACTGCTTGCTACATGCAGCTCCTTTGAGGTACATTGTTCCTTTTAAAATGAGTGATGGTAAATCAATTGGCGGCATCCCCTTACAAGCTCTAAGCACGCTTGGAGGAAAGAGTTACGGCTTGAAATAAGAGGCTGGAGGTTTCCCGGGGATCTCAGTGGAGACTTGTATCTCTTCCGCTGATACGGCAGGTGGCCGTTGTTTTTTGGTGTGTTTATTGCCATCATGTGTGGGGAAGAGGCAAGATTGGAAAAGAGAAGGCGAGGTGCCTGAGATGATAAAATATTGGTCTCAAGCCCCGTTTTGGGATTCCAGGAGTTCTGCCTCTCTTTTCTTCCTGAACCTCTGCAAGGTCAAATCATCTCACTGTTTGACTGGGGAGCATAACCGGCGTATACATAATGCACATTGCTTTGCAGTATTTTGGGACTACGTTTGTGGATATCTAGCCAGCTTGTTCAGTCCTTATTTTGGAAATATATGGCAGAATATTGTTTATTTAACTCCTTTATGGTAGAATCTATTCCTCAAGGGCCTTTCCTGCAAAATCTGTCACCTTTTGAGAAACAGCTACGTTTTTAGCTGCAATGGGTTTCTCTGGGTGTTTTCCTCTCCTGTATGCAGTACTTCCAGTATTAAAGGGGTCCTTTAATTGGCACACCAGCTGGCCTCTGCTGCTGTGAGGCAGCTTGGGAGCTGGGCCTGTAACACAGCTCATAAACAGTTAGGGGGAAGGTACAGTAATGTTTGTAGCAGGAGACATTTGTTTGGGGCCAAGGGGAGGATCTCCTCTCTAGCCAAATAACAATAAGTATTGGAGGGGTGGGGTATTAGTGTTATATCCGAGTAATCTTTAAAGAGCAACCGGCAGTTGGTTGGCATTAAGCTGTGCGTCTGGCAATGGTAAAGCATTGCCTGTTACTCCAAAGCCTGTAATAATCTTCTGCCTTGGCATGAAGCTAGCTAGACTTGGGTAAAATCCTCGATTCTTTACACACGTAGTGTTAATCTTTCTCTCTTCCCCTGTGGATCTTTTCATAGTAGAAAAGATGGTCTGTGTTTGAACTCAAGTCTAATGCCTGATTTTGCGGATAGCGTTTTCGGGTGTCTTATTAAGATACTTGGAAGTTCATAGCTCAAAAATCTAAATTATGCCAACATGTTCTGATTAGGAGGAACGATTGCAGCAAAAGTATAAAGGACCCATTCCTGTCCTGATTGCAAGAAGAGCAGTGAAAAATGTCTTTGTTGTGGGAAATTAATAAATCGGCCACTGATTCTTTCGAAAGCCGTTGAGTGTTCTTTAAAGATCAGCAAATATGCATCACTCCTCTTCAGTTTTCTCACCCAGTTTGTGGAGGGTAGAGAATTTGAGAGGGAAGCCATGTTCAGCAGGACAGTGATTAAATAACACTGTATTTGAAGTGTGCTTCTCTTTGTGGTTTCTGGACCTTCTTGGCTTATATGTAAGGACCATCTCTGAATGATACCCCAGAAAGGGTTCCTACTAAGAAGGAAACGTAAACCAGCTGGCTTAAGGTATTGACTAGCTCCAGTTTTCCAGAAAAATAGCTAACTGGACAAATAAAATTCTCAGAGTGGAGTTTGATTGAACTTGAACAGCTGAGAAAGGTGGAGTGGTGAACACTTCAGTTTGTGATATTCCAAGGCTGTAGGTTGCACTGGGTGGTAGAAAAGATCTCTTAAAAGAAAACACTGTGATGGGGAGAACAACCTCTGCTCCATTGACAAGGAAATCCTCAAGGACGTGTCTCCAGAGTGTCACCAACAAACTATCCCCTTTTGTGAACACTGGAAGCCCAGGGCTCGATCATTTTTGGCAAACGGGGGCAGCCAACTTTCACAAAATTGGATCATCTGAAGCTGCCCTAGAGTCTTTTTTCCTATATTTCTTTCTAGTATCCCATTATGTATAAATTAACCATATTAAAAGGCACACAGTCACTTAGGTAAATGGAGGGTATTTTAGCAGATCCAATGTGATTGTAGAGTGTGGCACACTTGTTTTTCAAAGTGCCTGCAGCTAACTTGTTTCAGGAACAAGTGCTCGTGAAATAATTGAAATGGCTGGCTGGGGATTAAGTTATCAAGCTAAAACTGTCCAGACCTGTTTTCTTTTGCCTTCCCACTTGACTGTAACAACTTGCTGTGCATGGAAGAGTTTGTTTCAGTGTTAAGATGACGCAGTTGGTGTCCTCCCAAGTGGGCTGCTTGGGGAGTTTCACGCAAGCTCTTCATGCAGAGAAACCCACCAAGCTGGCCAAAGTGGCTCTCTGTGCATTCAACATTGGTGGCGCATTTGTGAAATGTGCCACTCATCCCATAGTTAATGGCTCAATCGAGCCCTTAAAAGAGAGATCCAGATTCGTCCTCTGGCAGCTCATTTGGCTAGAAAATATTCAAGGAATACTTGCAAGAAACCTTTAAATTGCCCAGAAGGATCAGCTTAGAAGAAGCTGTGCGCACAACTCAGCTAGCATGTTCAGTATCTGTGCTCGTAGTTAGTGTGGTCCGAGACACCAAGAGGGGTTTTTAAGGTAGGAAAACCTGATTTCGGCTCCTGGTGAACTCTCCGTTTCTACCAGTGTGGATAATATCTTTTGATCTTCTGTGTTTTGGGTGCTTTCTAGTCAATCTGGATTCCTGTCAAATCCATGGAGATTTGTTGGCAACTTTTGGGGAAATGGCTTGCCCTTGCCTTCTTAATCTAGGGCTTAAGAGACTGTGACTAGTCACCCAGGTGACTTCCACACTTAAGGCAGAACTAGAACTGGCAGTCTCCCAACTTCTAGTCAGCTGCCTTCAACCATAGTGCTGGACTGGCTTCCTTTTTCTCCCATCTCTTAATTGAGGGTGTAGCAGAAGTAGCTTTGAAAAGATCAGCCTGAAAAGGAAGCTCCTTTAGCTCAGACTCCAGTGATGCACGCAGAGACCCTTCTGGGTACAGGTTTATTTGGACTTGGGTGAAAATGTAGAAGGGGGTTCCATGCTTGCCAATCTTGGCTCAAGGGGAAAAAGCTCCATATGACGGAAGGGGGCTGGGGAGGTGAAGTGGCTCTTAGCAGAGCAGTCTGATTCCAAAGAGCCTGAACCGCCTACAACTTCCCAGTGGGATTGCTTGATGCCCTTTATATTCCTGCTGGCTCCAGCCTCCCCCTGGAGATGTCTCTCCAAAGGGTTAAACGCTGCTGGAGGCACCCAGGAGTTGAGATTGGGCACTCTGGGAGGAGGGCAGATTCAGAAAAGCCAAGAGAGGCCTCCAGGCGGTTTTCCAAAGAAAGTCATTAATGAGAGTTTCTATTTCTTGGTGTGTTTTTTTTCTTCCAACTTGCAGGTGCTCAGAGAGCCGAGAAGGCATTGTATTGTGTCAAAGATGATGTGGAGAGACAGTCTGTGAGTATTACATAAAATGGTGACTGTGTGAAACTGAAGTGCTTGGCTTTATCCTTATATTGCTAAGAAATTGCATGCATGGATTTTATTTATTTACAAAATTTATGTGCTGCCTGCTCTCAACAGCTTTAAGCTAAGGGCAGAGCAAGCCTGGATTGGATTATATAAAATAGTGGGCTTTAGTTCTGCCTGTCTCATTCCAGCGTAACGCATTTTAAGATGAAGATGGAACCTTTTGACATTAGATTCATTTTATATAATGCTGTGCAGCAAACTGCTCAACCCAGTTCAAAATACCCACAATACATTTCATTCCATATCAGCACATTAGTAAGATATTTTCAGTTACAAAACATTTCAGCAGAGTTTTGAATGAACTCGAGCAGTAGGTCAGCAGAAGATTTTCAAGTTTAGTGTTAAAGGTATTCAATTAAGTGTTCCTCTAGGGTAATTTTCTCAGCACAAACACAAGCTCAGCCCAGCGGTAGTGACCCCATGGCTTGTTTTGTGTATCCTTACTGTTTTTAATGACACATAATATGGTTTTCTGTTTTTATTGTCTGTTCTCACCATCCACAATATCCTTTTTTGGTAACCGCTGTTTGGGGTGATTTTCAGTAACAAAGCAACAATTGGAATTTGGTAACATTTACTGATAACTCTAAAAAAAATCTGCTAAGTGCTCTCTGAGCTTGGTTGTTTGCTCACAGACATTTTATTACCCAACTAAGGAACATCATCAGTGTGAGAGTGTGGGGTTTTCTCCCTGTTTATCTACAGTCGCTTGCCCTGCCAGTGTTGTGAGCGTATATTTTTCTCCTGGGCGGTTCCTTGATTAGGGCATTGTTTTCTGTCTGATTGTTTGTCTGCTGTTAATCCTTGCTTATCTGGGTGTTGGTTGCTGGAGGGGATGTCTTCTGGTCTTAAACAGAGCAAACCTGACATTCACCAGCACTCATGATTTCCCTACTGCAAGCAAACAACGAAGCTCAGATGGCAGCAAGGGCTTCACAGTTCAGCTCTGAGCTACAGATACCCCCTTTTCTTTAAACTCTCGAGTGAAGCCAACAGTAGCTCTGAAGATGAAAGAAAAGCAGCAGCCAGATAAAGGAATTTGAGAATGACTGCACTTAGAAAATCTAACTTTTATCATTCCAGCACATCTTGCACTTCACAAAATACAACCGCAGCCAGCCCAGAGGCAAATCCCATTGAACTCAGTGGAACTTCCTCTGAAGAGCTGTGCCTTGGTTTGTTCACTAAATAAATGGCTCTCTGCAACACGGTCTCCTTCTGTGTGTCTTCCTCACTGAATTGCTTTTCCTTTACATCAGATGGATTGTTTGGGGGATTGATTATGTCAATGAAATCAGCGAAGTTTTTGGCCAGTGAACTGCCCTGGTAAGGTCTGTGGCTGAAACACGTGGAAGGGCCTCTGCCCATAAGAGGGCAGATCTCTTGTGTTTAGGCAGTGAAATGACCCTATTTTAGCTCAGCCCTGGAAATGTTATGGCAGACTGAATGCAAATTGCTCTGCAGCAGCTGGGTTTGTCCAGAGCAGTTTTGAGATTAGAAGTTCCAGGGGGAGGAGAGGGCAGCATTCTCCTCTTCCTTCTTTGTTCGCCTTAAAAAGCTTCTGAATATTCTCTGTTGCCGGAAGCATTCACTTACTTCACACACACACACACACACACACTTTTTACAAACAGGGCTAGTAGAGTTGCCCTGGAAAGGGCGTTGGTGGCAGACCTTGAAGGGCATTGTTTTACAAGCAGCACAAAAGCTCCTAGGAGCAAAGGAACTGCATTTCTGGTGCTTTTCCTGCAGTTTGTACTGGCCCTCAAAAGCCTTTTCTGTAACAGTTTCTTCTTCTTCTTCGAATGAGACGGGAAGATGGAGAGGCAGGGACACCCTCGTCTCCCTCCTCTTTGAAATTCAGATCCACTCGCTAATCAGATTAGCAGCCAGCTATGAAAAGCAGCTTCAGTTCTGCCTGGACGGCCTCCAAATTGCCGGTGGATAAAAATGGGGTTCTTGGGTTTGGGGCAGAATGCATAGCCAGTCCGAGAAGGGATGCGTCCCGTCCTAAAGAACCAGCGTGGTGCTGGAGGGGCTCTGTTCACAAGGCCTTTCCAGAAACAAAGCCGGCGATCATCCCAGGGGTCACCGCAGCAGACAGGGAGCCTAAGCAAAGCTCCTTAAGCTGCTTTGACGCGGGGATGTTGGGTGCTGCCCAGGGATGACAGTTTTTCCCCTAAGTGGCTCCCCCACCCCACCCGCAGGGACATCTCCTCTTGGAAGTCCGCTCATGTGCCGGGCTGCCATAATGCAGAGGGAGCCCTCTGCCCTTTTAGTGGCCAGAGCCCGTGCGAGCATGTCAGGAGGAGGAGGAGGAGGAGGAGGAGGAGCAGAGAACGAGATACAGTCGTGGCTTCCCAGCATCCTCCCAGTGAATAGGGCACTTTCCGCCCTGCACCGCCTTGTCCAGAAACAAAGGCCGCCTCTTCCATCACGGAGAGGAGGGTGACTGGCCCCACTGGTGAACCATTATCCTCTTCCAATCAGCTCTGCTCGTGTGATCGGTTAAAATGCGGTGGTGCTGTGGGGTACCAGGCTTCCTAAATTTTGTGTAAAAGAGGGCAAGCTTTGTAGTCTTCCTTTGATTGAGAGGGGAGTCGTTCCATAGCAGCATGGATCATTCTGTTCTCAGAAGGGAGAGGCCTCCAGTGCTTCACGACAGGTATGTGTGTCCCCCCCCCCCGCATTGCTTTTCAAGCCTTCCTCCTCCTGTTGCAGGCCAGCTGACCTAGAGCAGATCAGTAGAGTTATTTTCCCTTTAGCCACAGTAGAAGTGGCAGAAGAATTTGGCCACTAACTTTATCAGGCTGTTTGGCTATAGCTGAAATCCGGAGGTTTAGGTCTGATGCGACCTTAACACAACTGGACCAAATAGAAATTAGTTTATGGGTTTGAAAGGCCTTAAAGGCGTGATTTCAGAAAGTCTGGCATTTGTTTACTGGCCTCTAGCAGAGGGAGAGACCTAAGAGACACTTTGGGCAGGAGTGTAGGGTGGTGTTTTGTATGCCAACCAGCACTGAGTCAGTCGCTGGCATGTTTGATCCCTAATCTGTTGTGATTTTCTTGCCAAATCAATTATGGTCGGTGTGATGTTTGTTAAAGCCTGATCTTGAAAGGGGAGGTGAAGTGGGGTGAGCCGGTGAGGGGCTCACGGATGTGAGAACCAAGGCACATGCCTGTGATTCATATAGGTCAGTAGAGGCTGAAGGCTGCCCATCTATCCCTTTTGGCCTTTTTTGTCCATGTTGCCATAGTACTTAATATCAGTAATTTTGGCAGCCTTGTTGGGAAAGGTTCCACTTTCTCCCTTGATTGCATTTTGATTGTCTTTGTTGAAAATACAGCTCCTATTTGCCAATTATTTCAACTTAGAATGTCACTGGAATTGCAGCTGCCCCTGATTATAAAATGGTTAAAAGTCCTCTAAATGGCCTCATTTGTTTTAATCGTGCTCTGCAGAGGCCCATGTGTCTTATCTTTACTTCCTGCTCTTTTCTTTGGCCCCTGCCTAGAAAATCAGAGCCTCCAGCCACATGGCCATCAGGTTGCTTCTGTGTAAAATGCAAGAATTTTAAAAGAGGTTTTCTTAACAAAGGAGTCACATGAGCTGATCAATTGCACCTTTGAATACTGTTTTCTCCGCAAAGCAAAATCTGTCCGTTATTTGCACCGATGCAGTGTGTGCCCATTGGAGCTTCCTGCATTGGTGGCAGGGGCAGCTCCACAATGATAGCCACGCAGACTGTCCATTCGTCATGTTCCTGGACATGATGCTGGTTGAACTTTCCAATGTGGTGGTGGCGGGTATAAAGTCAGCCAGGAGACAATGCGTGAATTAGTTTCTGGGGTCAAGTTTCAAAGCATCATCAGTATAACTGTCCCTCAAACCCTACGTTTACCATGAATCTCTAATCCAGTGCTTCTCAACCTTAGCAACTTTAAGATGAGTGGACGTTAGTTAACTCCCAGAATTCCCCAGCCAACCAACCATGTCTTGGGTCTTCTTCCTTCTTTGATTTCAAAGTAAGGCGATTGTGGCTTCCCTGTAGTTATCTGTGCAGCTAATCAGGTTACGTTTTTCCCAGTTACAGTTTAATAAGAAATTGGGATTTATTTCTCCTACTTATTAGATTTGCAGCACTCCTTGCTTCTATGCATAGCTTAACCTTCTTTAGTTTTCTCCCTCCCGTTGAAGTATCTTGTCCTGTAAAGAAGAGAATGGGCCATGTGTCCTAGCCAGCTTTCAGGGTTGTAGATGACTTGAATTCTGAGTCTTGAAATTAACCAAGATGAATTGGGAGGCCGGTCACTGGGCTAGGCAGAAGCTGTATGGTCCAGTGCTTCTTTGCAGGTTGTTATGATAGGCCAGTGTTTCTCAACCTTGGCTAGTTTAAGATGGGTAGACTTCAACTCCCAGAAATCCCCAGCTGCCCATGCTGGCTGGGAAATTGTGGGAGCCCATCTGTAATAAACTTGCCAACATTGATAAACACAGCATTAGGCTGGGATAATTGAGTGTGAATTGGCAAATAAGACATTAAACTTAACCGTGGTCTTGTGTTTGCATTGAACCCACAAGTCCAGAAGATAATTTCAAATTCATCCTGTCGAAAATAACATTTTCAGACGAGGTGCATAGTTCCTAATCTTCTGTGTAGTAAGAGAAAACATTGGAAGCTTTCCTTTGTTTGGAAAACCAACAGCTTTTAAGACCCGGCGGTTATAAGGCAATAGATGAAAAGCAGGAACAGATCCATGCAAAACACAACAAAACAGAAGCTGCTTGGAAAAAGAGAATTTATCCCCCCTGCACTGTTAGGAATGCAAATATTAGGGTTAAAACCGTTGTCTCCGGAAAAATGGGAAAAGGCAGTGGAAGGAAGTTGCTCTTTTGCAACTCCAAGCGAATCCGCTTTGCGATTGGCCTTGTTCCTCTCTTTCAGTGAGAGTTTGGAGACCCTCTTTCTTACAGGAACACGTGCTGCTGTGGCGACGGCCTCATTCTCTGTTGCCCTGTTGATTTCATAAAGTATTTATATCCCATCACTTCACTGCATGCGCCCTGGGCACAGTTCTTAGAAATGTTTGAGCGACAAATGTTTAAACAGCCAAAATTCAACCTGAGGTGCTGCGAATAGATCGAATCCCAAGCCAGTTTGCTGCAAGTTGAACCACCAGGTAACCCTCCCCTCCCCGGGCCTTTTGGGGGGAGAAGATTGCACCGTCTTGTCTAGATTGGTAGCTGAAAGGTCTCTGGCTGGGTTGATATTTTGCTAAATTCGAGTTTGCATTGCCCTGGTTTGTTGAACTAGTCACAACTAGTTCACGACATGCGCTCTTTACCCCCCCCCTGCCTTGAAAAGGAGGGGTGCATATAAATGTAGCTGCCTGGAGGCTTCCAGATGTAATTTTTCCTTTCTTATTTATCAAGTTTGGGTACCACCCATCTCTGTCTCAGAATGAGGCTGCTTCCTGGCGTGGCTGCCCTCTGCGGTTGGGTTCTTTTAAAGTGGTTGGCATTTTTATTTACCATACTTTAAGAAGCAGCATTGAACTACCCTGGGAGAAATGTTGTTCTCTCTTGGAAGGGGGATCTCTCTGGATGTTTGAAACTTTCTAGGAAGGCTTTGTTGAACAGAGGGATTTAAGCTTATTGGTGGTTGGCTGGTTTTAGTGTAAGGATTTTAAAGGCAAGGTGTGAAGTCTTCAGAACACTTCTGACACTAGTGACTAGTGTTGTGCGATTGATGCTCAGTGTTATAGTGACAAAAGGTATCAAATGAAGTATGTTGAATTGTTTTCATAATAAAAAGGGTACTTTGAGCTTAGTTACAAAGTTAGTTCTTCTGTGTTGTCCACTATTTTATTGTTTATAAATATATATACTTTTTTTAAAAAAAACTTCCCTGGGAACAGCACAGATAAAGATTTCATTGTTGACTTGCCCCTTCTTTGTTTTTCACTGCTTTGCATTATCTATTGGGGTAATAACTTCCAGCTCATTTGATTATTGCATTAGTGTTTAATATATGGAAATGCCAGTCTGTCGAAATTAAGTCTATACTTAGCAGCTTTGAAGGTTTTCTTAAACTGAAAGTACCTGCTGTTCTCTTCCATGGGGGCTGGCTGAACAGCTTTGCTTCCCCCCCCCCCCCCGGCCCAGGAAAACAGTTTCTGAATGCTTCCTCAAATAATTGGGAAGAGGAGGAGGCAGCGGTGCCCTCGCCTGTTCCCGATGAACGGGCTTAATCCAGGCGCCACGTCTTGCTCCTTTTGTCCTCCTGCTGTGCCAGGGCCGAAGCCCGGCCGCTGCCTCTTGCAGCCTTCCTGTGAAAAGGGAGCCCGGGAAACATCCGTTTCAAGTTCCTCCAGTTAATCTCTTCGCATCATCGCCAGAAGGTGGCATGACTGATTCTGAATAAGCATTAGCTCGCTTTTAAGTCTTTCAGAAACTTCATTGTGTAATAAACGCCCCCGTGGGTGTTTCAGGGCTCCTGGCTGGCACGGAGTGAGCAGCCAGATTGATGAGTTTTAATTCAAGTTGCCATGTTATTAATTAGTACTCAACGTGTAGTCTTCAACAGAAGTACATCTGCAGGGAGGGAAGTAAGCAGTGGGGTACCCCAAGGTTCTGTCTTGGGCCCAGGACTCTTCAATATCTTCATAAATGACTGGGATGAGGGAATTGAAGGGGAACTCATCAAATTTGCAGGCAACACTAATCTGGCAGGCATAGCCAGCACCCCAGAAGACAAGCTCAGGATCCAAAAGGATTTTGACAGACTTGAACAACGGGCCCTATCCAACAAAATGAAAATTAATGTGGAGAAAAGCAAGGTTTTACACTTAGCAGGAAAAACCAACTGTATAGGTACGGGCTAGCTAGGTGAAACTTGGCTTAATGCCAGTAACTGTGAGAGGGATCTCGGAGTCCTAGTGGACAATCGCTTAAATATGAGCCAACAGTGTGCTGCAGCAGCCAAAAAGCCTTAGTAAGACCACACTTGGAATACTGCATCCAGTTCTGGTCATCACAATATAAAAAAGTTGTTGAGACAAGGAAAAGGGGACAGCAAAAAGAACGATTAGGGGGCTGGAGGCTAAAACATATGAAGAACAGTTCCAGGAATTGGGTATCTAAGCTAATAAGGAGAGAAGCAGCCTAGAACTAAGGAGAAATTTCTCAAGACTGGGAACAATCCACTAATGGAACTTTGCCTCTAGAAGTTATGGGTGCTCCGTCACTGGAGGCTTCCAAAAAGAGACCGGGCAGCCATCTGTCTGAAGTGGTACAGGCCAGGGTTTCCTGCTGAAGCAGGGGGTCGGACTAGAAGACCCCACCAAGGTCCCTTCCACCTCTATTATTCTATGTTCTGCATTCTAAATCCTATGATCTCATCAGGAATGTTTCCTAGTTTTTTAAAATGCAAAAGTGGTAGCTAGCTCAGTGAGGGCTGGGCTAAGAGGCACCCCTTTCTTTTGGAAAGCTGGAGTTCTGGGGTTAGTAAAGATTGATAATGGACTACCAGATTGCTGTCAACTCCTAGAGAGATTCTCTCTGGGATGATCTGGCCCTAACCTGGTCCTTCAGGTCCCCCAAGGGTGCACCCATCGCCCCCGTGCAGTTGTCCGTCCTCCTTGCTGCTTGTCCTCCTCTTTCCTTTCAGTCCCGCAGTCAGTTCTGCGCGTGGTAGAAGAGGACGTGGTGCCGTGTGGGACATGCAGCCCACCGTCTCCCTGTTGCAATCGCTTCCTAAAGAAAGATGAGCCAGCAGCTGTCTGAACTGAGGCGGGTTTCGGTTGAGAGCTGTAGAAGGGAGAGGAAAGGGGAGGCTGCCTAGACTGCCCCCCTCCAGAAGACAGGGCCCAGTGACATTTCCTTCACACATACCCTGTGAATGGCTGTTTTTCAGGGGTAGAACACGCTACCCCAAGCCGTAATGTGCTTGCGTTGGCTCTTCCCGTGATATGACCCTCGAAACAAGAAAGCCCAAGGTACTTTGATAATTCATTTTAGATAGCTGGGACAAATATCTGCTGAGTTTCTTTGGTCACAACTTTTGGCTAATTGTCTGGCAAAATAATTTGAATGGCTCAGAGGACCGAGCCAGATGTCCTACCAAATTATCTCTGATAGTCCAAACTCAAGAAATTGTCTTCAGCCTCCCGATGCCTAAGATCTCGATCCTCCACAGTTGAATGTTCAGTATTATAAGCTTCTTTCTTATTGAAAAATACAGTTGAGAAACTGCTGTTCCAGAAATGCCAGATAAATGTCTTTCCTTGATTACTTCTAGAGTAGCAAGAAAGATGACTGGCCCTCTTCCACCCTTGGTGATTTTCAACATCGGTTATTTATCTTTGGTTCTTCCGAAGCTCTATCCAAATCACTTTGCTGTACAGATTTATTCAGTGGTAGTTTTCAAAAGTTAATGTTCATTTTCTGAATTCTTTCCGTTATGTATTGAAGATGGACAGTGATTAATATGTATGTTACTTATATGTAAGGGTGTAGGTCTATACATATGTTGTACATAGTACGTTTAAATGTGTGTTATGTATGTATACACTTTGAGAGCAAGCAACTAAATTACATTTTTAATGTGTGCCATTGTGCCCACAGTAAAAAAACGACAATAAAGGTTACCTATCTATGTAGAGCGGTGAGATCTGTAATGCTCTTGCTGGTCAGATTGAAGGATTTGGCAGATATTTAAGTCTACAGCGGTGGAGACGCATGAAGAGAAAAGACACCTTGAAATCCAGCTTGATTCCTGGTGGACTTCATGGACAGTTTGTGGCAAGAATAGAAAAGAGGTTGGATGTTGACCTCTTGGGCTTAGGAGCTTCTGAGACCAGAAGAAACTCGCCCTTGAGGGCTCAGCCGTGCCTTCAAGGATTCAGAACTGATAAACACAGCCCCCAGTCCGTAATCTGGGTTTTCCCAGCCGTTTCTCGTAGCAAAGAGTCAGCTGGGAGCTTTGACTGACCTAAGTTGGCTCCAACATGGGTGGAGGCTTGAATGCTGCTCCTTGCACCCCTCTCCCTGCAAGCTGATCCTTGGTAGAACTAGCTTGTTCTCTTTGCCCCTAAGCAGGCCGTCCAGGGTCTGCCGTGAGGGGCAGGCAGTGCATTAAGCTTGAACAGCTGATGACCCCATTGTCCTTCAGCCTCTGTGGTGTGTGCTGTGGGAGCGGAGGCACCCATTGACTATTAATGACGCTCATTCGCTCTGATTGTTCTGAGGCTAAAGCAGGATAGGGGGTGGGGGTGTTGCTGAGCCCACGTCTCCCCAGGACCTGAGGTGGCTCCTGGAAGGCGGCAGCCTCCATCCTTTGTCAGCAGCCCGCCTCTTTCAAAGTAGGCGAGAGAAACCCAGTTCCCCGCAAAGACTCTCCTGGGGGTCTCAGGCAGAACTGGTCTTGGCAAGGAAGCCAGCCGTATCACGGTCTTCAGCCGGATTTGTCCACTTCTTCTTCTTCACGCTTAAAGGCCAGAAACAAATGATTCGGTGCCGTCCGTATTAGCTGCTTCTGCTCTCGTTTTCCTACTCCCCCCGCCAGGCCATTGGCATGGAATATATGGCTAAGTCTGGGTCAACTTGCCTCCGGCATCAAGCCATTGTTCTCCCATCCTCAGTGGCCGGAAGAGAGCTTCTTGGATGCTGAGCAGAGCCCTCCCCAAGTTAGGATGCTTTTATTTGCGTGACTTATCTCCTCAGTCTGGAGGGACTTTGGGCAACGATTAGGTGAATGGCCAGGCATTTTGGGGGGTAGTGCTGAATATTTTCCTATTCTGTGACCGTAGACTTTTCAGCACAACTGGGAACTTGAAAGCAGAAAATTTAGAAGCTGCTGCTTCTCCTGGTGTTCCTCCTTGCCTGAATTACAAATGAAGAAACTGCAAAAATTCAATAAAAAGTGCTCCATTTGTTTTGCCTTTAAAGATATGGTCATTCTGGGGGTCCAGAGCCACAGGGAAGGAGGGTGTGCGTCGAAGTCCCTGGAAATCCTCCGATCTCCCTCCCTCCCTCCCTCCCTCCTTTTCCGGCAGGAGAAGCTTTGTTCTGCCACATGGCAGCTGTGCCTCGGTGCTCCTTCACACGGATCGAGGCGCCTCCTGGCTTGGGATTAAACTGTCGGAACAACATTTCCATAAAGTGTCGCCGTCCTTAAATTGGCCCACCGTGTGCTGCTTCAAGGGCGCTTTGCAAAAGGGGCGCCTGCCCCTCGGTCACCCCCAGATAGGCCAGAGAATTGTGTGACACCTGCAAGCCGGCTGCTTCCTCAAGATTTCAGGCAATTTATGAGCCGGGGAGGGGGAGGTTGCTCTGTCTGAGTGTTGATTGCATCCCTGTGCAAGGACAGATATTAGCAGCACGTTGCTCTCCAATTCCCAGCTGCAAACCAAAGGCGAAGGACGATATTGGTGTTTGCAGAACGTGTTGTAAAATGCATGAGGCTTTTTTTCTCACCACATCCTGGAAGCCGAGGGTAGGGGAAACCGAGAGCGCCTTGAATCCCAAGCAGCCTGGAAAAGCAGGCAGGAATCTGCCCTCCCGCGTTCCTTGGGTCCCTCTGATTATTATGGATTAGTAAAAGCTGGCCCCTTCTTTCCCTCTCTCTTTCAAAACCTCCTTCCCCCCCTTCTTTTTCTTGCTTGCAAGTAGCCTTTTTGCCATAATGGCCTTCTTGCCTTGTTTGATTTGCACGGAAGGAGAAGCGGTTCCTCCTGCTGCTGCGTTTGGTCACTGATCTCCCTCCTTCCAAGCCGTCTGGCCTAAGGCTATGCTGAGGTTTCTCGCCCGCTTGTACTGTTGCAGCTCCGGCGAAGAATACTCCGAGGATGACAAATGCATTCTGAGTCGGTACGTGGCTTTGTTTTCTTTGTGGCGTCCATCTCGTCGCCCCCCTCCGCACACCCCTTTCCTCGGTGGTTTCGGGTTTTTTGTCCTGCTGCTATTGGCCAGAAATCAGGTTAATAGGTATTGAATGTAGCTGGGTGCTGCAGTGTGACTGGGAAGGTGGAACAATAGTAGTGCCAGCTCGGTCTTGGGGTGGGGAAGACCGAGGCGGTCTTTTTATAGACCAAGGAAGGCTGCCTGGTGGCGCCTGGCGGTGTGCAGCCTCTCCCCCTTCCTCCCTCGCCCTCATGCCTTTTCTAATGTAGGCTGCAGTCAGCCCTTCTCTAATGAGGCAGTGGCACGGTCTGCCAGCCCGAGGAGGATCGCCCGCCTGCCCGCGTTAGGGGACGGCAGGGGTCAGGAGGAGAAGCCAGGCAGCCCCCTAGGCAGCTTGGAAACGCCGGTTTAAGATCCCTGGCAAGCTGGCTTGGCGGGTTCCCAGCCGGAGGAGCAGCAGCCGCACCGGCAGCCACCCTCCTGCCTGGGAGGGTGCGTGCGTCTGGAATGGAAGCCCGAGTTGGCCGTCTGTTACGGAAACGCTGTTTGCTGTTATTGTAGCATCGCGGTGACCAACATGCCATTGAAATGGAAAACGACCTCGCCAGCTAGCTGGAAGTTCCCCGTGCCAGTGCTTAAAACCTCCCGGTCGTCGCCACTTTCTCCAGCGTACATGTAAGTGAGAGAAGGGAGGAGGGCCTCTTGAGGTGGGCATGCCTTTGCAAGATCCCATCCCCCCTCCTGGCCCCTGGCCGGGCTTGGTTCTGTGCAGTCTTAACGCCCATCTCCCCCACCCCCCACCCCCACCCCCAATTCTCTATTTGTGGTGCTGTATTCCTTAATGTGACATTGGTCTCAGAATTAACATTGCTAACATTGCATCTCTCTCCTACCCTGCAACGTCTCTTGTCAGTCGTGTTTCTTCTCCGCCACCACCCTGCTGATAGGTGTTGTGTTTCAGTCCTTCCTTTGTTGGGCAAAGCAGGGGAGAAGGTGCAGATTTGCACCCTTCCTTTTGTGTAGCCCCGTCTGGAGTTTGTGTGGGTCATTGGTCTAGAATGCAGATCTTAGGCGAGTAACTCCAGAGTTCTGGGCTCTTCCTTTTTCTAGTTGCTTTTCCTCATGAGATACACTCAGAACGCCCACCAAGGTGTCTTTTTCGGTCCTGGGTGGGTGGGTTTTCCGTGGTGAAATACTAGCTGTCAAAAATTCATTCTTTAAAATCCAAGTAATTGTTCCTCTGGTTAGATTCCTTTTCGTCTCTCAGAGTCAAAATTTAAATGTTGGCTTTGCAAGACCTGCAGGCTGCAGCCCAAGATTTTAGATTTGTAAAGAACAGGTTCCCGTTTTTCATAGACGAGGGATGTGTTTATGGCTAAGGCTGAGCAAGCCACATGGTATGATAAAGTGAAAAGAAAGAAAGAAAGTAAACTTGATCTTGGTGATGCTCCTTATTTCCACGAATACAGGTCTGAATGCCTTTTATAGCTTTTATGTCTGAAAAATATGATTTCACAGCCTTGAAATGGGGTATCTCAATGTTTTGAATTTTTATATTAGCTTGCTCATAGGCAAGTCATCCCTTCATCTAAGATTTTGGTAGAGACATCTACTTATCTGTCTGTTTCTGTTTTCATTTTACATTTTACACTATGAGACATAACAGTATCTATTGGCTGCAAATGGCTTTTATTTTTTTTTAAAGCATCTCATAAACTTTCAGCATTTAACAGTTGAGAGCATTTTTCCTAGATCTGAAACATGAAAGGAAATTTTACACTAGTGTGTTGAAATAGGAAGGACAGAAGCATTGTCAATTTCATCTGAATTAGGAGTAGAACATTTCATTTAATTCATTTAATATATATGTTAGATCAGGAACTAGAAGAAGTGTTGGAAACAAGATAGTACAGAAATATATGACTTAAAAAATCTTAGCTAAATGAGTGAATCGATTTTTTAAAAAGCCCTTTCGTGTGCAGTTCAGGACATATATTTCATCGTGATTTATGTAATTGCAGAGCTAAAACATACTCATCAAGTTCATTTGTTTTCTTTAGTAAAATATATGTTGTGCTTGATGTTTAAACCAGAAAGGCTTTAAAATCTTAAGGAAGAGAACTGTATTGGTAATGATAGGTTTATCCTTAAGAAGGCTCAGAAATATTTTTGGCCTTTATGAATATGAAATGCTGGTGCTTTATGAGCCATTGTCCAGGCACTGCAGGTCCTATTTTCTATTGCTCCTTCTCTACACACATACACATACGCACACATGCATGCGCTCATGCATGTTTCGCCCAGTTTGCCTCAAGCAGGTGAATTTCTCTCCCAGACTTGCTTCCGTGCGTCTTGAAATCTAGAAGTCAAGAAATAAGCCAGCTGAAGTTTTTACATTATATATTTTGAGTAAATATTACTGCAAGATGTGTAATTTTTCTGACTAAGAACAAAAAGTTTCCCACATCTGTTTTGTTGGTCAGTTGTACGGTGCCCACATATAGGTGGAAGGGCAGCAATTGATGATTGATTCGTGTGCATCGGAGCGAAGGCTTGGATTGAAAGATGGATCGCCCTCAAGATATCCAATATTGAGAATTGCACTTAATAAGACCCATATTTCACTAACATCCAGAATAAAATTCCTGATCTGCACACAGCAAATTATGTATTTTGTAGGAAATTGGGGAGGGGATTTGAGATCCCCCTGAATTAAAGTGTAGCGTAGAGAAGAGGCAGGGTCCAGCTGTAATTCAACAGATCTGCATGCTTGTGTGATGTGGTGATTGGATGCAGATTGGATGTTATTTCCTACATGAAAGCGTTATTGATTGGAGGAAGGGGGGTAAAAGGTTCAGGTCTTCTCCTTGCACCTAGCATCATAACGAAGGAGCTCGGTCATTACAGGTGGTCCTTGACGTATGACCAAAATTAAGCCCAACTTTGCCCCATTTTACGATTGTTCTTTCCACAGTCATTAAGTGAATCACTGTAGTTGTTAAACTAGTCACTGGTTGTTAAGTGAATCTGGCTTCCCCATTGACTTTGCTTGTTGGAAGGTTGCAACAGGGGATCACGTGACCCCGGGACACTGTGACCATCATAAATATGAATCAGTTGTCCAGTGTCTGAATTTGGATCACTTGATCACAGGGAGGCTGCAGTGGCCGTAGGTGTGAAAAACATAAGTCACATTTTTCGGTGCCATTGTAACTTTGAACAGTCACTAAACGAACTGTTGTAAGTCAAGGACTGCCTGTAGCTGAATGGGTGTCCCTGAAGTCCCTTGAGCAGGGCAAGTGGCACTTGTGGCTCTCTGAAAGTGGCCTTGCCCCTCTCTTGGTCTGTCATTGCTTCAGACTTCAGCTGTGGGGTTGAAGGCTGTGCATTCAGGCCCTTGGTGTGTGCAAAGATCAGGGCTGCATTAATGGCAATATTCCACCCCATATTGTCACCTGGTGCAATTCACCTGTAATTTAGGCCCCAGCGAACATAAGAATCCACTGCAGTTTGAGCCAGAGGGGGTGACCCGACTACCTAGTATGCGAAGGGAATTTGCTTCTAAGATTTTATACTAGAGCTGTGAGGTGCACATGGAGGCTGAAGAGTGCCTGGCTCCTGTCTACTCTCTATCTACAGAGATGACTGTTCCCTTTCTGGACATCTGCTACAAGGTCAAGACTTTTTCAGATAATTCCTGTTTTGGCCAGAACCATGCTATCCACATTGCCTTAGTCAAGGCTTGACTCTCTTGGTTTGCACCAAGTCAAGGAGTCGATTGGGTGTGCTCCCAGTAGGAGTAAGGCAGCAGGAGCAGCCCTGCTATTTTGGGGTTCTGCCAAGGCAGGGGAGTCTTTTCCACAGTCCAGCCTGTTTCTTGGGGTCAACATTGCTCCTCCTCCTCCTCCCAGTGCAGTCTTGGTGCAGCGTATCAAAGATAGTCCCAATCCCATTATCAGAGTAATCATTTCTTCTCTTCAAGCTAAAGTAAGCAAAAAAAATTGGTCAGTATAAATCTTGGAACTGAGTCTTGCATAACATGCTCTTATTTATTTTTTTTTTAGATTTTTATTGCTCAGCAGAGTCCCTAAAGAATAAGGCTGCTTGTCAGCATGCTTCAGACCATAGCAGAACCTCATCTAAAAAGTTGCCACTTTCTTTCTCACTCCAGTTTAGCAGATATTTCTTTTATTCTTGACAAGCTTTCTTTTTTTCCTTTTCCCCCCCTTTACAACTAGTTTATCTTTGGACACTAAATACCAGCTGAACCTCTTGGATTTTGCAAACCTTTGGAATTGGGTTCCAAGCCATGGGACTACACTGAGTTGTATCCTCACCCTGCAGTTTGATGGGTGTAGTTGCACATTCACTTTTTTTTTTTTGAAAAACGAAGTAGACTCTGCCCTACAATCGAAATTCAGATGCTCAGGAGCAGCAGAGTTTTGGGGCTATCAGAGGAAGCTTTGGTTCTTTCTAGGATGCCAGGTTATCTAAAGACCCCCTCTTTCATTAGCTGTGCCAAAGAGGTTAAGCAGAGGTTGCTTTTCTATCTGTTTTCTTAAAACAGTTTTTATGTTTTTTGTTCACTGTTTGGAAGGATAATGTTTTCATTTGTAAGTGGCTTGTTGTGTCTACAGATTGAAAATTAGGCTAGAAACAATAAGTGATTAAAAGGAAGGTTGCTCTTAATTCCTTTCTTTGGCTGAGGCAATTGGTGGGGACATAGGAGAAGGTGCGGTGGAATTCCCAAGGAAGTGACCCCTCGTGCCATCCTAGGCGGCTTTTTCCTTCAGGTGAGGCGGTTCTCCTTCAGCCATCTTTTGTCCCCCTAGGTCAGGGGTCGGCAACCTAAAAAAGAAAAAGAGCCACTGGGAACCGGTTCCATCACAAATTAAAAAAAGAGGGAGCCGCGTGCGTGTGTCCATGCACGCGCATGCGCAAAAAGGTTTTTTGCGCATGCGCGGACGCACGCGGCTGCCATTTTTTTAAAAATGAGATGGAACCGGTTCCCGGTTGCCCGATGGCGACGGCCCGTCTGCAAAGCTGCCGCTTTCGGCAGCTTTGCAGACGGGCCGCGGCAGCTTCCGCAAAGCGAAAGCGGCAGCTTCCTGAAAGAGCGGCACCGCTGCCCGTTCGCGCGGAGGTACGCGCGCACCTCCGGTCGTTCGGAGAGGTGCGCGCGCACCTCTCGGAATGGGCAGGGGCGCCGCTCTTTGCGGAAGCTGCCGCGGCCCGTCTGCTAAGCTGCCGCTTTCGGCAGCTTCACAGACGGGCCGCGGCGGGCTTCCTGAAAGAGCGGCACCGCTGCCCGTTCGCGCGGAGGTACGCGCGCACCTCCCCAAAGGTTTGGGGAGGTGCGCGCGCACCTCCGGTCGTTCGGAGAGGTGCGCGCGCACCTCTCGGAATGGGCAGGGGCGCCGCTCTTTGCGGAAGCTGCCGCGGCCCGTCTGCTAAGCTGCCGCTTTCGGCAGCTTCACAGACGGGCCACGGCGGGCTTCCTGAAAGAGCGGCACCGCTGCCCGTTCGCACGGAGGTACGCGCGCACCTCCCCAAAGGTTTGGGGAGGTGCGCGCGCACCTCCGGTCGTTCGGAGAGGTGCGCGCGCACCTCTCGGAATGGGCAGGGGCGCCGCTCTTTGCGGAAGCTGCCGCGGCCCGTCTGCTAAGCTGCCGCTTTCGGCAGCTTCACAGACGGGCCGCGGCGGGCTTCCTGAAAGAGCGGCACCGCTGCCCATTCGCGCGGAGGTACGCGCGCACCTCCGCCCATTCGGGGAGGTGCGCGTGCACCTCTCCAAACGGGCGGTGCCACTCTCCATTTGGAGAGGTGCGCGCGCACCACTGCCCGTTGGAAGAGGTGCGCGCGCACCGGGCGGCTGGGAGCCGCAAGAGACCTGTGCCCTAGGTGAAGGCATTTTCGTGCATCTCTTGATTCTTATTCTTCCTAGTTTCCATCGGCATCTCAGTTTTGGAGATTGCTACTAGATTTGGAGGCTGCTCTTAGAAAGAGGTGGTGGTCAAAGCTGCTCTGAATATTAATGAAATTGAAAACACAGCAGACGACTATTTTGGAGGGGGTGACAACCGCTCCCTGATAACCCAGAGTGCCTTTGGTGGGTTCCTGAGCACGTGGAGGCCAGCTCTCTGAACGAGGCCCGGATCTGTTCCTCCGCCTTCGTAGTGCGTTCCCAAGGGCAACTCGGACCTCTTCCGTAGGGAGTGCCAGGGGTCTCCTCCTCACCCACCTCATCTTTCTGAAAAGCATGGAGGGTACCTGACGCATCAGAAGAAGATAGTTTTGTCACTGTTTAAACATCTGATATGTAGCTTTGGGAAATAAAGCCGACAGAGGCTTGTGGCACTTGAGTATGAAATGGGTGGACTAAAGAGCAGCCAACCAGTCCATCCAGCAGGCTCAGACAGGAGGAGGAGCTTAGGTTGCCCCCATACAGTAGTGGGGGGCTAGATGAGGTGGGGGCCTGAATCTTTTACGGGCACTTGAAAGCTTTATGAATTATTGGGGGGATCAATTGTGGGCCTTGGATTACCTGGTGATGCTACAAGGTGGCCTATTAACATTTTTTCAGCCAGGCAAAAAGAACAGAAACACAGATGTCAGTTCAAGATAGGACTAAAATACCTATCTGGGGTTTTTGCAGTTGGAACAAAGGAAGCCACTTTCTTAATTCCATTGATAGTGAAAAGCAAACTTCGGATTAAGCGGGTAGCTTGAGCTGACACGGAGTGCTTCTAAAAAGGACTTGGGTAACTTTTATTATCCACCTGAAACTGGGATGTACAAAAATAACCTGAGTGTTTCGTATTTCAGACAAAGGGAAAAAAACAGGGCAGGGGAGGGCAGAACAGAGCAGTGAAATATAGGTTCACTAAGCTGAACACTGGTTTTATTTATATAAAAAAATTGGATCAGCAAGATAAAGAGACATGCAGTTGCTAAAAAAAGTTTCAAGGAGTCAGAAATGTATACTCAAGCTTTTATGCAGCTTTGGAGTTGGAATATTTGTGATGAATTGCTTTTTGAGAGTTCCCAAAATATTTGTGAGAGTGATTTATCTTAAAAAGGAAAAGAAAACGCATGCATGCTTGTTCTCCACCCTCTCCCTGCCCAAGCAGTTATTTGGATCCTTGTTTCTTTGCTGGTTTGTCTTCCCCCCGCCCCCCCACCGATTCTTTGTAAAGGGTAGTCCTGATTCTTACAGAATTTAACGCGGCTATTGTCTTTTTTAATATAATGCCTTCTATTGGTCATAGCTAGGGGAATAATCATAAGGTTAATTAAATTTATGATGAATTCTTGGAAGCAATAGCGATTCAGCATTATCACCAGAAAAGCCTAATCAATATATTTACTCTCCTTATTAACTAATTATTTATAAGGGTTGGTGTGTTAGCTTTAATGAGTGTATATAAAACACCCTTGGTAAATATGTCTAAACTGAATATCCCTTCATTAAAACCTTGGGAGGTGGGGGCGTGGGGTGCATAGTTGATGTAATGAGATGTCTCAGATACTGGAGGAGACGTGCTGTTGTGAAGTTTGGGACTTTGGGTTCCACAGCTCATCAAGGGTGAGTTGCTGGCATTGGAAAAACTAGATAAGTTGACTAGGATAGACATTTTTTCCCAGAAGTGTAAACTTTTTGTGTACTGGATAAAGAAGCCTTCAAATTTTCAAACCCTACTTGTGGTCTGAAACTGTTTATCGCAGGTGTGTCCAACCTTGGCAACATTAAGATTTGTGGACTTAAAGTTGCCAAGATTGGACATCCCTGGTTTATCAGATCTGATCTAGTCCAATATTCTATTCCGTGGCCCAATAATATATATCTTCATGACCTAATGAAACTGGTCTTCAATAGTAACTTCTTGCAGTGCACTCAGACCCATCATGTTCTGCTCCTTCCTCTCTCCGCGTTTTATCTTTAGCCGTAATTGGGTGAAGAAGATGGGACTGAACCTTCCTGAGAGCTCAGGTTCAACCTGTCGACGAGAACGCGGATGATTCTGTCCAACTTGAAGCACAAGAACGCAATCTGATTTTATGCTACATAGCCCACGGTGTTTTGTATAGTTTCTAACCAAAACGTGATTTAATCTATCAGAAATTCTTTGTTGTTGCTGCTGGTATCAGAGTCAAGTCTGAGCACTGCACTAAAATAACAGGCATCCATCATGTATGGAAGACCTTCTTGGACAACCTCAGCTTCACTTGTTGTACCAACATCTGCCATCTGTGATTTAATTTTTTTCCAACCTCTGGTGGTTTGAATGCACTAAAAGAAACAGATTTCGGGTTTAGGGCTGTGTAAAGGTTTGTGCAATTAATCAGGATGTAACATGAGATATTTATGGGTTACTAATTGTAGTGCACAGCAGCATATTCAGAAAGAAGCTTTAATCTTCACAAATCCTTGTGGTGAGGAACCACCTGGTCACATTTGAAATAAAAATTTGCTAAATGTGTTCTCCATTTCCACCCTGCATGTTCCATGTATTTCACACCCATGTATCAAAGCACCATTTCTGTGTAGTCCAATTTTTATGGCTGATCTCCAGACAATTTGTGTTTTCAGCTACCACACCACTACCACCCCCAAATGCTCAGGTTTCAGAAATTCCTTTAAATAACCCTAGTTTTCCTACTCAGTGCAAATAAATAGCAGCTGCAAGCATAACTTGACGGAATTATTTTAAACCAACTCTGTTTTTAATTATGATATTTTTTTAAAAATGTAGGCATGAAGCAATTGTTTTGCTCATATTTGGGGGACCAGTTATCCTGCTGAAGTCATTTCTGAAACTCCTTTTGAGGCCAGAGATTAGATCTTTTAGAAAGAGGCTGGGAGTTATATTTAAACATTATGAAGAGGAGCGGATACCTTAAGGTCAGCACCTGCACAGAAGGCTCACAAACTACTCCACGTAATGCGATATCCCTGAGCTTTTTATGGGCACAGGTGCTGTAAAGGCATCAGCACGTCATGCATAGAGCACTTAAGATCTGGACAGACAGAACTGCTTGTAAACTCTGCCCCCCCTCCCCAGTTTCCTATGCAGCTGCAATGGAGGTTTTTAAATTTCTAAAAGGTGGAAGGCTTTTGAACCCCCAAATCTTGAAAACGGGATCAAAAATTGCAAATCAACTCAGTTATGGGAAAAATGGAAGAAAGTTGTTAGCTTCTTGCAACGAAGCCTGAATTCAGAAGGAGAAATTGCCCCGTCACTTTTTAACATTTAATAACATTTGCAATAGCAATAAAAATTGGGTTAGGTTCCCTTTGAGATTGGCTTACGGGTTCCTGCAGGCTCCTGCATTGGGGGTGGTGGCGCAGGTGGCAGAACCAAGCTCTGACCCGAGGCCGTCGCCTCTTCTCCTTTCTTTCCCCTAGATCTTTGGTTGAAGAGGAAGACCCTCACATGAAAGTGACTCTGGGGAGCAGCGATATGGGCTTGTCTGCACACCTGCAGGCATCCAAGGCAGGAACCACCCGATTCTTTACCAGCAACACTCACAGTTCTGTGGTCCTTCAGGTGAGTGAAGGGCCTGGACAGAGCCACCCGCCAGGTCTTCTTCGTTTCATGGCAGAGAGTTTCCTCCAAGGACCAGTTTGCTTGGCGGTATCATTGCAGCCCAAGTCACCAAGAGGAAGCGCAGAACGGGGTCCCCTTCTTGCCTTCGGAGGACTTTCTCTCCCTTGCTAATTAGACATGGCAGCCACACTGCCAAAGGGCGGGGCTGCTTTTCCCTGTGATTGAAGGAGAGCCAAGCTTGACATTGCCCAGGCTGGTGGGGGAGGGAGGAGGACGTTGGCCTGCGAATTATGTCTGAACGCCTTTAAGGGAATTTATTAGGTGAAACTGCCTTTCCGTGTCCATGTTCTTCTTATCTTTTTTGCTTCCATTGGCCTGGAGCGTGAAAATTCAGTTCCGTTACCTAGCAGCATGCTGTGCAGAAATCCAGGCCCCTTCTCTGACTTTGGCTCTAGAAAGCAGCTTCGTTGCCCCTCTTACTGACGCTTTGCGTTTGCAGTGGCTGTGAAATGAGGCTCAACCCTGTGCCTGGCATTGTTTGCTGCCGCCACGTAGGTGGCAAACTAGACTAACCCGGCTCTCTTCCTGGAACGTTCTTAAAGAGTGGGAAAATGCCGGATGGGCAGGAGTGAGGAAGAGTTGCAGCCGGTATAAAAACCAGCCGGAAAGCTTTCCGAAGTGGATGGCCAGGCAGAGCTGATGCTCCAGGACCGTGCCTGTATTCTGAGAACATCAGAAGCCTTTTGTTCAGTGGAGTAACCTAACCCTCCTCCTCCTCCTCCTCCTCCTCTGGCTGGCTGGAGCAGAGCAGCTCCCCCCCTCTGCCTCCCCCCCCCCCGCCCCGGTTTCCCAGCATTGGAGTAGCGATGCTGAGCCTGGACTGCTCCTGCAGCCCCGGGAACAGGAGCTCCGATTGTGTGGGGCTTCCTCCTTCCGGGGGAGAGCGAAGCTGACGTCGCCGGTTCTTTCTTGCAGGGTTTTGACCAGCTCCGTGTGGAAGGCTTGCTTTGTGACGTGACGTTAGTGCCAGGCGATGGAGACGAAGTGTTCCCTGTGCACAGGGCGATGATGGCGTCCGCTAGTGATTACTTCAAGGCCATGTTCACAGGTAGGGCTCGCAGCTGGTGGTGGATGACCTGCCAGGCAGAAGCCGTGGAGGCCGGTGGACACCCCCTCTCGGGTTTTCTTTTGGGGGTTCAGTTACCGTTCGGGATGAAGTGCCCTTGTCCCTGGTTTGGAGGAAGCTTTCTAAGGAGGCCGTGACTGGTTGTAACCATATTGTCTCTAAATTTTGTTCCCAGGTGGGATGAAAGAACAAGACTTAATGTGCATTAAGCTCCACGGCGTGAACAAAATAGGTTTGAAGAAGATCATTGATTTTATTTATACGGCGAAACTTTCCCTCAACATGGACAACCTGCAGGATACTCTAGAAGCGGCCAGCTTTTTGCAGATCTTGCCTGTGCTGGACTTCTGTAAAGTGTTTCTTATATCTGGGGTAAGGGAAACGTAGGTTATAGCTTAGAGACTCGTCTCTTCAGTTAACCTGCAGGGGGTTGATCTTGCAAAGGGTTTTACCAAAAGAACTGGTCCACGTTGCTCTAATTAGAACGGGAGTAGTTCTGCAAGGCAGCTCCCCACAAAACTCTTATGCACTAAACAAAACTAGTCCTCGATCTGTCTGCATGCCATATCACCCAGGTAAATTAACCTTTAGGCCAATGCGTCTAATAGGAAAAATGGTGAACGCAGTCTATAAACTGTTTTGGAATAGTTCTGCAAATGGGACTCCCGGAGGCAAAACGATTTATTAAAATAAATCTGCTGTGCCAAGCGGGAGGTACTCAGCTGTGAGAAAGCAGAAGGTGCACGTTGTAAATTGCTTTTGACTGCAAAGGAGAACTATGTTCAGTTTCGTGTATAACAGCTGGGTTCTTCTGGAGAAGGTGCTGTGCAGGCCTCAAGGGTTAAAGTGGTGATTGAAAAGACAGAAATGGCGGAGGTATTTGGCAACCTGCATGTAAATAGATTTTTTTAAAAAAATATGGGACCTCTAATGTGCAGCTTTTCAGAAACTGGTGAGTTTTAAAACATGGTACCATCCAAGTTACAAATAATGAAAATACCAACCATTTATACCAACGGGGGAGGGGAAAAGGAAAGTTTCTAAGCATTGTTGGACTTTCAAGATCCAGCGATTTTAGCTACCGTGGCCAAGAGCTGGGGAAGATGGGACCAAGCCATTAACTTAGAGGGGAAGATGTTCCCCACACTTCTTCTAATAAACATGTCCATTTTCTTTCTCAGATATGCGATCCTAGAATCTGTGTTAAGTTCTGGTGAAATACTAGTTGTGACTATACAGAGTTGTCTTGCTCAGCCTTAACAGCTTTAAGACATCTAGCATGCTGACTGGAGGATTCTGGGAGTTGAAGGCCACACATCTTAAAGCTGCCAAGGTTGAGAATCCCTGATATAGAGTAAGAAAATTCAGATCCCCAAAGTAATCTAGGATGTCTAAATTATGGGCATCTGGAAGATCCGTATCTTTTGTCCCTGGATTTAGCAACAGGGCTGCAGGACCAGCAGTCTGTGAGTCCTGCTGGCAAACCTATTAACTGCTGGTGCCTTGTAAATCCTCTCCGTTCTCATTTCTGCTGCTGCTGTTTTAGTTTCCTGTCTTCGGCTGTGGTATATGCAGTTGATGTCATCTTCGGTTGCTTCCACCGCTTGCTTTTCAATTTTAGCTGCATCCGACGCTTCCTGCCGCCCCTTCACCGCTTTTCTAAATTTTGCCACTGAGAATTTTCAACCTCCTTTCAAGGAAACCCCGTTTAGATTTTTCTGATCTTTTATTTTCCTCCTGCAACTTCAATATTAAGAGTGAAAATCTTAAAAGAGTCTGCTATCTTGGTCTAATCCACCCCAAATGTGTGGCTCCTCAGGGTAACCCAAAATTTCCATTGTTAAGTGAGACATTTTTAAAGTGAGTTTTGCTCAGTTTTACGACTTCTTGCCGCAGTTAAGTGAATCACTGCAGTTGATAAGTTAGTAACGCAGTTGTTAAGTGAATCAGGCTTCCCCATTGACTTTGCTTGTCAAAAGGTTGCCAAAGATGATCACATGACCTTGGGACACGCAATGGTTATAAATGCAGTTACTTTTTTGCAAAGGATTTTATTGACTTTTCTGCGTTGCCGCAGTTAAGTGAATCACTGCAGTTGATAAGTTAGTAACGCAGTTGTTAAGTGAATCAGGCTTCCCCATTGACTTTGCTTGTCAAAAGGTTGCCAAAGATGATCACATGACCTTGGGACACGCAATGGTTATAAATGCAGTTACTTTTTTGCAAAGGATTTTATTGACTTTTCTGCGGTGAAAGTGTGTTTCTTGGTATTTTTTTTTAAAAAGACTGTTAATGTTTTTGGTTGCTTTTGGAAGACCAAAATCTGCCTATCAGAACTATACCTCGTTATTAAAGGTAATCTGATAATTAAATAATCCCATAAATTCTGTGCTACAGCTGTAACTGAGCAGGGATTCAGAAGAGTGTCCGGTAGAAAAAGTGGGCTCAAGGGTTTCATAAAAGAATTCGTCTTCCTGTCTTTATCTCCAGCCTGCCTCCCTCTGAGGAGGTGCTGCACGCAGCGCTTGCTTGCCGCTGGTCATCCCCGTCCTTGTCGTCCCTTTCTTCTTCCTTCATGGCGTTCCCTGTCTCCCCACAGGCTTTATAGCCACTCCCACGTGTCATAATGAACAAGATGTGTCCCAGTTTGACAGCCACGTAGCCAGCCTGTTTATAAGGCAGCAAATGTTTCAACCAGACACCCCAAATAGATGCCCTGGATCTGCCTTGGATTTACGCCTCTAGCAGGGCCAACCATTCGGTGACATTTTGTCTGCTTCGCTGTTTCTTTTCCGAGTGCCACGATTGGAACAGGAAGGCTGACGTTGTGCTCTAACGTAGCAGCATGGCCTAAAATAATTCTCCATGTGGTTGCATGCTCTGCAGGGCTCCGTTCGGTTGGTCTATCCAACAAAATGGAGCATAAGGAAACAAATTCACTGTTTTGAGATAAATCACTTGGGAGGCTTCTGAGACTGGAGTGGAATCACTCAGAGGACACCGAGACAGATTGCAAGGTTTTGAGAAGGATTCCTTTTTTCCTTGTGCAGCCAGATAGCCCCATCCCTGACCTGCTCCTGGACCATCGTTGGAGCTTCTGCTGGCTCCCTGGAGCTGCGGTGCCGAGAGCTTCAGACAGCTGGCTGAGGAAGGGGAATTCTAGCAGCAGAGAAGCGATGAGCCAGTGGTGGTTGGCCCTTTCTGATCCAGGCAGGGCCACCAAAGCTGTAGGGCAGCTGAGGAACGTTTCTGAAAGCCAAGCCCAGCTTCAGGGCTCTGCCTTAGGACAAGAGAAGAAGAGGGAGGCCGAAAGCAAGGGCACCTGGGGTGCACCAGCTGGCATATTGCTTCCTGTCCAAGGAAGCCTCACTTAGAAGCCTGTCCTAAAAAATTACAGAATAGAATGCAGAATAACAGAGTTGGAAGGGACCTTGGAGGTCTTCTAGTCCGACCCCCTCCTCAGGCAAGAAACCCTATACCATTTCAGACAAAGGGCTGTCCAGTCTCTTCTTAAAAACCTCCGGTGATGGAGCATCCACAACTTCTGGAGACTACTTCTGTTCCACTGATAAATTGTTCTCACTGTCAGAAAATTCCTGCTTAGTTCTAGATTAGTTCTCTTCTTGGATAGTTTCCATCCGTTACTGCTTCTCCTGCCTCCGGGTGCCTTGGAGAACAGGTTGACTCCCTCTTCTTTGTGGCATCCCTTTAGATCAGGGGGTGTCAAACTCAATTTCATGGAGGGCCGCATCAGCATTGTGGTTGCTCTCAGGGGGCCGGGTGGGTATGGCCAGGGTGGGTGTGGCCTACTGGGTGGGCGTGGCTAGAGTGCATATGGCCTACTGGGTGGGCGTGGCCAGCTCTGCATCGTTCGCATCAAGGCTGCCTATGGGGGCCTGGGCAGGAGTGGGACAGATCTGAGGGTCTCTGGCAGAAGGAGGGTCTCTGGGCCAGGGCCAAGGCAGTGGGGGCCGTTCCCTCACTGTTTCCAGGATGGCTTCGCGGGCCACATGAAACCACTTCGTGGGCCGGATCCGGCCCCCGGGCCTTGTGTTTGACATGTCTGCTTTAGATATTGGAACGCTGCTATCACGTAACCCCTAGTTTGTTGTGTTTTGCTCTTGTGTTCATTGGACTAAAGACGTGTTGGGGGTGGTAGCGTTGAATGACCCTGCCGTTAAGCTCCTCCTTGCCAGTATGTCCTCTCTTGCCTTCACAGGTGTCCTTGGAGAACTGTGTTGAGGTGGGGCGGATTGCCAACACATACAACCTCACCGAAGTGGATAAATACGTGAACAATTTCATCCTCAAAAACTTCCCAGCCCTGCTAAGTACAGGGGAGTTTGTGAAGCTCCCTTTTGAGCGCCTCGCCTTTGTCCTCTCAAGTAATAGCCTTAAGCACTGCACCGAGCTGGAACTCTTTAAAGCCGCCTGCCGGTGGCTGCGGTACGAGGAGCCACGCATGGAATGCGCCGCGAAGCTCATGAAAAACATCCGTTTCCCTCTGATGACGCCCCAGGATCTAATCAACTATGTCCAGACCGTGGATTTCATGAGGACTGATAATACTTGTGTCAATTTGCTCTTGGAAGCCAGTAACTATCAAATGATGCCCTACATGCAGCCGGTGATGCAGTCGGAGAGGACGGCCATCCGTTCGGACAGCACCCACCTGGTGACCTTGGGAGGGGTCCTCCGGCAGCAGCTGGTCGTGAGTAAGGAACTGCGGATGTACGATGAGAAAGCACACGAGTGGAGGTCCCTGGCCCCCATGGACGCCCCCCGGTACCAGCACGGCATCGCCGTGATTGGGAACTTCCTCTATGTGGTTGGTGGGCAGAGCAATTACGACACAAAAGGGAAGACGGCTGTCGACACGGTTTTCAGGTTTGATCCTCGCTACAACAAGTGGATGCAAGTGGCCTCTTTAAACGAAAAGCGGACTTTCTTCCACCTAAGCGCCCTCAAAGGACATTTGTATGCAGTTGGGGGTCGAAATGCAGCTGGAGAGTTAGGTAAGTCCCGTCTCACGCAGGGAAGCTCAATAGCCGGCTGATCAGAACGTCTCGATTCATTCTCGAACGGTTTTCTGGCATCAAGACATATTATGCCAGAACATTTCCCCAATCTACGAAGGCACTGGGCCCCTTCGGGAAACGAGCGAAGCTTAGTCAGGCTGTCGCTTGCTCTGTGGGGATTTAGTAACAATGGCACTGAATGCTAACCTGTATCGTGTTTTTAAAAGGAGGGTTTTGAAATAATAATGGTGCTGCTATATATTGTTATGGTAATTAATTGTCTATCTTCCCACATGTCAAGAGGAATAATGAATGGCACTGTTTTCTTCTGAACAAATGAATTCTGTATTGATTTTATGCAGGTAGCGCTGATTTGAATTTATTTTAAACTTCTTTTGTCTGACGTGTGAAGAATTAAGGGCCGGTGGCCGGCCCTCTTAGTCTGGTCTGAGCATACGGGCTCACCTCCTGGCCCCCCTTGTGAGCCAGACCGTGAACAAAGTGAGTGCGAAAGACATTCCCTGTGCATTTTCCACTCAGCTCGCGGAGGGATAGGACCATCTTCAGGGCCGCTTTGAAGAGTCCTCGTTCTGATAATTTAACACCTTCCTCTGTAATAAATACCGAATGCAGGCAGCCATATTTGCGTTGAAACTCTGTAGGCGAGCACCTCCGTTGCTACCTGACAATCCTTCTCTAATTTCTCCCCACTTGATATGATCTGTCGCTTCTTAGTACTTGTCATCTTCAGGGTTACCTTGAACAATCTGTGGGCTGTTAAGTAGTTGATTTCCATAATGAGCTCGATCCATTTGTATGAAAGTCCGTGCCTGGCTGGCGGTCCTGTTGATTCTGAGATCGAAGAATTCCCCCTCCCTTTTCATTAGCTGCATTGCGAGTCATTTTTTCACTTTGCAGCTTTCGAAGCTTTTTTTCTTTGCAGCAAAAAGGAGAAGAATCCTTGTAACTTTTCCTTATTCTCTTTATTGTGAAAGGCTAGCCAGAAAGAAAGATAAATAATGTTTATTTTTAATTAATAATGTTTAGATTGCAGGAAATCGGACGTAGAGTTCTTGGTGCAAAAACATACCAAACAAATACTCCTGTGGCTCTCTGACCCTGCCAGACTGCCACACCGAGCATTTGGCAAGCAGCACCTTCGGTGGCCGTGGGCAAGCGCGGCGTTTACCACGGGTGACGTGCAAGTATCATTGGCTTAAAGTTGAAATAATAAGAAACATGGATGTGGCTGCCTGCCATTAGTGCAGGTTCGCATCCCACCAGGCTCAAGGTTGACTCAGCCTTCCATCCTTCCGAGGTAGGTAAAATGAGGACCCAGATTGTTGGGGGCAATAAGCTGACTTTGTAATAATGCCGCTTGGGTGTGTGTGTGTGTGAAAGCCCTAATAAGCAGGCATATCCATAGAATGAAGGCTACTGCTAAGCTTGTAAGCCGCCCTGAGTCTTCGGAGAAGGGCGGGGTATAAATGGAATTAAAAAAAAATAAAAAATCCAACAGACAATTCTACAAAAGTTGATGCTTGGAAATAATCCCCAAAGGCGAGAATGATTAAGGCTACTAAGAGAAGAAACAGAAATGAAATGCTGAAGTTTGCTGTTGTCCCGAAAAATTATCTGCTGTTGCCCAGTGGATCTTGTTTTAACATGGAAAAATCACAGCCCCATAAAAAATGGTATAAAAAGCACTCTAATAACAAGCCTTGTAACTCTAAAGATCTGCCCGACCTGTGGAATACAGAGACATTCTTTCTAGAGTTTGTTGTGCTAAGGATGGTAGTTGATGATGGCCGAGATCTTCTCTAATGCTTATGCTGTAATTAATAGGATCGTTCCTAAACGAAGTAGGGATCTCTTGGGAGAGCTGACAGTAATAAAGTGAGGGAATGGTCAGCTAAGGGGCAAATGGGGAGATTTCAGAGTGGGTCAGAAGTCTTGGTGATAATGGTGGTGATGTCGTCCATTCAGTCAGGTCTGACTCTTGGTGCTTCTACCGGCCGAGTCTCTCCACATCTTCCGATCTTGCACTCCTTCTTTGAGTTTTCCTGCGGTCTGGTCTCTAAGCTCCGGCTGGTCTCAGCTCTGATGCTCTCACTGATGTCTTAGTCTGGAGCAGTGAAAGAACTTTGTTCCCGGCCATGGAGAAATTCGTCCAGTTTTTGGCCAGTTTTGCCTGTGCTGAGAAGGATGGTCAGAGAGCCTTACATCTCCAGACCCAGTTTGATGTCCTGATTATGTGGATCTCTCTCAACTAGAGTTTTGGATAGGATATCGGACAGAGGTGGCTTTTGGTAGCCTTGGATTAGCCTTGGAGTATGACCTGTATCAGAGCCTGAATGGGGAAACTGAGGCCCAGTCAGAACATTACAGTGGAGGCCCTTTTCTGTTTCCCAGCTCGATGGAGATCTTTGAGTCCTGTCTTTCCCCACACCATAAGCTTGGTGTTGTGTGTCTTCATATGTTTATTTTTAGAAGCTTGGAAGGTGTGAAGTCACAGCGTCTGACTGCATCAAAGGCCTCGGGCCAACTCTGGTTCCAGTGGATGCTGTGCTGGGGAGGAAGCAGATCGAAAGGGGGGGCAAAGGAGGGTTTCCAACCATCATGGCTGCCCTGAGCAGTTTGGGGAAACAGCCAGAAGAATACTTGTGGGATGGAGAAGCTGCCTCTGCTTCTAGGAGTGGAGAGCCTGCTTGTACATTCAGACCTCTGGTGGCCAGGTCACTCTGAGCAGCAAATAGAAGGAATTCCCGTAAAACCTTTGCCTTAGAACAGCTCATTTGGAATCCTTTTAAAGTCCTTTTTTTACACACAGGATTTATTTTAATGCCAGTTAATGTTTTATGTGCTAGAGACTTGATGTTTTTCTGCTCTGCACCTGAATAGCCTTGCTTCATCTGCGGTGTGCGGAAAGGTTAATACCGTTGCCCCTTCTTGGAAAGCTTTAATTCTTGCTGAATATCGAATGGGTGTTTCTGAGAAGGCAAGCAAGGAAGATCATTTGCAGAGGTGTGTGTGTGTAAAAAACAAAACAAAGAAAAAACTTACCTTTAAAAAGGGACGGAGCTTTGATCACTCGGTCACAGCTGCTGTGATGACTTTTTTGACCTCTGCAGCCACCCCACAGGTGCCCTGATCCTAGGGCTGGTCCGCAGGCAGGTGCTTTCTTTAAAAAGAGGCTCCGGGTCTCTCTTCGCGTCAGCAGTCTGGAAATAGAACGGGCCCCTGGCCAGAAACATGGGACCAGCAGAGAGAGAGTCTGTTTCCGAGGCTGATGGCCAAATCATCTGTGAGACAGTTTCCTCCATTAGGTGGAAGAAAGAAATCCGTGAGAGCGGAGAATCACGTTCACTGCCCTTTCTGAAGCGCTGGCTGGTGAGGGAGCCTCCTCTGCCCCAAAGAAACGTCCGAGGGAGGGAGGGAGGGAGGCTGCCCCAGAGCAAAAGCCCCCGGAGCCCGACAGGTCGGCACTTAGCTGGGGCCCACCTTTCAAGGCCGGCCTTCCTTGCTTCCTTCGCATGTGGGGCCATTTGTGGGATTCAGAGATTGCAGGCCTGGATTCACGACCACAATTGAGCCCGAGATTCCTGTTGTTAAGTGAGACATTTGTTAAGTGGCTCTTGCCCCGTTTTACGACCTTTCTTGCCACAGTTATTAAGTGAATCGCTGCAGACGATCAGTCACCTGGTTGTTAAGTGAATCTGGCCTCCCCACTGACCTTGCTTGCCAGAAGGTCACTTAAGGGCACCGCCTGACCTCGGGACACGGCAGCGGTCATAAGTATGAACAGTTGCCAGGCATCTCAGTTGCGATCACACGACCCTGGCCGTGCTGCAAAGGTCGTAACTCTGAAAAATGGTCCGAAATCCCTTTTTTCAGTGCCATTGTAAATGAACGGTCGCTAAACGGACTGTTGTAAGTCGAGGACCGCCTGTACAATGAGTTGCCTCACGTTGCTTCTTGCTGGTTTTTTTGAACAGCTACGGTGGAGTGTTACAATCCCAGAATGAACGAGTGGAACTACGTGGCGAAGATGAACGAGCCCCACTACGGACACGCGGGGACGGTGTACGGGGGGCTGATGTACATTTCAGGTGAGCCAGTCTGCAACACCTCCCAGACCGCACCTGCAAGCCCCCAGGGCCAGGGGTTTCCCCATCCTCAAAGAGACCAGGATTCTCCCTCACTCCTCTCGCTTTCTCCCCAGGCAGTTCATACGGGACACGAACTTGGTTATTTCAGCCAGCAGGCCGCCTTGAAAAAGGGGTCCGTTTGTAGGGAAGTCCAGTTTTGTTTAGGATGCACATTCCTGATGAGATGTAGGCTTAGAATAACAGAGTTGGAAGGGAGCTTGTGGGTCCCTATTTGGAGAAGCGGCTCCTTTTCCCTGGGATAAGAGCTGCCTCTGTCGCCTAGCGAATCCCACCAATATTTGAACCTTACGCACAGAGCTGGGGGTCTCTGGGATCCAATCCCGTGTACCTAGAGGGAGAGTGGGGGGCAGTGGGGGAAGGGGGGAAGAGGAGCCAGAGAAGCCGCCTGGGAGACCTGGGGCTGCCCCCCCCCCAGCCTCAGAGCGCCCAGGGCAGTGAGGAAGGTGCTGGATCGGGAGCAGGCAGAGGCAGATTCTGGGCCCTCCTTGGCCACAGAGGCTGCCCAGCCCACCCAACAGGCCGGTTGGGGGAAGGATGGTGGGAGGAGGGCGGCCGCCGCTGCCTTGAGCTGCTGGAACTCTTAGAAGCAGACAAAGGAGCCGTTTTCCCCAGGGGAGGAGAGCCACATCCAGCCACAGAATCTGTCGGTTCTCTTGGTCTGGTTGAAAGCCCGGGGACCTCTGAGCCAGGGAGATGGCCCTCCCCTCAGCGATGCTGGCTGGCGGGGTGGAGGGCGGACAGGGAGGGGGCAGGTGGCCTCCCCCCTCCAGTCCTTCGCCAGCCTGGCTCGGCTGGGACCAGTGTCCGGAGGGCTTCGGCCATCGGGGTGGGTGGGTGGGGGGAGGCCCTGGCAGCCTGACCCAGCACCCACCCTGAGCTGGCAGGCTGCCAGAATGATACGGCACGGCCAGACTGGGAGATGGGTGGCACCTAGAGGCAGTCCTCGACTTGCAACAGTTCATTTGGTGACTTCAAAGTTACAACAGCACTGAAAAAAGCGACTTAGGGCCATTTTTCACAGTTACAACCTTTGCAGCATCCCCAGGGTCACATGATCAGCATTCAGGCGCTTGGCAACTTGACTCACGTTTGTGACGGTCGCAGCGTCCCGGGGTCCCGGGATCCCCTTTTGCGACCTTCTGACAAGCAGAGACACCGTGTTGCTAACTTATCAACTGCAGTGATTCACTTAACGACTGTGGCAAGAAAGGTTGTAAAATGGGGCAAAGTCACTTAACAAATGTCTCACTTAACAACAGAAATTTTGGGTTCAATTGTTGTAAGTCGAGAACTACCTGTACACTCAATCAATCAATCAATCAGCTGTCAGCCTTTGGGCTCCTGTTCCTGGGGCCTCCCCCTTTGCCGCTCACGCCGTGTCTGGCTTTCCCCTCCCCTCAGGTGGCATCACCCACGACACTTTCCAGAAGGAGCTCATGTGCTTCGACCCCGACACGGACAAATGGACGCAGAAGGCCCCCATGACCACCGTGCGGGGCCTCCACTGCATGTGCACGGTGGGCGACAAGCTCTACGTCATCGGGGGCAACCATTTCCGAGGCACCAGCGATTACGACGACGTGCTCAGCTGCGAATATTACTCCCCGACGCTGGACCAGTGGACTCCGATTGCGGCCATGCTCCGGGGCCAGAGCGACGTCGGGGTGGCTGTTTTTGAGAATAAGATCTACGTGGTGGGAGGCTATTCGTGGAACAACCGCTGTATGGTGGAAATCGTTCAGAAGTACGACCCGGAGAAGGATGAGTGGCACAAGGTCTTTGACCTCCCGGAGTCCCTGGGGGGCATCCGGGCCTGCACGCTGACAGTCTTCCCCCCTGAGGACAACCTAGCTTCGCCATCGCGCGAGTCGCCTCTTTCGGCGCCTTGAGAGCGGTCCCGGGGCTTGCCGGGCCCTTCCGCTCCTGCTGCCCGGGGCTCCTCTCCTCATCTTCAGCAGTTGCCGTGGGGCTCGCCCCGAAGCTGTTGGCAAATAATGGGTGGGGTGGGGTGGGGGGCTCCAAGGAAAGCCACGAAGCTCCCCCTGCTGTTTGGTCCAAGGTGTTTCTCGCAGTAGGCCTGGTCTCCGTGTCTCTGGGGGCCAAAAGCTTAACGAATGAGGAAAAAACGCTTTAGGCACCTTGCGTCTCACTCTTGGGGCACCGTAGCTTGCAGGAGAGGGGAAGAAGAAGACGGGGCGAATGGCTAAGCCTGGAGGAGAGCTTCCTGGTGGGTGGGGAGAGGGCCCCCCGGCCGCCTCCCCCTCTGAAGAGCGTTTTAGACTTCTGGACCGCGGCTCAGCACGGAAAGGCCTTGCAGGAGTTTGGAAGCAGTGAAGGAGGGCGCCTGCGGTGACCTTGCGTCTGTACATGGGGGGGCTTATCCTCCCCTGCCCCCCCCACATTAAAAAAAGTGAAGCATTAACTGAGGGTTTTTGTTCTTTTTCTCCTTGCCTTCCCTCCCCCTCTCCCGCTCCTCCTGTGATTCGGGGACCCAGTTAGGTCCCTGCACTGGATTTCAAAAGAGAGAAGGGCTAGAACTCTCCCTGGCGAAGCTGCTCAACTTTTGACCAAGCAGTTCCCTCCGGATGGAATCGCATCTGTCCGTCTTGCGCCCCCCCCACCCCGTGGGTCCCCCCACTGCCTCTGAGCCCTCCCTCTAAAACCTCACTTCAGACGGTTATTTAGCACAAACACAGCTTGGACAGAGCTGCTTTTGCTCAGAGAACTCAGACTACCCTGTTCCTTTTGTTCAATAAAATCTTTAACTGCAATTAGTTGGGAGTTTGTTCTTGAAAGAAAGGACTCCTTTCTCTTCTTGTGGCACCCTCGCCTCCCGTTGCCAGGGGACACTTTTGTGTATGTTGTGTGCTGTGTGGGAAGCACAACCGGCTGGGCTTCCAAAGGGGAGGCTCGACCTACTTTTCCCCAAGCTCCTGGCACGCCTAGGCAGGGCCTGTGGGGGATCCAGTCTTTGCCTGGGACAGGCCCCGCCACGGGGGGGCCTGCCTTGCAGGGGGGCTCTCTCGGAGGACTGGTGCCCCGGGATCACCCAGAAGACCCTGCTGAAAGCTCTGCTCACAGCCACAGACTCTACTCACGCCTCACGGTGTGGTGGGTGAAAAACACATTTAATCATTACCGTTATCCCATCCTTGCTAGTTTCTTTCAGACCCAGCCTGCCTTCTCTGAATACGGAAGCTTTTTTTTTTTTAAGGCTGGCCTTGTTCAGGTTTTGTTACGTGCAATGCAGAACCGTGTCGGCCGGCCCTCTGGTCCAAAGGGGTCCGGCATGGCAGATTTAACTGCTGTGAGTGCTCTTGGGTGGTGCTGATGGCGCTGAGCTTCCTCATCCAGTTCAGAAGCAGAGTCTGGAACGATGGCCAAAGCCAGGGGAGCGCTGGTCCTCTAGAGGCGAAATGCGATCCTTAGCAGCTCTGACCACCCTGGCCCTTCGTGAAGGACGCTGCTAATTGTAGCTTGCCAGCATTAGGAATCATTTCTAACCTGTGGAATTAATGGCAGCCGTTTGTCCCTGCATCTTTTCAGACCCGGTTAGGTGGGGATATCCTAAGCCTCCGGTCACCTTTAGGTAGTTGGAAGGCTCAGCTTTTTGCAGACGTTTAGACCAGGGAGGTCCAACCTTGGCAACTTTTAAGACCAGGTTGCCAAGGCTGGAGACCCCTGGCTTGGACCCAGGGCTTGCTTGGAGGCTGGAGACCCCTGGCTTGGACCCAGGGTTTGCTTGGAGGTAGTCTTCCTTTCTCTTCCAAAGTTGCTCTGCCTTATCTTTCTCCTCCCTTCCTGGCATACTCAGCTGCTCTGGGAGGATCCCGTGTTGAGGAAGGGGCTTCTGCACTCCTTATATATTTAAGCCCTTCCAGTGGCAGCTGTTTCACTGGGGGGGGACTGAGCGCAGCTGCAGGAAGCGGCTGGTCCAGCTGTCGACACCCGATCTCTTGGCACTCTGCAGGAACTGGCAGGGAGGGTTTCTGAGTCTCCCTTGGGTCTGCTCTGATTCGGTACATTCGAGCGTTCCTGGGCCAAGGTTTTATTTACTTCGCAAATTGGGCTTGCCAGACTTTCGTTCTCCCGAAAAATCCCCCCTGGACCCTTTGCTTGATGCTCCTTGGTTTCCCAGCCTGGTGTTGACTGGTGCCCACCATCTGACCACCCCCTCCTCGGATTCTCGGTCCTGTCAGTCGGGAGCCAAAAACAGCCGGATGCCGAGAGGGAATTCTGCATTCCCTCCGCGACAGGAGCCAGAAATGTTGCACAAAGTCATCAAGGCAGAGAGAGTTGGGATCTAATTTAAACACAAGTATGTGGGGGTGGGGTGGGGAAAACAACGCTGGTGGAAGAGGAGAAAGGATCTGGAAACAAGGACTCGTTTCTTTTAAATGTCAGTCGAATTTTCTGCTTTGTGGAAGCAAGGAGTCAGCTCCTACCAACCACACCACTCCCCCCCCCCCCCCGTTTGCAGGAAAAGCAGCAAATGGTTTGGGGGGGGTTGTCGCTCTCCCCATAATTTGGACTGTGTGCTTTGCTGGGAACTTTGCAGCCACAAGAAAGTGACGGTCATTTCAAATACTTAATGCAGCAAAGGGGAACCGATTTCCTAGTTGGCCAGCCGGTATTTCAGAAAGAGAAAGAACTGGCATTTAACAGCCAGCAAGTTTAGGAGTTAAAACTAGATTTATGAGAGAAAGTTGCATTCGGTAAGGTAGGCAGGGCTTTTAAAGTCTCTCTCAAAAGATGGCACAGCAGAATGAATGATAAATCCACGCGGGACCCACAGGAACTGGGCTGAGTCCAACCCAGGAATCTCCAGCCATCATTTTGCGGAGTCCAAATAAGCTGCATAGCGATTCGTGGGAATGGCAGCTGGCATTTTCCTCCAACCCTGCCTAGCTTCTTATCCAGCTGCCGAGAGATCTTTTTGTGCAAGACAATTTTTCATCCTGAACAGATTGTACCAAGTTTTATTTCAGGTTACAGGTCTTGGAAGGGCCCCCAAGGGCGTTCTGCCTGCTTCCACCACTGAACCCCTCACGATGAGTTTGCCTCCATCTCTCCAACCCTTGTCAGATCATCCCTTCTCTCTGCGAATAGCCCTTCCGGCCCTCCTCCTCAGTTGTTCTTCCTAAAGCATCTAAGAATTCCTAAAGCATCTGAAGAAGGACCACATTCTTTGCGGGAGCATCTGCATTTCCAGGAGTTGGGATCCAAGTTATAGGATTAGTTGGACGGCCTTCGAAGGGAAGATCGGTGATGTTCCAATGTAAGCCGATCATTGTGTTTCAGAAGAGCTTTCCTTCTATTGAGGATGAAGGTCCAGGACTCTGTAGTGGTGGGACAGCCTCCAGGGACCATCTGCTGGGAGACTGGTGGGCTTCCTTGTGCAGCTGGTGGCCACTAGGGAACCAACTGCTGGGCTAGAGGAACTGGGCTCCAAACCAGCATGGCACGGCCTGTCTTCCTATATTCTTTGGTTGTGACCGGCTAACCTGGCTGCCCAAAAAGGCTGTTGGGAGCCAGTGCTGATTCATGGGGCTGATTCCCGAACAAGCCTTCGTTCCTCGTTGCTTCTTCCTGCTTGGGGCTAATGCCAACGTCTGAGCTTGGGCTTCCGAAGAAAAACCAGCCATTCGATTAATAATCTTCATTTCCTGTAGCCTTTATTTATACTCCAGAGGTCTAAAAGGCGACAACATTCTGTTAAAATGTATTCCGAGCGATGCCAAGTCAGGCTCTGCGGGTATTTGCATAGTCCTTAATGCCAGTTTATTATTAAAAGGCTGGAACAGCTGATAATCATCATCCTGATGCTGGGATGATTTAATACACTTAGTGGAGCCTCATTGCCACCAAAAAATGCGAACTAAAACAAGGTTTCAGGAAGGGGTTGCTTAGAAGAGATGCTGTGAGCTCCGCCTGCGAAAGACTTTGGAGATTAAATTCCTGTAGGATATTTGGGGAAGCTGAGCTGAGCTCAGTGTGGAGGTGCCCAGGTTAAGGGAGGGGGGCGTGGAAAGGCGAGGGACAGTTGGGCTTCCGTTGCTGGAAAGAAGCATCAGTTGCAATTCAATTTCTTTCCATCTCTGTTCTGTGGGATAAATAAAAATTGAACACTAAATGGCCTAACGACAATAAAGGGGTGGTGATGGAATCTATGGGCCTGCGTAGTTTTGGCGCCCTGTCCTTTGGGCTGGGACACGCATGGCAGCATCTATGCCTTTCCTGGACCTCCATCACTTCCAGCTTGTATCAAAAGCCTTCAGGGCCCATTAGGGTATTTTGGGATAGATGGGGCTGGGGGCTGTCTTTAAAAGGCAACCGGAGGTGAGTTCCTCTCTTTGTTTTTTGTAATTCTCCTACCAAGATTGCAGGGAGAGGTGGAGAGAGGCCTTACCAGCTTGTCCTATGCCAGACGCTGTAGTAGATGGCAGCATTTAGCTGACTTGGCTGAGCCCAGAGCTAAGCAGTGCCAGGTCTGGTTAACAAGCGGAAGGGACACCACTAGGAAATCCCAGGATTTTAGGATTGCTGGAGGTCCCTGCTGGAAGAAGACAGGGGCAAAATGACGAAGCCTATTGCCAAAATCTAAGTCCTGGAGCCCAAGGCGAGTCCACAATCCAGAGCCTGCAAGTTGCCCACCGCAATGAAACAGGAGAAGATTTTGTCCCTGGCTCTGCTCAGCTTGGCTCTGCTCCATCCATTCCCCTCTTCCTCCCCCCCATGCTCTGAAATTCAGAGGAGTGGGGAAAAAGCCCCACCGTCTTTCCGGCAGATCCAGCTCTCCAGCCCTTCTGGGTCACAGGTTAATAGGATCACCGATCCTGACGTCATTCTCCACCAGTTTCAAATGTCAGCTTTTATGGCTCAGGCTGCAGAGGCCAAAAGAGAGGAAGGAGAAAGGGAAGAGGAGTTTGGGGGTGACTCCTGGCCCTCCGGCAAGGGGTGGAAAAGGGCCCACCTTTCCGGGAATGGCTTGGCTGGCCTTTGCTGACGTGGGTTTGCGTCATGAATGAATGAAAAACCCGCTGGGAGATCGGAAGACCCCCCAGGGCTTTGTTGGGCAGAGGGGGGAGGCTGTGTGCTTGTGGGTATGTGTGTATCTCCCTCCCTCCCTCCCTCCCTCCCTCCCTCCTCCTTGTTCTCGCTCTGGAAGGGTGCCTGTCTCTGAAGAGAAGGAATGAATGATGAATCCTGGAACCGGAGCCCGCATTGTCTCATTAAAAGTGTGAAGCTGCTGCCCGTTGCATCAAAACATCATGGCACGAAAAGCAAACGCCACCATTGTTCAGTGTGCGTGCCAGTTAACTGCTGAAAATCACGCTTGCTCCCTCACACGCCCCCTCCGTGCACTATTGACATAGATTTCATGCGATGGCAACCCGAAAATTAGCCCCCATGTTACTCCAGCATCTCCGTGAGATGAAGGCGGTCTTGGCAGATGGTTTGCTAACCAGGCAGTCGCCTCCATGGTGTGGCGACTGGCCTGGCCTTGGGCAGCGATTGCACATTGGAAGGACACAAATGTCCCCTTACTGCCTCCTATTTCTGTGCAATGCTCTCCCAGTTTGGTCAAAGGTGAGGATGGACTGAAGGACGTGTCGTATTAAAGGAACGGGATCTGGGAATGTTTTTATATAAATGTTGGCTGTGTGATTTGAGGTGTATGCTGCAGGGCTGGGAGAGGGTAGGAAAGAGATTTCATGTCTCCCTTTGCCTGTTGTGTTGTCTGGGTAGCTGCTTGATATTTAAGATGTTCTGATTTTCAGCTCAATTTTCCTTTTGTCGGGTACTTGAGCTAGCAAGATCTGACATTTACTTCGGCATTGGCATTTATCATGTGATTAGAGACCCATATCAGCACGATGGGATAAAATACAACATGTGTTTCATGATGTCTTCATCACCCTCTTAGTCTGTGCAGGGTCAGCCAAAGGCCACATTTGGAAGCAACTCGGAGCAAACTCACCGACTTTTCCAAGCCGGCAGTTCTGTGATGACGCAGGAGTTACTCAGTCAGAAGCAAGACCCCGGCTGGCAGCCTTGGGAAAAACAGGGTTGTGACAAACTCTGTTACATAACTGCAGCGTGAAGACACTTTTGGTTGTGAAGCTTTCCGCAAGGCCAATTGTGGTTTGGAGATAAGGCACAGGACTTAAAAGGGCTTTTGGCAGCTTGGATCAAAGGAGACTTTCTGGAGGTTTAGGCCCCCACTGCCTTCTCCTCATGTAGGGCTGAACCTGAGAAGCCCTTAATGTGTTGCAGCCAAAGTGCAGCTTCCGATGGGCTGTGCAAGTGAGTTCAGCTTCTCTGCAACCCGATTGCCCAAATGGGCCATCCACAGTCCCATCATCCCAGGATGTTCTTGACCAACAGGACCATCAGTGTGGCCCGACCGTCCCAAGGTGTGAATTCCAGCTACTTTTCGGGAGCTCTCGGGGGTCTCCTTTCAGGTTAAGAGAACAAGGGCCTGTCCTTCCTCCGTGGAGCTTCCTGCTTATTAAAGAGCAACAAAGCGCAGAAGATTTCAAGACGTACCTCCATCCTTTCTTTCATTAGCGACACCACCTGCCTGACATTTCATGGGAATGATGGCCTGTTTACTTTATGCAAATAAGGCCTAAATTATGCATGGGCAATGATGAATTTGCACATCTATCTCCTGGCTTGACATAAACCCATCTAGAATTAGCTTCATTGTGGCAGGAGCACAAAGCTCACGAAGGGGGGAAGAGAGGGATGCTCAGTGGGAAATGGTGACCTCTGCCCTGGGGGCAAATCTGCCCACCGGAGACCGCCTGATGGGAGCAAATGTTGAGTGAATGGATTCTTAATTCTTTCTTTTTGCTGCTGGAATATTGTGCCGTATTATGCAATGCCTGAGAGAAACAATGAGACGCGCGAGTGAAAAAAGAGGAATATGCAATGGGGACACACTCTGGTTCTCCTCTCAGAGGAGGCATCATTTCTGGTGTGGGGAACTAGAAGCAGAGGAGCCTTGGAGGAAAATGGAAATGAGCCAAGGATGGTTCTCAGATTTTGATCATCTTCAGGCTCAAATGAAAATTAGAGTAAGCCACAGACATTACTCAAGCCATAGTGGCCTCTTCAAAGTTCTACAAATGCCACAAATGAAACCTTTGGAGTTCACTCAAGATGCTATGCCAAAAACTGAAGTGCCACTTGACAGTGGAGACAAGGCATGAACCTACCAGTCCTGGAGGCTCCTGTTAAGCAGAGAAGATGAGTCTTCTGGATGAGTCAGTTGATAATAAAAACTGTCCAAAAATTAGGGGGGGGGGGTGTAACTGTGAGATTTGCAACCACATTTGGACTCCCATCTCCCTCTTGAGGCTGACTTTGAACTGCAGACTAGCCTGGTCATTTTTTAAGACTTTCTTGCTTCTCTGATGAAGAGTTGGGAGCCTGCCTGCTGCTGCTTTATTCCTACTGGAGATGTTACTGATCTACAGAGGTTGGGCTTGCTTTTGTTTCCTTCAACCATTAAGTCAAAGAAAGTCTTGCTGAAAGGAAAGGCGCTGAGAGGAGACTGGAGATGGATGGATGGAAGGAAAGGAAAGGAAAAGAAAGGGGTAAACAGAGGCATAGGGAGAACAAAAGCCATAAGCCCTCTGCAGTGACCAGGACAGTTACGAGCTAGAAGTACTTTTCCACAGCAGCTGAAGAATGTGGGTGGCTTCTATTAAATTTAATTATGCAGTTGCTGTGTGTGGTGGGCAAAATCTTCTGGGGGCTGGAAAGAGAGGGGGAAGGGTATTTTTAATTACAATCTGCACTGAGAAAGATGAGATTCTTCAGACAAGGGTCAAGTTCTCATTCTCCACTCCTGTGAATGCTCTAAGACTTTTTGTCTCTGTCCCAGCAGAGCCGCGCCCCGTCTCTGCTTCTGCACTGGGCAGCACTGGGGAGGGTGGGCAATTGTCAAGGTTGCAGTGCTCAGGAGAGTTCCTGAGAGATGAGGGGCAAGCCAGAGGCTGCTCAGGAATTGGCCGGTCATTACTGCTGAATTAATTTATGACGTGTTCAACGCTGCCCAGATTCACCCACCGAGATTGGCCTGGGTTCCTGGCTCTGAGGTTTGCTGACAGGACACCAGGCCTGCACACTTGTGTGTTGAAAGGGACAGGGAAATGGCACCCAAACCAACGTTAAAAAGATAAAGGGAGCAGATGCGTCCTTTCTACAGCTTCCAGTCCAGTCCCTGTTGTTCTGACATGATTTTAACGCTACCTATCCTACTTGGAAGGATCTTATGTCTGAGCTCTAGTTTCAACCTCACTCTAGCTCTATGAGGCTGGTTAGATGAAGATCATGCCACCATTTGTGGGATCAGAGGACTAAATGTCTCCAGGAGGAGGTTACCTTTGCCTAAGCTAACTCGCCTGTTGAAAATGTTGGCCAGGTATGCACCAAAACATTCCACATGAGTTTTGTGACTGCTGCGGAGCTGGACCAGGTTCTTCTGGACTCTTCACCCCTGTTTGTTGGCTGGTGGGCCGGTGGGCTCCCCTTGCTTGAGAGCCAAAAGGGGGTCTCCAGTTTTGTCCCAAGGCTTGGGATTCAGGCGGACAACCTTGTGTTTTTCTTCAAGCCCTACAGATTCCCAACATGTACAAAAGATCAACTTCTCCACTGAACCGTGGCAGACTGAGAGCCAGAAAGAAGTTTTCTGTCATACTTTGAAAGGAAGCTCATCTTTCATTCTTCCCTTGGGCTGCACAGTTTTTGATCTGTGCCCAAATTGGTTAACAGAGACATTTCATGCATCATAAGGACGAACCCAGAACAAATCAGAAACCTGGTAATGAACAAGATGAGCTTGCTAATTGCCCGAGTTTCGCTTGGCCACATCCCCAGGTGTCTACTGCAGGATATTCTGCAATTGAAGGGAGTGGGGGATTTGGAGAGACAGGAGGGGCTCACAAAAGTCGAGTTGGCTTGCAACACACGTGAAAAGGCACAGAGTGTTGATTACATGGTCACAGCCACCATCTTTACTTCTCTGACCCTCCAGCTCTGCCCTGATGTCTCTGCAAGGGTCTGCCCCTGGCGGGAGGGAAGGCACGGACTGCAGTTATGGAGAAGTGGGATCCTTATCTCAAAGGAAAAAGTCGATCTAATTGAGGATGATGGTAGATTTTGGTAAAAGAAAAGTACTTAATGTTCATTACTTTGCCCATTAAGGAGCCAGGAAAGACCAACAACTTTATCCCAAGGTATTAGACCACAAATTTGTCCCGGTTGTATCTGTCCTGAGCATCTTCCTTATCTCCTTTGCAATCTCAACTTTAATTTCAACTCAGTGGGCTGGCAGCTAAAATTTCATTTGCTGGGTTGACCCTGACTTCATTGTGGGACGTTGAAGTCTCTATCATTTTCTCACTTAGGAAAGGCTCTGATCCACTTTGGCGCAGGCATTAAAAGCATAAAGCTACATGGTGTGTGTGTGTGTTTGTGTGTGCTGTCAACTGGTGACCATTTCTGCATTTTTGTTCCATTTGCCTTCCACACAGATTGCAGTAGCCCTTTCCCACCAAGGCCAGCAGTGCAAATTGAATTTGTCAGGCTGTATTCATCAGATTATGGGGAATGGAAGCACACACTAATATACAGGCTGTGGTAAAGTGGATGTTTGCAAACCCGGCATTATTAAATGATTTATTTTCTATTATTATGAATAGAGCAGTGTTTATATTTTAAGAAGGGTGAGAGGCAACCAATTGGAACTTGGAACAAGCTGTGTGATTTTATAAAAATGGGAAAGATTAAGATAAGCGAAAGCCTCTAAACCAAGTTTTCTCAACCTCAGCAAACTTAAGAAGGGTGGACTTCAATTGCCAGAATTCTCCAGCCAGCATTCCAAATCCTCTGAGCATGCTCACTTGATGCTTTAGCTTCTTTTTTATGCTGTAAACCAGGGCTCTCCAAACTTAGCAACTTTAAGACTTGTAAACTTCAACTCCCAGAATTCTCCAGCCAGGTGGCTGGGGAATTCTGGGAGTTGAAGTCCATAAGACTTCAAGTTGCTAAGTTTGGAGACCCTTGCTCTAAGCTACTCTATCAAGGAAGATGTGTTGATGAGGAGAAGAATCCTGACTGTTGGTAGCATCAATGCCTCCATTTTTTGGAGTCCATTGTGCCAAAAATGACAGAAAGAGATGAACCTTGTTGGCTTGGAAGGGGGCAGGGTGTGGAAAACAGCTGGTGCAGTGACCCACTGCCTTATGCTGTGAATGACAGTCGATCCCCTTGATTGGTCTTTAAAGGGTCATTTGCATGAGTCTCTCCTGCAGTTTTTCACTCCAAGGCACCAATCATTTATCTCCACCCAACCCCATTGTAATCGCTGTGACCTCCCCCCTTCTATCTCTCCCCCCTCCTTCCCTATGTGGGAAGTCACTAAGGGCATCCAAATACTGCACCTATTTTGGGGCCAAGATAAACTCGGTAAAGTAAAGTATATTTATTTAATTATTCATTTAATTGATTTGTATAGCCACCCATTTGCAATCAGCAATGATAGGATCAACAAGAACTAGTAGTCGTCATAAAAACTGAGAAAATAATAGCTAAATGGCCCCTGAGGACAAACTAACTGAAGCCACACAATCGCAGGCGTGGCTTGGTGTTACGAGAAGCAACCTGGAATTAAGGAGAAACTTCCTGATGGGGAGAGCATCAGAAGTTGTGGGTGCTCCAACACCGGAGGTTTTTAAGAAGGGACTGGACAGCCCCTTGTCTGAAATGGGTCTCCTGCTTAATCAGGGGGTTGGACTAGAAGACCTCCAAGGTCCCTTCCAGCTCTATTCTGACACATATCTTTACAAACCTGGGTTTGTTACCTGTTATGTGTGAATGGCCTGTTTTCCATAATCAGAGCAAGGAGCAACTGTCCAAGACAAGGACAGTCGGACTTTTGATGCACAGCTAAAAGAAGGAAAAACAGGAGGAGACATAGTGAAACACAACTTCAAAAGAGAGCATAGGGGCTGAACAAATTCTGACTTAGCCCAAAGTCCCCAGTGTGAAGTCTCAGAGTGCCACAAATGATTTCCTTTTGGTATCTTCCTTCAGTGCCTTTGTGGATATGCAAGCAGTTTGAATTTTTCAGCTTGTCACATTTTGATCTAAGACATCATTGATTGAATTGTTGAGATATATTTGACCCTTTTACACTTTGGGATGCTGCAGCGTTAGGTGTGTGTTGATTTTCCAGGTGTGCTGACCCAGTTCCTGTTGTGGGGTAAGAACTATTGTTCCAGTCAGAGATATGAACAGAACAAGACTGGATTCAAGCCAAACCAAAGAAAACCAGAATCAAAATGCAATTACCGAAAGAGCAAAGGGCTTTGCTAGTATTCTCCGGTGTATTAGAAAATACTATTGTATTTTCTTTGTGGTTCTTTCTGCATGCAGGCAGTGCAAATTCTTTGGACTTGAAAAAGAGAAATCAAATCAACATTTGGCTGTGCTTGCAATGTAAATAACAAGTTTGCAATGTAAACATGTTGAAGCAAAGCACTGTTATTTCTGCAAACGTTGCTAAAGCAGGCCATTATTTTGAGGTTCTGATGTGGCCTGAAGCTTCGTGATCGCTTGTCAGTTGGAATATGTTAAAAGAGAGCTGTTATTGGTTTGATCAAGTATCGTCCTTAACCCGCCCCTTCCCCCCTTCACTAGGAAGAGCCGAACTTTCTCCTCTCTATCCTGATTTCTCTACATCTACCCTGCAGTTGTATTTCTCTTCCTTTGTGAAAGCCAACTGCTTTTTAAAAGGCAAAAGTTGAGGCTGGGCACAGAGACCACTTAATGCTTTTAATAAGTGGTTGCCAGCTTCTGTTGTCACATAAATAAATCACTCTTTTGTTCTTGCTTCAAGGTGATTTGAAGGAGAGCAGTTTTATTGATTTTTCCCCCCCTAACATTTGCAAAGCTTTCACCTTTAAGACTGCTTTGAACAATGCATCACTCACTCCACATGTTTTATTTTAACCATCTTATGACCAATCTGAATGAAAGGCCAACAACATTTTTGGGAGGACAGGAGTTAGGGTATTATTGTATTTGTTTGGCCATTAGGCATTTGATTCATGAGATCTGTAGAAATTGATAAAGTTCATTTGGAATGTTGTTAAATAAAGAGTTCTCCCACCACAGAACCACAACAGAATGATCTAGCAGGGAACAATATGATTCTCCTTTTGCAAAAATGTTCTGATCTAATGTTCTAAAAGTATCCACTTTTAAGACAAAACTGTAGCTTTTCTGTCTTTTTTGCTCAGCAAAACATCATTGCTCCCATCCTGAGCTGTTTCAGCAAGAGAATTATATTCTCCCTCAGGGTTTCTTTGCACTTGGAAATCACCCAGCCTCCCAGCAGTGTGATTATTCAGGTACCAGGTCCTGTCCTGGTGTAGTACATGCACTGAAAGGCCAAATGGCTTCCTTCGTAGCTCAGTTGATTCTGGATCGTGGGATGGGCGGCATCAACAGCAGATGGGCCACACTTGGGCTCCACATTGCATTGGCTCAAATTTGGGACCACGTCCTCTGAAGCGAGATGAGCTGGGGAATTGTAACTCTGGAGGAACAAATCAACTGCTGCTCAATGCAGTCACTTGGGAAGCTTTCAAAGGACAAAACACCCCATGTGTAAAACAGTGTGCAAGCAGAGTGAGAAAGCCTTCCTTTTGCACGGTTCTTCTGTTCTGTACCCACTGGAAAACTTTGTGCTGGTTTAGGCTACATCCTGCAACATGTTTTACACAGAAAACGTGCCCTGGGCATAGTGGCGCACCATGCCTGGCATTTTGAAAAGTTAAGGGCATTTGAAGGCAGCAACAGCCAAGTATCCGAGGACCTCATTAGGAGATCTGACTAGCAATGAGGAGGATCAGAGTGGAGCTTTGGACAAGCAGCTGATCTTCATTGCAGGTCTGAGTTCCAGGCATCAACTGGGAGGAAACTGCTGCTAGCTGGAGGGTCAGATGCTGAGTGATCTAAATCTGAGCTGCTTTTTCTCCCTAGAACAAGGAAGGAGAATGATAAATAAACGAACAAATCAATCAATAAATGGACCCCGTCTCCCCCTCCGAGCTCTGCCACTTTTACTTGATCAATGCACAATAAAGAGTGTGCCAGCAAGGAGGCTGGAAGAGCTGTGAAGATCTGAAGCAAACCCGCTGCCAAGCTGTACTCTCACTGGGATAATGAAACATAATGGCTGGCTTTGCAAAATTCATCTAACCGGGTTACTGAATGAACCCGTTTCCTGGGTTTCCCCAATGCGGAAACTATGAACAATTCAGGTGGGCTCAGATCTCGGGTGCTAAAGCAACAAGATGCACAGCCCAGGTGGGAAATGGCCGGCTTTCGCATATCCGGTGACTTCCATATCAGAATTTTTACATACCTGGTTAAGTCACTGACATGAACCCAAAGCAATTCTGGGTGGTTTACCCTATGATTAAGTTATAAACTTTGGAGTTCTTATAATGTTAAAATTAAGAATCGGATTAAACACCAGAATCCAGCAGACTAAAGCAGGTGCACAGCCCCTTTTGGTCCACCCCTTTCAATCCAAAACCGAAGCTCCCCGTCTCCTCCAAGAACCAGTTGGGGTTCCCTCCGCTTCCATAAGTGGTGACCCTGGGGCTGTGGTGCTCCTCTGTGGGTCTGCAGGATGGAAACTGGGAAGGAAAGAAGCAGAAGGTTGGCTGGGGTTGAGATGTTGGTCTGTTCCTGCTCCCATGCGATGGAGAACTTAGCTGCAGTAGTAGCCACCATCCCCACCACCCTGGGGCCGTCTCTTCCCCTCCTCTCCTGGGTCTCCCCACCCCGAGAGGTGCTTGGGGGGGTCTTTCCTGACATTTGAGAGGGTGAGAACTGCCTTGGTTAATTACAAAGGTTTAGGTTGCCAACCATTTAGTTCCTTTGGGTACAGGCTAAGAAACCGTAAAAAGAGATTCTCCAAACCCGGTGCCCAGTTGCATGCTCTGGAAGTCATGAATGCTAATAACTCATTTACCGTACTTATAACACTAATAATTAATTGGGCTGCGATCGGCCCCTGCCAAACCTTGCAAAGAAGGAGGGCATGGCGAGGTCACTGCTGTGTCGCACTCTCTGTTAACAGCCCTAATGGGGCAATGATACATCTTAGATATCAATTAGCACAGTCCCAATTACCCATTTAGTTATCCGCTGTTGTCAGTTGTCATCTGCGCAGCGTAGCCGGCCTGCCTGCCTGCTGGTTGTGTGTGTTCCTCTTCCATTAAAGCCACAGGCCTCTAACAGCCAAACCATTTTTGAGTCCTGAGACTTTGCTGGGAAGAACGGCATCACAGCATTGGCAACAATCCTGAGGGAGCTTCTCTAAATTAGGAGAACAGTTGTTTTATAGCTGACTGTTATGTGCAGTTTAATAAGAAGGAATACAATTGGTACTGACTTTTAATTCATCCCTTCTTCCAACAGAGAGAAGTTATCCGAGGGAAAATTTCCACCGAGCTGGTAAAATGCTACGTAACCAAAGAAAATATCCACCTAGCTCAGATGTCAAATGTCAAGACTCAGGAGCAGAGAATCCTAGGACTGGAAGGGACCATGGAGGAGTCCTTATGCCATCCCAGATAAATGGCTGTCCAATCTCTTCTTGAAATCCTCCAATGATGGAGCACCCACAACCTTCAGGAGGCAAATTGTTCCACTGATTAATTGTTCTCATTGTCAGGAAATTCCTCCTTAGTTCCAAGTTGGATGCCTCTTTAATGAACTTCCACCCATTGCTTCTTGTCCTGTCCTCAGGTGCTATGGAGAATAAGTCAACCCCTCTTTTCTGTGACAGCCCATCAAGTACTGGAAGACAGTTATCAGGTCTCCCCTAATCCTTCTCTTTGATAGACTAGACATACCTAGTTCCCTTAACTGTTCATCATATGGTTTAGCCTCCAGACCCCTGATCATCTCGGTTGCTCTCCTCTGTATTCTTTGACATATGCCAAAAAAGGTGAGCAGAGCCACTGTGATGGTGAAGTCACAACCACACCTTGACTTTTGGGGTCCTCCCCCCGCCTTTGTTGGACCTCTCCAGTGAGATCATCCTTGTTCCATAATGGAGAAGCCTTGTAAATACGGCTGGCTTCGTGTTCCCAGCGCAGTTCCCACTGTTCTCTGCCAGTAATTAAGAACGCTAATTCTCATGATGCTAATTTCTGTCAGATGCTTATGAAAAATGCATTTCCTTCTCCCCAGGAGTTGACAACAAGCAAGAACTTATCTGGGTGACAAGGCATTAAAAGGAAGGAAAGCAGGACTGGTTACCATGGTTTTGCCCCCGCAGTCTTAAGCCTGCTAGATGAAATCATGCTCCCTTTGTGAAAGAAAAAGCAAAGAATGAAAGAGAGCGCAACAACAACATCATGTCTGCCCCCGTGTGTGAGAACGGCTGTCTTCTGCAAATGTCCTCCGTTGTCTTGCATGGGATCACAAGAGAGCTTCACACACACACACACACACACACCACGCGACTCCTTAATTATCCGCAGGGTGAGCCAGAGTGATCCATCCAGGTTGAGCCATCTTGCGTCCCATCCCAAAACAGCCTTAAAAGGACAAGGGTTCATTGTGGATACTCTATTGTCATGGCAACCTTATCCTTTATCAAAATCTGTGACTTCAGATTTTGATTTGAGGCCAAGAGTGCAAAATGAATGAATGAAAGGAAGAGAAAGGCGAACGGGTGTTGATGCTTATTGACTGACAGTTATATAAAATGTTTCTATCCTGTCCTGAAGGGCGACGGGAGAACGTAGCCATGAAGAAAAGTCCCCAGAATGTGAGGGGAATCTTTTTTTAAAAAATGTTTTCTGATTAAAACCGTTCACAAGATTTCAAATGTAGGCTGCAAAGGTCTGGAATGCCTCTGGATAGAGACAAAGTGTTTTCTCTGCTGGTCACTGGATGCCAGAGTCCCTCCATGGGTCAGTTGAAGGCTGGCCCAGCGACTTTGCATGCCGGTGCCCCAGTTAATAGAGGGTGTTGCCTTAATGCTTTGCCAACACGTTGAAATCTGAGCCTTGACAAATGCTCCTGCCTTTTTTTTAAAAAAAAAGGATGTGGGAGTTTGTATTTTTAGACTTTGGTGAACAATTTATAGATGATCGGATATGCTATTAAATCTTGGGCTTTGGAAAATGAAGATAGACCAGAATCGAGTGGAGAAAGTAAACATAAGCAAGAAATATTTCAGAGAAGTGGAAAACTGAACCTTTCCTTTTGCTTTTCCCTTCCCTTCCCTATCCCTTTTCCCTTCCTTTCTCTTTTCCCCTACTTCTGAAATGCCTTCAAAGAACAGAGTTTCAAAGAAATTCTCCTGAGCAAAGTGCGGTGCTAGCACGCAGCAGGAATGGTAAACCCCCCCCCCCCGACTCTTTCAAAATGCAAGCTTGAAAACACAACAAGTCATTTAATATCTGCTGCTCTTTCGTGGATGCCGTCCTTCTTCTTCTCCTCTCCCTTGCTTTGATGCGGAAGATCACAAGACGTTGTGGCAGACGTCACCCTTTAATGCCGCTGTGCTGCCCCCACTGCTGGCGGCTGCCCAGAGATCTTGCAGGGGGTCCCTTTTACCAATTAATCCCCATTTGAAGGCGCTTCAGGGGTGAAGAAGCAGGGCCAAGAGGGGACTGAACTGGAAATGAACCCCAACAGCGCAGGAGAGAGCCGCTTCTCCCGGCCGTGTTGCATGCAGATAAATCCATTTTCTTTCACTTGGGATGGGCTGCGCATTAACGTACTACCAATAGCTCGGAGCAAGTGGCCCTTTCAGCAGGGAGGGCTGACCAGTTCTGAAGAACTGAATTCTTGAATGAGAAATTACATTAAAAAAAAAAAGAAATAAGAAAGTCCAGTTGCCTTTTGGAAAAAAGCGCCTTTGGGACAACCATGACCCGGATTATTGAGAATCTCCAGCTTTGCTTTACTCCCCCTTCCCCAACTCTCTCCTTGCTGTCCGTGCTACCATCAAAAACAAGACTCTTCCCCTCTCTACTATGGAGATGTTCTCCTTGGAAATTCTTCATTGTGCACTCACTACATTTCCCAAATGGAAGTCACCTCTAAGCCAGAAAATCTTGGGCTGTGCAGGATTGAAGGCTCATTTCATCAAAACATGCCCTCCCGGCTAGAAACCTAGCAAGTCAAGGGGAAAAAAACCCTGCAATTGTCTCAACTCTGCAAAAATAAAATAAAAAGGTCAAGTCATGGCTGAGCTGATTTGGGTTAGGCTGGAGGGCTTCTCATCCGTGGGGAAGGTCATCCAAGGACAAGGGGTACAGCATTGTCAGCATGCAATGATGAGAGTTGTAGATCTCCACCCCCAGCCGGGCATGTGATGCTGTGTTGGTGCTGGCTGAGTCTGAATGGGGAGAGCCCCCAAATTCCTTGATTGGAGCCCACAAGGGAGCGAGAGATGGAGAAACAAATAAGTCCAATCGATTAGCTCCAAATTCAGCTGAAAAGAATGCATTTTCTTAGACCCTGAAATTACTTTAGAGATGGGAATGGAAATGAACTCATTACAACGGATGATAACACTAATAAACTCCCACAGCTGGAAACTCCCCCATTCTAGTATGGAGCACAGCCTGAACCTCGGTATAAATTTGGGGTGCCCAAAGGGGGGAGCCTGGAGAAAGGAGCATCATATGGAGTCCATCAGTGCATTATGCGGCCTCCTGCACAGTGGAAATTGCAAACCTTTTCAGAAACCTGGTACTGAGCAGCAATTAATTAAACTTTGATCCTCTGGCTTATAAATAAAGCACTAGGAAAAGGAAATGTTCCATAATCCATAATTGCTGTCACCCTGACATTTTGAGGAAAGACCAGAACTTCTGAAGGCCAGGTAGTGGTGGTGTAGTGGTCAGATGAGCTATGCACATGGGCAAAGCCAGAATAACAGAATAACTGAGATGGAAGGGACCTTGGAGATCTTCTAGTCTGACCTCCTGCTCCAGCAGGAGACCTTATACCATTTCAGACAAACGGTTGTCCAGTCTCTTCTTAAAAACCTTCAGTGGTGGAGCACCCACAACTTCTGGAGGCAAGACCTTCCACTGTTTGATTGTCCTCACTGTCAGGAAGTTTCTCCTTAGTTCCAGGTTGCTTCTCTCCTTGATTCGTTTCCAACCGTTGCTTCTTGTCCTGCCTTCAGGGCCTTCATTCGGGTGCCTTCAGCCAGATCATTCAGAGTTCTCCTGGATCTGGAGATCATCTTTCTTGGCATTTAACAACTATATTAGTTGTTAGCCTCTGGAAAATTGTATTTCGGGTTTTACACACGTGAGGTGCGATGAATCCAGCCTTTTCTCAGCATCCGGTGGCGTTTCTGTCATTTTTCTATTGTTTTTCCTCTCCTTCCCGGCTCAGAGCTGCCGAGAAAGAGGGAAGCTCAGAGAGGAACGGAGCAGAGTCCGACGGGGACGTTTCATCTTTTGAAGGACCCGGGAGCTGTAAGCCTTGCAACTGTGTGCAAGGAAATGCGCTTTAATAATTAATTCCATTGAAAGCATAGAGATTAAAAATTTAAATCCAACTAAACGGGGGAAATTAGAAGCACAAACCTGCTTCTCTTTTCAGTCCTCTAACTGGTTACTTCGGATACAAACTGGTTTTCACCAAGAGCACAGAAATAGGGAGATGGGTACATAAACTCATTTGTGTCATTAATTAAGTTCCTTTTTTCAATATAACTTTATTAAGATTTTAATCAAGAAAGATAAAAACTAACATAAAATAATACTGAGAATAAAGAAAAAAAGGTAAAAGCAAAAGCACATAAAAAAGAAAGAAAATACAAAGGAATATCTTCCAATTTTCTTTACAGCAGTTATAAATTTACCTCTTACTCTAAAGCTACAGCATTTTTTAATAATCTATTTTTTTCTAATCACCAAAACCATATAAGTTCATTTTTTACATTTTACTCAAAGAGTCCATAAGAGTTTTCCAGGCAGAAATAAACTCAGATAATGACTTCTCTTATATCAAAGATGTCAATTTGGTCATCTCGGCAAACTCCATCATCTTCACCATCCATTCCTCCATGATGGTGGGCAGGGAAGGCTGCCAAAATTGTGCTTTTGTCTCTCATTTCTAGGATTACAAAGTTGCAGTTTTCTTGACCATCTCTAGAAGCCAAGTGGAATCCCGCCACCCTTGTTGAGCAACATTCAACTGACCAGTCACCTCTTTCCCGCATGAAGACCTAAGCTGCTCTCCTAGGACAGGGGTAGGCAACCTCGGCTCTTTTATGACTCATGGACTTCAACTCCCAGAATTCCTGAGCCAGAATAGCTGGCTCAGGAATTCTGGGAGTTGAAGTCCATGAGTCATAAAAGAGCCGAGGTTGCCTACCCCTGCCCTAGGAGAAGAGCAACACTCCTTTGCACCTCAGCCTGTTGCTGAATACAAACCCCGTGTGAGATTGTTCTTCTGCTCACATAAAAGTTGGGTTGCATTTCTGGCTAGAAAGTGATGACTTGCTGGATTCTAAATGGAGAGCTGGACTCCTTGGACTCTTGGAGATGCTGAAAATGAGATTTCTCTTAGAGACAATTCCAGAGCAACTCCGTTGCAAGATTGGCATCAGAGAGCAAAGGATAATGCCTGAGGAATCAGATAGGAACAAAGTGAAATGGCTGCACATCAAGTGCCTCTGGGTTTTGGACTGAGCCAAGCTGAACCCATTGAAAAATTGTGGCTAGAATGGAAGAAGGATCTTGAGATGTCAACTGCTCTGGACGTTTGAATGGAGACATCTCTTCTGTGGAGGGTTTTGATGGGACCTATGAAAGCAAGAGGAGAAATCAGTATAGGTAGCTGAGGAGGGGCTTAGTCCTGGGACCTATCTAAATCCCCCAGTCCTAGTAATGGAGCATAATTCTTCGTTCTGCTATTTCAAATCAACCGAGTGCCTTTCCATGATGCTCTGTGACTTCTGGGGCACCATCTTATCCTGTCTCGAGTTCCTGCTAATGCCCAGACAGAAGCTCTCATGAGGTCTAGCAAGACATTTGTTGCTTGAACTTGGTATCCATCATTACCAAATGTCTCTATCTTCTCTATCCTGACACTGGTGAGTTTGTGGATCTTCAGATTTAGCCCAGTGTGGGCTTTTCATCCTTACAGCTCCCTACTAGCCATTCTGTCAGCCCCACAGTGTAAAGCAGAACAAGAAACACACGAGTCTACGTACAACTACTTTTATTAAGCCGGAGTATCGCAAGTTTGATTATGTTTTGCCTGTCCCCATTTTCATATACTCCTGCGAATTAGGGGGGCTTCCATCTGAGAAGTTTATGCATTCTTTCTTGTTTCAGACCCATTTAGCATCTTGTTGTTCTGTTGATGGATTTCTCCTCTCTGTGTCAAGGTCAGCTCTTCACTTTCTACTCTTTCCAATATCAGAGGGAGTCTCATCACATCTGGAGAATAGCTGGTCCCCCATCTCCAACTTAGCCATTCTGCTAAGCATAACTAACCATGGATGTTTCCTGCAATTGCTCTTCTCCCTTTAAGCCCTTCAAATCTTCTTCTCCCTTAGTCCCACTGAATTAAGCCTTGCTTGAATGGTCAGGTCTAGCTGGTCAATTCAGGGCTTCCATCTGCCGATGGTCGCAGTTCTAAGCCTATGCATTATATGTGTGCGATCCTAAGTGGTCTTGGCAATGCGGAAAGGTTGAAATTACCGATAGAATTAGGACAGGATAGAACCAGGGGTAATGCTGTGCAACTTGGAGGAGCATTTCGGTTAGCTGCGCATGGCTGCCTTTCTCATCAGGGACCAGCTTAAGGAGATTTCTTTGTCACTGTACCTGCTTAAGCAGCGGCTTGGCCCTTTTTCCATTACAGATCAACCTTTGGGTTCTCCTTCCCGAGGCTGAGTGAGTTCAGAAGTGGCACAGGAGAAATTGGCTGGAGACAAAAGATCTTCCTTTCTTCCTCCCTTAATCCCAGGATATTATCCATTTAGTTCCTTTGAAAGACTCTGCTCACCATGACAGCAGCGACTCTACGGTGGGCGGTCTTGACTAGTCAGCCCATTTGCGGCAACCCAACGGTGCTTTTTCAAAAGGCATCTGGACTTTCTTTGTTTTTCCTTGAAGATGTTTCACTTCTCATCCAAGAGCTTCTTCAGTTCTGATAGAATGGTGGAGAATGGAAGGATTTATATTCCTTGCGGTCCTTCCATTCCCCACCATTCAGCCTGAAGAAGCTTCTTGGATGAGAAGCGAAATGTCCTCAAGGGGAAAAAAAAGAAAGTCCAGTTGCATTTTGAAAAGGCACCTTTGGGACAACCAGAACTCACTGTCTCCTGTTTCCTGGACTAGCACCTTAACCACTAACCTTAACTGGCTCTATGTATGTATGTATGTATAGATTACGTCCCACTTATGATGCTGAAGGCTGGGCCAGCCTTAAGAACAGTTTCAGAGGGACGGCAGACAAGATGTAGCAGCAAAAGCTACCCAGAATCTTTGGGACCTTCAAGATTGATTATGGCTCAACTTTTCAGAACTACCAGAACAAGGCATCTAAGGAAGGACAGGCCGTGAAAGTACATATTATGGGGTATAAACAGTCTGTTCTCTTGTATTTATGTATCTCTTTACCGTTAAGGTGACAGAAAACTTCATGACATTGAGAACAGAGAACATCTCTATAAGGTCATCTCATTGACCCCTCTTGTCTAGTCTCCCAGCCCGGGGCCCTCTTGACCTATCATTCTGAAGCTCCCATCAATCCATCCAGCCCATGTGTTACCCATGCTGGCTGGGGATGATGGAACATTGCTTCCTTTTCAACACCAGAGGCAACTCAGCTCTACTCCCAACTCTTGGCAAGGGGGATACAGGGAAAATCCTCCCCATCAAGCCCCAAGCGCAGTCTCAAAGGCCAAAAACAGCCCAGGGACAGGAGGTTGGCTGGTGTGGAGACACTTTTGATCTGCAGCTCCCTTCTCCTACCAAGTAGAAGGAGAAAAGCTGGGAGCCAGTGACCTGATCAGCCTCAGCAGTAAGAAAGCTCTAATTTAAATTGCAAGGGGGCACCGCAGGCAGGCAGGCAGGCAGGCAGCTAAAATTACACCCCTCTTTGTCACCTCCAATTTCTCAGAACGGCAGCGGCCAATTTTTTTCTAATCCCAAGAGAATTTTGCTAGCAGCAACGAAGATGGGATGTTTTGTTTCTTGAAGTCTGCTGTTTTTTCCTAACTATTTTTCCAGAACACAAACCTTGGGGGGGGACTAGGATGTATATTTGATGGGGGGAAAATGTACAGAGAAAAATGTTATTCAGGGTTATTCCAGTCTTCCTGCCCCAAATTCAATAGAAGAACTGGTTCTGAAATGGCCTGGCTTCTCTGTGCTGAAAACCAAGGCACAGTTCTGCCCATTGCATCCCATTATGAATTTATCGCTCTCCCATTTAATGCTTTCTGACATTACACCAGATCTGGTAATTGAAGCTAAGGGCTGTTAATTCACTGTCTTATCAAGAGGAGATTTGGAGGGGGGGCGCTGAAGAAATACCTAGATATTGAGCCGTGCTGGCATGGTGGTTAGAACGCAATATTGCAGGCTACTTCTGCTGACTGCCGGCTGCCAGCAGTTCGATCCTGACCGGCTCAAGGTTGACTCAGCCTTCCATCCTTCTGAGGTCGGTAAAATGAGGATCCAGATAGTTGGGGGCCACAGGCTGACTCTGCAAATCGCTTAGAGAGGGCTGTAAAGCACTGTGAAGCGATATATAAGTCTTAAGTGCTATTGCTATATATTGTCAGAGGACTCTTGGTTTTGAAAAAGGTGCCTTGGCTATAAATTTTCTCCTTGCCTTACAAATTTTACTAATATCTCCAAGAGCCAGTCCAGGGAGTTATTTTCATAATGGTTTAATGTTTTTCCTCCTTTTCTTCCTCAAGACAAGATGGCTGGAGAAAAAAAAAAGAAAGCTAAAAATAAGGTTTTTTTAAAAAAAAACCCCCACAAGGTTATAAATATTATTATATTTTTAAACGGTCTATGGTCTCAGTTCTCTTCTTTGTTAAGAAAGAAAACTGAGAACTATTGTTAAGAATGACAATAATAAATGGCATCCATTTGTGTTAGTAAACAGCAGCAAAAAAGCAAAGCAGCCAAGCTTCAAACAATATTCACGAGATGGCGTCTTCAGGGGTTTGGAGGTTATCTGTGGAAAGTTGAGGCAACTCTCTCTGAATTATAAGGCGGTTTGCCTGGTGGGGCTGGGCCTCTGCTGAAAGGCTGATTGGCTGAGTTGACTTCGGATTTCAGGAATAGATTTAGTCCTTATGCGACACTTTTTCATATATATGTGGGCTGAACATGATGGAAAATATAGTCCAATTTGTGAAACTGCAACTGGACTTACAGTGTGACTTCAGCTCTCTTTTGCTCCACAGACTGGCGAAGGTGACAGATGTGGGGATTGGTTGAAAAGTTACCTTTTCATTATACTTGTAACTGTGAACAGGCATTTTACAAGAAAGCATCTAAATGAGGACTACCTGGATACTGTTTGAGGATTTTGGATATTTTGCACAAAAAAAATATTGCCCTGCATTGGGAGGACAGAAAACCATTTTGACCCTCCAAATTGCCATCTGTTTCCTAATATATACTTCTGGTCATTTTAATTACAATTTAGAATTCTGTTAAAAGTTTATTTGTCACCATAAGCTATGATGCTGCTTGGATGTAGTCCCTTGGAGACTTTTTCCCCCCAGTGCAGTATAAATTTGTGTTAGGACCGCAACTCTGCCAACCTCTTAATCAGTGAGTTAAGAGTTGTCTGGTCCAAGCCTTTGAGACTGCCCTTTGGCGGGGCTGGCCGTTGCCGTTGTGATGCAACACATCAGATAAGCCACTGCTCCAGTCTTGAGGTCTTCGGGAGTGTTTGATGATCCTCCTCAACTGATCTCCTTCTGAGGAGGATTGGAGCAAGGGGCTTCTACCGCCTCAAAGACCGAACCACGTGTGGACTTGTTCCATTGTAGGCATTGCTAAGTAGCCCATAGCAATTCTACATCCGGTGTGCCTATTTGGGAAAGCAGGCGTTGTTCGCTTCTCCAGGCCACGTTTTGTGAGGATGGAACAACTTGGAATGAGGGAGATTATTGAGAGGTTCCCGTGCTTTCTCCAGAAGTGTTTTATTGCTGGTTGTTTTCTGACCAGAAAGTACATTGGGGACTCTGCTGTAAAACCACTCAGAGTTCCATCTATTCATCTAAGGCTTTTGTAAACGACCTTGCCACCCACTCACGCTTGGAAGACGGTGTGAAGAGACGAAAGCACAACAAGGATCTGCATGAAGGGAACAGCAGGAGTGGCTCAGATTGCATTGTGAAGGTTTTATCCCAGGCTCTCTTTTTCTGAGGAGAACCAAAAATGCAAAGGATTCATGACCTGGTTTGCACAGAGAGGATTTGGCTGCAAAAGCTTCTTGCTCATGACGGCTCTACTAACAACCCTATTTCTGTTTCATTTTTTAAAAAATGTTTTGTTCCTGGAAATTCTTTGAGTATATGCCAGTGTAAAAAAAAACAAACAACCTTATATACAAATGTGTGTTCTGAAAGAAAGACAGGGCATGAATTAGAAAAAAGAAAGAAAGAAAAGAAAAGAGGGAAGGGAAGGGAAGGGAAGGGAAGGGAAGGGAAGGGAAAGGAAGGGAAAAGATGCCCAGACACACATATATGCACACAAGGAGGGAGGATGCGTAAATATCCCATGCTTCTTATGCAAATGAAACAAGCTGCATCCCCCGTTCTAGACAACAGAACACAGCATCCTTGTTCCCGTCTCTCTCACAGGACATCCGTGGGCACCTTCAAAAGGCAACCTGGGGGCATCTGGACAGGCGATTTGTTTTGAATGCTGATCAGGAGATGCTGGCTGCATAAAGCTTAGGAAAGCTCCCTCCAAAGGGGTGCTTGGCCCCTCCGCCCCAATTAGCAAAGGGGGCCGATTCCTCCTCCTCCTCCCTTCCGTTCCATTCTCCACTGCCTGAGTCTTGCCAGGGGGGGAAGTCAGATGCTGGTGTGGGGAAGTACTTAAGAGTGGCAGAAAGCTGCTAATTGAAACGATCACAGGGCTGTTAAAATAATCAAGCTAAAGTTTTAATGCAAGTCAATTCCCATTGCCAGGAGCACCATTTACATGGAGAGCCCCATTAAATTTTTAGAGACTCGGCAGTAATGATCAATTGGGGAAGAGGCGGGAAGACCTACTATCTTCAACATTTTCTGCTCATCTTCTGGTCCATTTTAGTCTCCATTTTCTCACCTGACACCTGCTATCTTCAACCGGCATTGAGACTACAAGTCCCAGAATCCCAGGCAAGCTGGTTGGGAATTCTGGGAATTGAAGTTCACTCGCCTTAAGGTGAGTGAGCTTCAGAAATATTACTCTGAGGCAAGGGTGTCCAACCTTGCCTACTTTAAGACCTGTAGACTTCAGCTCCCAGAATTCCCCAGCTCCCACTTTCTCCATCCCAAGAATGTCCCACAGCGACCCTTTGAGATACTTTGCTTTTAACTGGGTGGGTGGGTGGGTGGCTGGATGGAAGAACTGCCATTGGCCGGGTCTGCAATGCCATCTAACAGAAGAATGGATAGGACCTTGGAGGTCTTCTAGCCCAATCTCCTGCTCAAGCAGGAGACCCCATACCATTTCAGACAAATGGTTGTCCAGTCTCTCTTTGAAAGCCTCTGGTGATGGGGCACCTACCACTTCTGAAGGCAAGCTGTTCCATTGGTTGATTGCTCTCACCTTCTCCTTAATTCCAGGTTGCTTCTCTGCTTGATTAGTTACCATCCGTGGCTTCTTCTCCTGGCTTCAGGCACTTTGGAGAGGAGGTGGATCCCTCCTTCTTGTTAGTAGCTCATGATGTGCACTGGTTTCCACAGCTTTTATTCTCCCAAGGGGAGAGAGGTGCTCAAGTAGATATGGCTACTTAAAGCCAGTTTCCCCTCCTCCTCTCCTCTCCAATCCACTTTTCCTTTGTCTTCATTTTTTAGCAGCTACTTCTTGATGCTCGGCTTGTGCCTCTGCAATTCCATGCCTCCCGTTAAGGTTTTTTCCTCGTTCTGAAAAGCAGCCATTTCTCCCAAGCCCAGTGCGGTTTCTCAGAGGCCCCTTTAAAGCAACTCATCTGCAGCCGGAACTGTCAGTATTGAAATTGGTGGCACCACTTTCTGCCCACGGATGGAGCAAGATGCTGCAGCAGGACCGCTGGGGAGGGAGGGATTTTCAGGGGCTTCTTCTGCTAAACGGGATCTGCAAAGGATCTCTGCTGCAACAGCAGCCTCTCTTTGTAAGCAGTGGGTCTCTGCACAGCATGCCTTGCTCCCTGGGCCTCTTCTAATATAGTGGCAGGACCTGGAGACAGCAGAAAAGAAGAGAAAGACCTGGAAAAGGTCACAAAATACGAAGACCTGCAAAAAGAAATGGAACAGCTGTGGCAAAAGAAAGCAAAGGTAGTAGCAACAGGAATAGGCGCCTTGGGTGCAATCCCAAAACATCTGGAGCACCACTTGAATATCATTGGCATTGACAAAATTACCACCAGTCAGTTGCAAAAGGCACCTTTACTTGGAACAGCTGTTGTCCTGTGACGATACACGCCATCGAACAGAAGCATCTGCCTATCCCAGGTCCTTGGGAAGAAGTCGACGGGTGGACAAAATTGTCTCTGGAGATTCTCAGCCATCTGGGTCCCGGTTGTCCCAAAGGTGCTTTTTCAAAAAGGCAACTGGACTTTCTTGGGGTTTTTTCCCTTGAAGACATTTCACTTCTCATTTGGACAAAAAAAAAATGGTTCATCAGATGAATATCTGATGAACCATAATAAACTGGACATTGCCTGCCTGACAGCAAGCCTGGCAGATAGTTGGTTTGCAAAGCAAAAAACGCAGAACAAGGTAACGCTAAAACTATGAAAGAATAAAGACAAAGGAGTAAACTGCACACAGGCAATCTTTGTGCTAGTGACTCCTGCACAAGGACACCCCCACCCCAGTTTAATTGGGGGGGGGTTGTTTTTCCTGCTTTCTTGTTTGAGTTCAACAATGGTAGCAAAAGATATTCTGTACATTTTAAAAATCTTTACTGGTTATGAACCATTTTTTTTAATAAACAAGCAGTTAAGCTTTGAACGACAGCTGCAATTTTGGCTCTCACTTAGTGTCATCACAACATCATTATGTTGTTGCTAGGAATTCTAGTTTGTGTGTCTGAGAGAGAGGGAGTCTGTGTGGTTAATCTCTCTCCCACCAAAATATGCATGCAAATAAACAATTCATTTATAGAGCAACATACAATTAAATAGCCTGGCTAATGAGTGAACACCAATTATTGCCCTCTGCATAATATTCTCACTTAGACACACCACTTTGCGAACCAAAGGCGGAAAACAAAATGTCACGCCCACTTTACTCCTGTCGTAACCTCCTCGTCTTTCCACAACGCTTGGCCTCAGCTGAGGAAACAGGGTGAAATTCACTCAGTATCGCTCAGTATTGCAGAGAGGTCTGTCTGACAAGGGGCACCTGGTGATAAATGTGGCGGTGCCTTCTCGCCTCTTACTCTTCCGCGGTGTCTTCTTGGCTGTGAAAAGGTCCACCTCTTGGAGGCCCATCTTCTTCAGATTAAATTTACTCCCTTTTTAAAGGAACTTCAACGTCCCTTTAGATATCGCCCCACCCGCCCGAGTCCTCCTCCTATTTCTCAGAGCAGCTTTTGGGGTTCCAGTCCCAAGGCAGGATGCCCAGGATCAGAAGGAGCCAAGCCATCTTTGACTTGCCATTGCTGAGCTGCTGCAGAGAAGATGCTGGACTCCACGGACCAGCGAGAGCCATCGCTCTACTTCTCCGCTGATAGGCTTCCCAGGGTATTGTGCCATCACCCTCCCCGCCCCCCACAAAAGAAAAGTAAGCCACCCAGAGTACTGGACACAAGATGGAGGGCAAATAAATTTCACCATAAATAAAATAAAAATAAGTAAAATGCCGGAGCAGGTGACGCAATTGAACTCCAACTGTTCCAGTGTTCTAGAGATGCTGCTTCTACGTTACAAAAGTCCTCTTCTAATTTCCCATCATCTTATATTAAAACTATGCTGGGGAGGGAAAGAAAAACACTCAGATTTGCAATTTATACCCAAGAGTTCTTCTTCTGAGAACTCTCATGGAACTGGTGAGTTTCCACCGAGGGGGGGGGGACCTTCAGCGCAAGGCTACAATTGGTTCTCCAATTGGGGGTGATATTTACTCTGGAAGATATCAAGAGCTTTATTCTGAGACCAGTAAGCAGACATGAAGGAAACAAATGCACAAATAAAAAGCTGCTGGGTTAGGGTTGTATCTTAGCGCTGCTGGGCAAATAAGTCCACTGGGGGCTTCTTCTAGGAGGCCCCTCCTTTTAAGCGGGAGTACTGCTGTTTACAAAAGCCTTTGTGTAATTTCCCATCATCTTGTATTAAAAATATGCCAGGGAGGGAAGAAGAAAAAAAAACATTCTGAGTTGCAATTTATCCCCCAGAGACCTTTTTCTGTGAAATCTATTGCAATTGGTGATAAGAAAGTAGTATTTGGAAATCCTTGTTTTCATTGAAGTTATTTTTGAGTAGACATCAGAAAAATGTAGCTCAGAGCAAATATTTTAGCATTTATCTACCAGTCCTGTGGGTACGATCGCTTCTACGTTTAACCACAAATATTTAATCAGCTTGGAAAGCTGCAAAGAGAATTCCAAGAGGTGTAAAGCGATGCATTAACAAGTCACACAAGTCTCCGTCAACACCCGAGGGAACCGGGCACCACAAAGAAGGAATGTTGCTTCACGCCTTGGAGAAGCAGAATCCAGACTGGAGGCGGTGCTGGGAAGAATTGGGGAGATTCTCCCCCCCTCAAAATTCTGTAGGTTTTATCACCAGTCTGTCCAGGTGGGGGGCGATCCTAACCCTAACCCCCACACACCTGTCCTCTTTGGAAGAGGCTATCAATAATTGCCTCGGCTTTCTAGGTTAACGAAAATCCATTTCTAATTAATGCAAACTGCTTGCTAGTTTGGAATCAAACTAATTGAACCCTTGGAAGGGAAAGGTTAGCTTTTTAGACACCTGCTAGTCTGCCTTTTAATCCGGGTCCAGGTGGGCTGGACTCAAAGGGGTTGGGGCATCAGGTCAGCTCTGCTCCGTATCTCAAATTCCACCCACAGAGATGCAAAACTCCTGGGAAATCCTTAGGGTGGGCTACAATCGCTCAATGAAGTGCTCATTTCACAATACCGTGCTCTACTTAGGGAGAGTCCACAAACTTTTAAAATTTCTATAGTATCTTGAGGCAAGAAGCCAAATGGGTAAGGACTAACACATCAGTAGAGAAAATTGTGAAGCGGTTGTGCATCTAAAGCTCCCTTCAGTGGACTGTGGGAAGGCAACAGAGTGACAGGAAGAGAAAGAAATGAATACCAGAAAGCATCTTTGTAGGTTGAGGACCAGCCGTGGTGGATCTTGGGGATGGCTCACTCCCAAGAACCAGCCAAGAGAGGGCAGCAGCAGCCTAGCTTTCGCCTTGGAGAAGGCGTCCCTGCGTCCCCGTCCCCGGCCCTTGTGGGGCTCCCAACCTTTCCTCCAGGGGCCTCTGGCCTTCTCCTGTCCCCTGAAGGACACAACATCGTAGGCCAGGCCTCTAGGGTGGGCTGGAGAGGACCTTCTAACCGCACTGTGTCTGGCTTTCCATTCAGGTGCCTTGTGTCCTTCCTGTGGCTCACAAAGGCCGCTTCTCCCTTAGGAGCGAGAAGCACACCACAGCTGAGAAGCCTCTTGGGGTCTTCCTCGGGGGGTGGTGGTGATGGAGGGGGCGGCGAGAGGTGCCGAAGGCTGCAAACCCTTCCAGAGCCAGGGCTGGGCGAGAATCGCCCACCCTTGTACCAACTCCTCACTAAGGAAGTGCAAAGATGCTGCATTCCCTCTGTGCAAATGTCTCCAAGATTCCTTTCGAAGGTCTAAAACCAAGGACGCTCCATCGATTGAATGCAAAACACTTTGGGGGGAAAGGCAGAACCCCAAGAGAAGCTCCCATGATGATGCTACAGGTTGAGGGTGCCCTCTAGGGACCAAAACAGTCCCCCGAGAGCTGTCCAAACTCTCTGTCTTTGGGAACAAGTCCCAGCCTCTCCCTGTCCTGGAATTCTTGCACGCTCTCAGCCAGCCAAGCGGCCTCAGCCAAAGCCTGCTCTGAACCTGTTAGGTGAGGTCGAGAGCTGGAGATTTAGCATTAAACGAGGCGGCCTTGTTTACACACCGAGGGAGGAGGAATCCACGCTGGGCCTTTACTGAGCTAAACGCTTCCTGAAAGCTGAGTCTTTATTCCAAGGGAGTAGAATATTAGTGAAATGGCATATTGGGAGGCTGGGGGGTGTAGACCCTCCCAGTGCAGGTGGCTGTCTAGCTTTCACTTAAATGCTCACTGCCTCCCGGTGTTAAATGCGAACATTAGCATTTTAATCACTTCCGCGTGAACGCTTCCTCCCTGCTGGTGTCAGCCACAGCTCTGAAACCTGATTGCTGAGGCTGCCCCCTCCCCTAAGAGGAAGCCTTGGAAATTCCATCTTGCAAGATGGAAAAGGGTCCCATGAAAGAGGCTCAAGTGAATAAATACAAACTTGCATTTTATTGATTGACGGCAGCAATATATCAATGTCCAAAAAACAAGAAGAAAAAACAACTTGCGGTATAAAAAGCTCCCCGTGGCCTCCTGGCCCTTCCGCCTTCCTCCCTTCCTTCCATCCCAACTTTGGGACCGGAAAGGCTGAGGGGCAGGCGAGGTCAAAGGCCTCCCGGGATCTGCCTGGGGGGGGCGAGGGGCGGCAAGGGCTCTTGGCGAAGGGCCCGAAAGACCCCTTGTGAACTGCGCAGGAGGGAGGACGGCCCCTCCCTCTGAGTCAGTGAGAAAGAATTGGGGTGTCTCCACACACACACACCCTGCAGCTCCTTTGGCTCCCCAGTCCAGCCCCCAACTCAGCGCCTGCAATGATAAAATGGGCCGGTTTTTTAAAGACTCGGGAAGAAGCCCCCTGGCCTTTTGGCTCCTTCCCAGGAAAAAGAGGGAGGGAGGCATGGGGCACCCTGGGCTGGCGATGGGGACAGACGGAAAAGATCCCGCTTGAGAAGAGGACGGAAAAAAGAAACGGCTGACATGGAAACCAAAATCTGAACAGATTTGTTTATTAGCTGGCCAGCCAGCTCTCTGCACCCAGAACAAGCAGGGCTAGTGGCCCAGCGTGGCATGCCGGATGCGAGTTCCACTTCTAAGTCAAGTTTCTAGTCCTTGTGGCTATGGAAATACACTTGAAAACGAGCGAGAAATGTCTACCCTAAATCCGGATGGCTCATTAGGGTGGCCAGCTCTGTGGGCGGAGGGAGATTTTCAGAAATTTCTCTCCAAGGTAGCAAAAAAATAATAAATTACATCCCAAATAAAATCCCAGGAATAAATTATGCAAATAAAATGCCAGGTGCGGCATCTGTCTCTCACACACAGAGATACGTGTGCATACACATCCAGACTGTTGTGCGGTGGTGCTTGCCCTGTTGAAGCACAGAAAGTCTCCCTGAATTAGAAAAGGCTTCACATCCAATGAAGTGTGCAGAGGATCCCAGTCCCAGACACTCTGATGGCTCCGAAGACCCTCACAGGATCGCTGAAGTGTGTTCTTCATCACCACACCCCTGCGAGGGAGGGCGCTCCGCCTTGCCAGAGGAAAGTTTTGTGTTTTGTGTTTTGGGGGTCTCTTTATAGAAAGGGCCTGGCGGGGTGGGGGTCCCAACCCCCACCTCTGCAGGGTGGTCCTGAGCTAGAAGGCTGCCCCCCCGCCACGACCTGGCTGGCCTTAGCAGCAGAGCCTCCCAGGCGTGGCTCCCTGGCAGATGGTCCAGGTCTTTGGCGTCCATTGCACGGAGTCCCTTTGGCTGCATGGATTTCGCTGGGTGTTCCGTGGGACCCTCAGCCTGCAGCAGCCCCCCCCCTCTTTAGTCCAGCTTGCGGATGTAGCCGTCCACGGTGGGGATCTCGACGTCCTCTTTCTTGACTGGATCCGCCATGTCCTTGTACCGCTCTCCCCGGTGACACTCCAGGCACGGCCCCCAGGTGGGTTTGGGCTTGCAGCAGGAGACGATGCGCTGGAAGGAGGAGGAGGTGGGATTCAGGGGCTTTGCTTGTCTCCTGGGGGCTCTGGGGTCCTTCTGCCACCTGCCAGCACCCTCGCCTTCTCACACACACCCCAGCAGCACTCACCTGCCACAGGTTGCCTTTGGACCTGGAGATCTTGTAAATGGCCACTATCGGGATCCAGATGAGGCAGAAAGTGATCATGCACCAGCCGACGGCAGATCCCCACCCTGGGTACTCAATCTTGCCATACTTGGGGGGCGCAAAAGTGATCAGGGACCAAATCAGGATGGCCTGAGAGGAGAGAGAGAGAGAGATGAGAGGTTGCACATACAGCCTCAAGCAAAACATGCCTCTCTTCCAGATGTACTGGACTTCAACCACCATCATGCACAGCCAGCATCTCTTACACAAGGTATTCAGATTCTGGTGGTCAAAAAGTGAGCCTAAAGGAACCACAATTAACTTCTGGGCCACTGGGATGTGGAAGAAGCAGATGACAATCCAGTTTATCAGAGCCTTAACACAAATCCTGCCAAAATCCAGATCTTAACTCCTTCCTTCCTTCCTTCCTCCCTCCCTCCCTCCCTCCCTCCCTCCCTCCCTCCCTCCCACAGTGGGTAGCTTATCTTTCTCCAAACTTGGCCAGCAATTATTGGTGCATTTGCTGAACCTCCAGGATTCTGGCGTCGAAAGAGCAAACACCCCCAGCAAAGAGGCAGCCTACCTGTGGCATGCAGAATTTGGCCCACTGACTTTTTGTTCTCAACCAAAGTGTCAAAGACAAAACATTCTGTGGACTTGGTCTGTGTGTGTGTGTGTGTGTGTGTGTGTGTGTGTGTGTGTGCGTGTGTGTGTGTGTGTGTGTGATCCAGCCAGGGTCAAAGATAGCTGTGAATTCTGTCTTGGAGGAGAGCCACAAAGGAGAGCTCCACCCTTTTAGGGGAAGGAACTTCACAGAGGGATGGATAACAACGGGCAGAGACAGTTCGCTCCCAGCCTCCGTTCCTTCCATCTTGCAAACTTTGGTTTTTTTCCAAGCTTGCTGGTCGTGGCTGGTTTTGTTTTGCTTAGAAAATTATTGGCATTCATAGAACGATGTACTCAGGAGGAACAGGACCTGCTGTTTTCGGAAGGCGTGTAATTTTAGGCAAATAATGGGCCTCCCCACCAAGATGCGTCTCCGTGGGGTGTTCATTGGGCTTCCCGAGGCTTTCTTCCTCCAAGCCCTTCAGGTCTCTGGGCCACTTACCAGCAAGAGGCAAGGGGTGATGAAAAACCAGCAGGCTCTCCACCACAGCCAGAAGAGGAAGCTTTTCTTCCCGATCATCATCTCAATGTCTTCAATGAACCGGTTTCCCCCTGGACAGAACAGCCACGTGGGCGGGGGAGTTAGTGCTGAGTTTTGGCAACGGGGCGACTCCCCAGAGTTATACGCTACATGGGATTAGCTCATTTTGCCTGACGCCTGGCCAAAATTGAGTCGTGTCTCTTTAACAGCGGGCTCTGGGCTCAAATATACCCTCTGTGGACTGGCACAACTCATTTCCTTCAGATAATCTTTCCCACATAGGATGTCTCCAATTGTGCTAAGGGTCAGTCTCCAAATCTGAAGGACACCCCCCCCCCCAATGGAAAAGCTTGGAATTGAGTCTCAGGAAGGAAAAGGACCTTTTATTTCGCTTGCAAACTTTGGAGGCTCCCCCAAGCAGCTGCTCTACCAAATGTCTCCTGCAAGGACGGCTGACCCTGGATGGAAGTATCTCCAAGGCTTTGCACTTGAGGTCAACCTTTGTCCTGCTCATCAAGGAGAGCTTGGATGGGTTTGAAAGGCTGCTGAGAGTCCAATTTGCTCGTGTGTTTTGGAGTTTGGGGAGAACCGTTGGAGGAGATCCCAGCAAATATTTACCATAAATCCAGCAAATTCCCAGCAGTTCCAGGATAGCTGCAAAGAGGATCCCCCAGCCGGCACAGAAATGGTCCACCAGGTTGACCCAGTAGATACCTGCCTGCGAGAGAGAGGAGGAGGAGGTGAGACGTTGCCTTTCTCCCCAGGAAGAGGCTCCCCAACTTCCCCCATGGGGGCTTCTGGCGCCTCAGCGTAAGGGAGGGTGGGGACCAGCCCTGGCGGAAAGCCCTCCTCGAGTCCTACCTGGGTCACACAGACGAGCCCAAGCAGAAAGAGCAGCAGACACAACCCCATCGTCACCACCACTCTCATTTTCTTCATCACTGCGGGGTAGAGGTCTTGGATAGTGGTGGTGATGGTTTCTGCAGGACAAAGAACGAGCACAATTAGGGTCCGCCGTGGGAGAGGAGAAGGGGAAGAGGGCCGTCCTGGCACTGCTGCTCTTAGGCCAGCTCAGCCAGCTTTACCTCCCTGAACCGGGTCCAGACGATTGTTACTTCAGAATGCCTTTTCAGATACTCACCTATGGTGGCAAACTGGGAATCGAGACCCAGAAGGAGAAGCATGAAGAAGAACAAGAAGGACCAGAGAGGGGCCACCGGGAGCTGGGACAGGGCTTCAGGGTAGGCCACGAAGGCTAGGTCAAATCCTGCCAGGGAGCAAAATCAAGGATGCCATCAGGAAACGTTCTTTCTCGTGGAAACAGAGATCTGTGTGAACAGCCAGCAGCCAACTGAGGCCAATTAGGGCAGCTTTCTGTGATGGTGGAGGTGTCCACCAGGTGTGTTTGGGTTCAGCTCTCACCCTCCAGCAGTTTGGCAGAAATGGGGGGTGAACGTAGAAGAGCCCAGCCCAGACAGGAGACAGCTGGGTGGAGAAGATCACATTTAGTGAAATGATCTAAGTGTTACATCAAATTTGAAGGGTAAAAAGAGTCATCCTGGATCACATCTGAATCCACAGTGACCAGAAATCCACAGTCTGACAGCAAATCCCACGCTGGCTATTGAGTCCAGTACAAATGTTCAGTCTGGTTGTCTGGACAAGATACGGATTTCTGAGTACAATTTCAGCTACAACCTGGAGGGTCAAAACTAACCAGAAGCTTCCAGATTCTCAATTTAAAATGCAGTCCAGACATTCTTTGGAAAAGTCTGGACTCCATTTGGAGATTTGGAAAGTGTCTTTCTATTGTTTGTACACAGAATCCAAAACAAAGCACGTTTTTTTAAAAAAAATAATCCACCTGAAGATCTGAAAGAGGCCAGAAGCTCACCCCAGACGCAGCGGCCCAACGGGCTGAGCTCACCTGATTCGACAACCTCAGAGACCTTCTTGTTGGCCTTGAAGGCCATGTGCCCCAAGATGGAGAAGATCGCAAAGCCGGCAAAGACACTGGTGCAGCAGTTGGTCACACAGACGAAAATGGCATCTGCGTAGCAATTGTTGTGGAATTTGTTATAGGAGGAGAGGGCGACCAGCCCACCCCAGGCGACAGAGAGCGAGAAGAAGATCTGTGTGGCTGCATCTTTCCACACCTTGAAGAAAAAAGAGGAAGAAACGTAGGGGGTCACTCTAGCAATCCCACCTAAACCATGGATGGTGCGTGCTACACAAGCCATTGCAAATATTACAATTACTATTAGCCGTGGTGGCGCACTGGTTAGAATGCAGCATGGCAGGCTAACTTTGCCCACTGCCAGCAGTTCGATTCTCACCAGCTCAAGGTTGACTCAGCCTTCCGTCCTTCCGAGGTCAGTAAAAGGAAGACCCAGATTGTTGGGGGAGATATATGCTGACTTTATAAACCGCTTAGAGAGGGCTGTAAAGCACTGTGAAGCGGTATATAACTCTAAGTGCTATTGCTATTAAAAATATGAATATTGGTTTATTTTGATGGAGCTCTTTTCCTATTTGGTCATAAAACTCAACCTACCCCATTAAGGTGTTAATTCTTACAATAAGGTGCTCAGCTGGTAGATTATTGGTGATGGCAGGCAGATATCCATAGGGGTTTCTTGGCCAAAGCATGAAAGTTTTCTTCCATTATTTTGTTTTCTTTTACTTCTGAGTTTCCCAACTGAGCTTTCCTTTTGTCTCCCATCCAAGTATTACTCCAGCTCAAACCTGCTTAGCTTGTCTGAGATTAACTAAATGCTGCCTCCTGGCAAGATAACTCTGTTTTCGTAAAATTAGAACCTAAGATGAAGGTTAAAGAATTTTGTTTGTCTGTCTTTTATAGGTTCCATTCCAGCTGCCCTCCATGGGCTGTGGCGTACCAACCTCTGCGTCGGCAAGTTTGGTGAAATCAGACTGGCTCCCGATGTAGTATTCAATCCCGTCACGGGCACCTTCCAAGGTGGCACCTCGCACCAGCAGGATAATCAGGACAACGTAAGGGAAGATGGCTGTGAAGTAGACAACCTGCAAGGTTAAACCACACTGATTCAGAAAGAGATCAGACAGAAGTTTGGGAAGACCAACGGAATATTTTTTTATTTTTTTTAAAGCAACAACAAATGAGTTCCCAAATTCAGATACAGGTAATGGTGGGGAAGCTGATCGTCACTGGATGCTGCGGCATCTCTGGCCTTCCCACTCATGCCCTCCTGATGGGTATCTGCAGAGCGTGGGTCAAAATCTGCAAGATGCTGAGTGGGGCTTTGATTGCAATGAAAGTCTTGCCATCTTGCAAATTGAAGCTTCCTCTCAGGAGACATCCTGCCTGCTGTTTGATCCTTTCTTACTAAGGATTCAAGGCCATGGTGGCGAACCTATGGCACGCATGCCAGAGCTGGCACGCAGAGCCCTCTCTGTGGGCACGTGCCCCATCGCCTGTCCTGGGCCTTCAGCTGGGTTTTATAAAACCTTTTGGGTTTAGGAATCCGCTGCTGTGTGAAGGTTCAATCAGTCAATTTCAACTTCTTGTGGGGGAAAAAAGATCTTGCAAAGTTGGAATTGATTGATTGAACTTTTTAGTCCCACCCAGTCTGCCGTTACCACCACAGCCATGCCCACTCAATGGGCCACACCCACCCTATTGGCCACACCCACCCAACGGGCCACGCCCACCCAGCACCTGACAATACATAAGTGGGTTTGGGGTTGCAGTTTGGGCACTCGGTCTGTAAAAGGTTCACCATCACTGATTCAAGGGATACAACCTGAGATATCTCCAAGCAGGACAGATGACCTGCCTCTGAGCTGTATTTGCAATGCAGATGTCTCAAGCATCAATTTCTGTTTTGTGTTGTGACTGTGACAACACCAGCATGTGCCATTCATTTCTCCATTCTTACTCTGCAGATACTCCTAGAGGTAATACTCTACAGAAAATTAAGTCTTTTTAGTGAGCTTGGAATCTCCTCCAGGAAAAGCCTGTAGATCAAGTGACCATCGAATTGTTCACCTGCACCCACAGAATTATCTGCTAAATTCTTTGCAGGGAGGACCCGAAAGTCACATCAAATTGCCCTAGACTTGACTACTTCCAGGCTCTTTCCTTAGTGCCTCCAACAGCGCCTCCAAGGTGGCCAGAACAGGAAGGGAGTTGGCATCTCTCCTGGCACTTTGGAAAATCCTTCATGCCCTTGGAATGCCATGGAACCAGTTCTTTGCTCTGAAACCAGAGCCTCAGTTGTTCTACTGCAGCCACGTGCCAAGTGCCTGTGCCTTCAGCCACCCTCCACTTTAGCTCATGGGCGTTCTCAGCTACTCTGGCACATGCTCTCCGAGGATCCTCTTCACCCCAAGGTTGAGGTTGAGGAAAGGGGCCTGAAGTAGCCCCATATTCCAATGCTGCTGGTGGTGAAATGAGAATCCTACAGCACGGGCTGCAGTCGGCCATCTGGGGCCATGTGGCTCCCCTGAAGTTACCTTCCCAGAAGACTTGATCCCTTTGAACAAGCTAACTGCCACGATCAGCCAGGAGAGGAGGAGGCACAGCGCCAGATACCACACGACCACGCCGGTGTCGTCTAAGTTCTCTGACCGCTGGAGGACTTTTTTGCTGCCGGAGGAAAAGGAGAGAAGGATGAGCAGGGCTGTGCAGCCTCAACCAGGATGGGTGAAACTCGGCTTGCGCTGTGGTTGAACCAGAATCAGCTTGGGGTGTGGATGAGTTGGGAAGAAAAGCTGGAGGAGGGTGCCAGATACTGCCCAACCACAATCCCCAGCATTCCTCAGCTCTGGCCATGTAGGTTGGGACTCCTGGGAACTGTGGTTTCCCATGCTGACCTAAGACACTTGATCTTAGCACAAGTCCTAGTTTCGCTTTGGGCTGCAGTCCTGCTCAGCTTGTCTCGGTCTTCCCCACGTGGCCTGCTGGGTTTTGTAGAATTAATTACAGGCTCCCTTCTCCTGCCTTTAAGTGGCTGCAAGGCAGGGCATGTTTCTGGAGGCAGAGAAGCCTCTCTCCAAGTTGCATATCTGCCCACACACCTTTGCAGTGTCTCATGCTGTCCCTCTGCTTTCGTAGCTCTGTATCATTCAGACATCATCAGAGAAATATATGACGGGCCACACCAGTCACGGTGCAACTAACACCTCTGCAAAGAGCATTGTGTTTTTGCTGTTCATGCAGGAAAGACTCGCTCTGGGGAAGCTGGTGTAGATGCACACTCCTGGGCTAGAACATCACCAGAGAAGCCAGCATGTGCCCCGAGCTGAATTCCATGGTCCTCGCTTACTCAAGAAAGGCTCCCCCTCCACCATCCCCACTATTTGGGACAGATAATTAATGATAGGCCTGTTTCTCTCTTCCCCTCCAGCTCCTATTTGAATCTGACTGCAACCACAAGGTTCTCATGAAGGACCAGCCTGTCTGATTGTTCAGTTCTATCTACTGCAGAGTGTCCAGAATTGGACAACCTTGAGAAAGGTTGATTAAATTCCAAGCATTCCCCAACTTGTCCAGAAGTCCACACATCTGGAAATTGCCATGGTTGGAAAAGGCTACTCTAGAGCGGGACTCTCCAAACTTGGCAACTTTAAGACTGGTGGACCATGGCTGGCTGAGAAATTCTGGGAGTTGACGTCCACGAGACTTAAAGTTGCCGAGTGTGGACAGTCCTGCTCTAGAGCAGCAGGTAGGGAGGCTCCCAAGGTTTGCCTTTTTATCGCATTGAGATGGCCACCCAACCAAGCCCAGGCGAAGGCAACTCTGGGCACCCCCAACAATCCGAAACAAGGTTTGAGGGAGAGTCTTTCACAGCCTTTCCTAGAGATGTCAGGGTTTCTAGCAAGCAAAGCTGGGCAGGGAAAAGGTCAATGCAAGTTGCCTGGCAGGTTGTTGGTGAAAGGGATGCAGGGTCCCCGATTAACACTTACTTCCAATACTGCTCGCTGGGAACCTGCGTATGTGCAAACACCTGGGTGTCATTGATGCAGGTAAGGTTCTGGCTCTGCACATCTGTGTAATTCATCTGGATGCTTGTGTTGCCCATCGTGACATTGCACAAAAACACTGAAAGGAGAGGAAGAAGAGGCAGTCACAAAGTGCAGAGAAATAGCTTTCCAGAGGGGGTTTATAACTTCTGGCAGTTTTGCTTTAATTTATTTGCTAGTAAAGTTCCAGGTTTATAAGTCTGTAGCACAAGGCTTTTGCTTCAGGCTTTACTTTTTCTGCTTTTTATTCTCCATGTTGCTGTTACGAACTCTTGAAACAAGTAACCGCCCTCTCCCAATTTCAGCAAAGCAAAGAAGGTCCCCTTTGGCCTGATGGGACCAAATCTTCCTGCATCCTGTTTTTCTACCTTGGAGCCGGGCCTGGATCCTTGGGTAAGGAAGCAGACTTGATGTGATGATGCATCCAAATATATTACAGTTCCCTTTGAATAGCATTTTACCCCATGACACCGGCTTGTTAGTCAAACTGCAGATGAAAGGCATGAAAACTGCTTTCATTTGAAGATGGGCAATAACACAGGATAGTAAGAAAAGCTGGGAAATAATACGAGGAACTAAAACAGGTGCAAAATATGCATTTCCCTGTGTAGCTCTTTGAGGATCCATAGTTGGTAATGATTAAATCTGTGCTCGTTTGCATAACCCCACCTCCTCATTTGCATGTCCCCATCCCAGATGCTGCCTCCAGCTCGGATTGGAAATCAGCCACGTGGCTTTATTAGGAAAGGAAAGGAAAGCAGCTCTAATCTAATCTCTGCTCTGCATGGGGCACCAGCAACTAAACCTGGCTTTGCACCTGGAAGGATTGAAATTCTTGCCTTTCCCGGAGACTTACCGATTGGCGTCTTGCTGCATTTCTGGTCTGCCCACTCCGGGTTGCATTCGGACCACGGCAGGACCCTTTGGAAGGAGGCGAACAAGTAGTAGAGGCTGTAGCCAATGATGACGTTGTAATAGATGGTCACAAAGATGGAGATAATCACCATGGTGATTCCCACGCCTGGTCACAAAGAGAAAAGAGGCCAGACCATCAGGAGACCTGTTGTGTTTCCGAGCTCCTAGGAGCCAGCCTGCTGCTATGGAAGGAAAGCATTGCAAAGAGGCAGGCCACCTGGTTAGCTCAAAGACCTGCTAGCTTTGATGAATGCACAAAGGTAGGGTCCGCTTTGTTTTCCCGCGAGGGCAACACGATGGCAGGCAGCCTGTGTTGTAGCCAAAACAAATGTATTGTCTTGAATGTTCCTATGAGATGTTTGTCAGCATTGCTTTTTCACACGGGTAATCAAGCTGATACGAGAACCCTGCTTGTTATCTTCGAGGAGGAAAACACAATGGGGTTCAGATTGCAGGTACTGTATGCTTAGGAGATCCGCAGGTGTTTCCTTGTTTCACCTGAGATCCATAGCAAAGCCCAGAAAGCAGTGTGGGAGACGCGGTGCAATTCTCCAAAGAACAAGTGGGCAAAAAAAGGAACAAAGATAAAGATCGGTTCACGGAGAATCTGCACAAAACCCCTGGTTGGAGCAGAACGGCCCAGTCCTGCCCCCACGCCTTGGGAAACCTGCGCCTGGGGCCCCCACACCAAGTTGGCCTGGCTTTGGGGGAGGAACCTTTGTCTCCAGAGGGACCCAAACCGTTCCTCTCTTGGCCTGAGATGTCTCCCCACTTCTGAAAAGGAGTCAAGGAATGCCAAACAGCCAACAGTAAACAGCCCGACCCAAGAGCCTTGAACACCTCGGCAGAGCCAGCCACTAGAATATCAGCTGAGAGCAACCCCCCCCCCCCAGCACTGATGATGTTACCTAGTTTGGGTAATGAAACGTCTGCAAAAAAAAAAAAACCCACAGAGCTCAGAGAGCACTGAAGACCCCACAGTTGAGATTCAAACTTAAGTGCTACAGAAAGAGACTTTCCCAGGAGTCTGTCCAAAAAAATACCAGGACAAAGAACAGAACTGACCTTGAAGTAGAGGGAGAATTCTCCAAATTGACACGGGTCCCAAGCTGGCAAACTGTCCCAGGGAGCACTCCATGAAGAACAGAGGGAGGCCGGCCAGGGCCAGCATGATGGTGTAGGGGATCAGGAAGGCTCCTGCAAGAGAGCAGCATCGGGTGAGAATTCAGCCTGCTACCTTTCTCAGAGCCACAATCACAAGCCAATACTTCTGTCCAAGGCATCCGCCAGTGCGAGGAAAGAGCAGAGATCCTCAAAGAGCCAAACATTGGGGGAAACTAGCTTTTGTCTTGCAGCTGCCTACTGGTCTAGAGAGGAGGGGTGACTGCATCCCCAGCGGGGCTCTGTTCATCCTGCAAAACAGCTGAAACCTGATTTGGTGCCAATGCCGGAGAGTGTGTGGATTTGGTTTCCACCTCAGGGACAGTCCCCGGCTTTCTTCGCACGCTTGGCACATTTGCGTAATAAATGGGATGAACCTTGAGCAAAAAGGGTTGAGTGTGCCCAAGCCATTCTAGTCCTCTGGGTGTGTATCGTTTGCTTTGACAGTGGCTCCTATTGTTAGTTTCTACTTTTTGAATGGAAAAGGACACAGAGAAGTCAATGAACCGGAGGAGAAAAGAGAGGGCAGCCATAAAACCTTCCAGCTGAGCACGGGGTCCATAACCCCAAAGTCTTTGGCTGAGGCCTCAAGGTCAATGGAAGAGAAGGACAGCCCAGCTCTTGAAGGGAAGGGCCACTGGGTTGTGGTCTCTCTAAAAAAGGCCCATCAGAGCATGGAATCAGAACTTGAGTCCTCTATTTGCACCAGGCCTTCTGCTCCACATCGTAGCCATCTGGGCACATCTGGACTTTCAGAAGTTGCAGATGCAAAGTTTCCAAACAACTGAGGATCTGGAATATCCCCTCAATGTTCTGCCTCCTGGTGTGCACTCATCTCCTGACCCAACGCTCAGAAAAGGGAGAAGAGGAAAATAGGATAGGTGAAAGAATGGCCTTAGGGCACAGTGTGGAGTGTGGCAAAGTCTCAGCCCTGGTAGCCCGAACAGAGGGTCCCCTTGACCACCCACTTCCAAGCCTACTAAGGCTCCAGGGGCCCAGGGCGGGGGCTGGCTGGGGTTCTCTGGACTCGTTCTTAACAGGCAGAAAGATTTCTATAAATGAGCCTTGCCAAGATGTCCCAAACCTTAACAGGCCACAAGCGTTGCGGCTGTCTCTCTGGTTCATTTGAGATCTAAGGCAGGGGTCTCCAACCTTGACAACTTTAAGGCTTGTGCTGGCTGGGAAATTCTGGGAGTTGAAATCCACCAGTCTTAAAGTTGCCAAGCTCGGAGACCCTGATCAGAGTTGGGCGGGCTGCATCTGCCTGGGGAAAAGAAAGTCCTCATAGCCAGCCAGGTGAGCGGCTGCTGAAGGACCCCTGGGCAGCTTTGGCCATCTGGATGGGGAAGCCTCCGCAAGCCTCTCCTTGTGTGTGGTGGGGTACAGCGGCCTCTTACCTCCTCCATTCTGATAGGTCAGGTACGGGAACCGCCACACATTGCCCAGGCCCACCGCATAGCCGACCATGGACAGCAGGTAGTCCGTTTTGCTGGACCAGTTGCCCCGTTCCGTGTTCTCATCCTGCGAGTCCGCGATCTTCTCAGTGGACAAAGTGAATTCCTTTGGAAGAAGAGCGGACAGTCAGCCCGTCTTCATCGGAACAGCTTCCTTCCTGCCCGGGGCAGGGAAAATGTGCCCTGGTCTGCTCAGAGATCCTGCCAGCTGAGGAGAGTTGGCAGCTGCCCTCTCGGAGCTGCCGCCGGTTTCCTCGGCGTGGCTCTTGAAGTATTTCAGAACCTGAGCCGGGGCTGCCCCCCAAGGCGTGCTCGGCCCCTCTTTCGCTCCTGCCTGGACGCGCCTTCGGGAGCTGCACCCAAGAAGGGACGCCGGATGGTGACCTCCCGGGCGGCGGGGGGGGGCTTTCCTGTGGGGGAACCTGGGCGCCCAAACCCGGGGAGGCTGGTGGCAGCGCAGCGCCTGGCGCCTCCTGAGCTCCGGCTGCTTCCCTCCGATGCTCAGGATCGCCAAGCGCTGCGCCCGGCGTCCTCCTCTTGCGCGCCCGCCTGGCCGCTCTTGCGCGGGGCTTTTCCCTCCGCCGAGGATGCTTCTTGCTCGGCTTGCCACGCTCACGGCGCCGCCCCGAGGGAGCCCGGCAGGTCTCCGGCTCTGGGTCCGTCTCTGCCGCGAGGGGCTCCCAGTCGGGACGGACAGCTGGGAGCACAGTCCCCGCGCCCCCTTCCTCTCCTCCTCCTCCTCCTCCTCTTCGCCCGCTCACCTTCTGGCCGCAGCGCAGACAGCTGGGCAGCCGGAGCCAACCCATCGCGCTCCTTTCTTGGCCGCAGCTGCCCGGTGGGAACCTTTATAGTGCCCGGCGAGCCCGTCCCGTCCCATCCAGCCCCTTCCCCCGCCTTCCCCGGGACCGGCCAGGTGGAGCCGAGAGGGCGGGGACGGGACAGGGGCGGGGCGGGGCGGGGCGGGACGGCAGGTGCGCAGCAGAGCGAGCGCGGAGGCTTCTGCTCGGGGACGGGGGCTCCGCTAGCTCCGAGTCGCCCCCAGCCCAGCTTGGCCGGGCTCTTGTGCCAGTCTTCCCACGACGCCCGGATCCTGCCCGGCAGGCAGCTGAGACGAGCGCCGGCTTCTTCCCCAGAGCGTTTCCCGGCCGGTCGCCGTCGGGCTTCTCGCTCCGTCTTCGGGCCTTATTCTCCCACCTGCCTTTCACACCTCGCCTCCAAACATTCCCAAATAGCAAAAGCCCCCCGACTATCTCCGCCGGCTGCCTTTCCCGTCTCCGAATCGCGAGCCTGGAGGAGGGGGGAGGCGGGGAGGGGGCGCCATGGCCGAAGTGCCAGTTCCCCAAATAAAAATGCAAATCACCCTGCCCCCTCCCACGCACCTCCGAAGACGCGCTTCACACTCAGCTGACCTGCTTGCTCACTTCGAAGCCTGACACAGGAGCACCCACTCCCCACCCCCGGTTGCTTCATTCCCCCCCCCCCCCCGGAGCTCCTGCCGCCTTCTTCCCTTTGCCAGAGGTCCAGCTGGGGAGGGTCATCGGTGAGCCCTTCCTGCCCGGGCAAGATATTGCAGCACTGGCGGCTCCCTCGTGAGGGCTGCTCAGTGCAGAGCCTGCAGAGTCATCAACAACCGTCGTGTATATGCCAACAGCCTTTCTGGCGGGGCAGAAGAATCGGCTTCCGTGCCAGGCATCCAAGATCCCCTCCTTTGTGCCCAGCAAGAGGTAGCTAGAACTGCCTCGGTTCGGAGTCCTTCCTGCCACTTGGGCAGAAAAGAGAATAGAGGTTTTTTTTCCTTGCCACCCACTTTGGGACCCTGGGTTGCCCAGTCTCCTTGCCAGGCTGGCAGTCCAGGGCACAGACAAGGGAGCACGGTTGTGTGTACAGTACAACAAGTGGTGCTGGAACTGTTTGCCACAAGAGGCAGCGGAATCCACCTGGATGGCTTTGAAAGTGGCCTTGTTTAATGGAGAGTTTACATTTCCTAAACAGAGTCTTTTCAAGCAGGCTGTGAATTCTAAAGTTAAAAAAGAATGTAGTAAGAAAATTAAATGCACACAACTGCTATGAGAACACCTGTATGCCAAGTTTTGGGACGATTCACCCTTTCCAACCTTGGAAAGAAAATAATGAGATGCGTAGCAAATGGAGAAATGTGAACAGTAAAAGAGAGCAAATATGCTGATTAAGAAGCTTTTGGCCAGGAATCTTTCAGGATGTGTCAACTGTGGGGCAACGAACTGGCATAACGGAGTGGGGTGTGCAAAGGGGGAGAACTTGGAAGATCTGTCTTCCTACAGTGGACATCTCAGTGCTTCAGGGGAGACCCCATCCTACAGCTTTGCTCCCAAGTTTCAAGCAAGTGGGGACGTACAGTCTTTAACGCCAGACTCTAAGATTGAACAGTCCCTGAAAAATCCCCCAAAATCCAACTATGGCCTCAGTTCTTCTCAGCTGGCGTCCACAAAAGAGGAACGAACCTTGAAAGTTCATGGAAGAAAGTCCTGGCATCATAGAAGAGTTTGAATGAGCCCTTCTAAGTGTCCAGCATGGTCACCATTACAGATTGGCCCGAAGAGCACAGGGCAAGGCCACTGCTCAAGGCGCCTGATTTGCCCGAGATGCATGGTAGGTAGGAGACCCACCACAAGTCTACCTTCCTGGTGGGGCGAAAATTCCGGGACTGGATGACTGAAAGGGGAAATGCTGCTTCTTTAGCTGGGCTCTCAACCTGGCCGTGGAGCAGAAGACAGATGTGCTTAAACTCAGCCATCTGAGAGCCCAGATCAAAACCAGCCCTTGGGCTTTGTGATCAGCACAGCAAAGGTCTGAGCATATTCTGAGTTTTTCATTTGGATGTCAAGACTTAGAAGGCTTATCCTGGATCAGGTGTGTTTACCTGGCTGCCCAGGTGGTGTCAAATACCCTTCTCTGCAGGGAGTGAGGCACCTTCTCTACTTACTGGGATTAAAAGATGTGCTGTCATGTGTGTGTGTGGTGTTTTCAGCATGAGAACCGAAGGTGGTGGGGAACAGAAAGGAGAAAAACCGCCGTGGCACATCCGTTGCAAGTGGCTGATTTTTAGGGAAGAATCGGGGAGGGGGTGGGATTTCAATTGTGCAATTATGTATTTGGCGTCACACCAGTTCTGCTCGGTGGACTGCTCCCATCGAGTAGCAAACCTCCTAAAACAGTTGCTTTCGTCTGAAAGTCTAAAGGCCGTTATTAATTAACAAATGGGTCAACAGTCTTCTAATAAGCAAGACACCTTGATTTGCCAGTCAAAAAAATTAGGTATTGGTGAAATTCCAATTTTCTTGTAGACTTGAGTGCTTGCTGCTTTACTGACTCCAAAACGTTTGTATCCTGTATCTCAAAGTAAAAAAAATATTTTCTACTATGCTTTCTAACAATACATTATTCTGCCTGAGCTCACTTCCTGATGCCTTCAGGGGCACAACCATGTTGTGATCTTGCCAGTTGGAAAGACGTGGCCTGCAGTGCCTTAGTCCTGGCTACATGTTGGACGTCCTAGTCCAGCCTGCAGTTTGGAGATTGTCAGAAGCTCCCAGCTCCATTCCGAACAGGTTCCACCCGACCTTTGTGGTTCTGGGATCAGGCCTGGCTGGCCAAGGACGCTCGCCTGATCCATTTCTCTACAAGGCAGTGGTTGGGCTTAGAATGGAAGTTACTTTTTCTCGCTCTCTTAAACTGTTTTCAATCCAACAGAGATATGAGAAATTTCATAAGATGCACCTTTATTTAAATACAGATTGATTAACTGAATTCACAGTTAAAAATACGAACCTCCCTGCTTTGAAGACCACGGAGTCCGTGAGGTTTATTCCAGATAAACTGCAGGGGGATTAAGTTTTTATCTGTTAAACATTCTTGTTTTGACCTTGTCAGTTTGCTAATGTCTTAGTGATGGGCTTGGCTACCAGGAAGCTGCCTGAAGTTACCAGTAGCTTTTCCAGAAACCAGTTTTTTATTGCATTACACGAAGGAAACAAGGTTTTAAGATAGGGCATCAGCCCTTACTATCTTCATATCACATTAATTTGAAAATTGGGTATGCATTGTAGTAATATTTGGCTTGGGTTAGTCTCGGTGAATGTGATTGTATGAGCAGTTGTGACTTATTGCCAAATGATATATTTGATTTAGATTTTTTTTATCCCACCTTTATTATTTTTATAAATAACTCAAGGTGGCAAACATATCTTATTTCCTCCTTCCTCTTTCTAGTTTTTCTACAGCCACTCAATTGATACGTCATTCTTATTTTTAATCCCTTCCACTAGCTGTGAAAAATTCTCAAGGCTGGAAGAATTTGAAGCAGTGGAAGAGAAATCACAAATCTTCAAAGCTGGGAACATTTCCACATCTGCAGCCTGGAAGTACCAGCTTCCCTGTTGGGGATAATTAAGCCAAACTCCAGAGTGGAGTTGGTGAAGCATCAGAAAAAGTTCCCAATTCACACCAAACATTTGTGTGATTCAGTAGTTCAAGTGAAAATGTTGGTGCAGAGATGTTTTCTCTTCTGGAAAATGGGAAGGAAGGTGACCAAAGATCCTGCCCCCTCCACCAATGATGTGATCTCGTGTTCAGAAAATAGGAAGAGAAGATGAGATTTCCAAGAAGCTTCACATCGTACCAGCTGAAGCACCACGATGGCATCTGGAACTGAGCCTACTTTTCCTTGCCAGGACTTTTATTAACCCAGAGTTGTCTCCCTCCCTCCCTCCTGTTTGTCGTGATCTTCCACCCTTAAGACTTTCAGGGTAGATCCCCATCCCCTCAGCTTCAGGATGACCAAGAGTGAGATTTCTGGAACGAATTTGCCCTGTGAACAAAATTGCCCCCTGTTCTTGGAGGTTCCTCCCGCAGTTCAGGAGATGCAGCTCCACAAAGGAGTCAATCCTATTGCTTCATAGCAGAATTTTGCATGCAGTGAACTAAGGAGGTGAATTTGAAAGGACAGGTTGGGCCAAGTGCCCCACCTTGCAAACTGGGAAAGGGAGCTTAGCTGAACATTGACGTAAGGAGAAAACACGGAATCAAACTCTCCAAGTCAAGAGCATCTTTTCCCCTTCTGAGCTCTGTCAGAAGGATGGACTAGCGAGGACTTTCAGGACAAGGTGAGGCTGAGTTCAAAGCCTGCTTCGTTCCAGGAAGGTTGGCGTGGCTGAGCTTTTCACATCTCCTTTGCCTAAGGTTTAACAGCTCCCACGGGCCTTAAGAAGATGAAGGCTGAAAAGGAAATCCAGGTTGCATGCTTGTACAGGTAGTCCTCGAATTAAAACCATTCATTCAGCAACTGTTTCAAGTTACAATGGCCCTGGAAAAAGGATTTATGAGCTGTCTTCCACTTATTTCTGATCTGCCCTTGACAGATTCTTATAATCAGGGTATCCTTTTCTTCACCTACTCAGAAAAATGAGCATGTTGACGTTCTACTGTTCTGTTGAGAATTAGCATCAATGAATGAAACCAACAACGCCCTATCCAGGTGGCAGTTGTGCAGGGAGGGGATGGTGGAAAGCATCTATTCTAAAAGGAGGGTGGTCCTGATATGCTGAAAATAATATTTATGTTTTGAACATGAGGCGTTCATTTTAAAAATGTCCATCTGGTTTCATGCACATAAAGTCATTTATCTTCCACGAGCCATGGGACATGTTTCTGCTTTACCTAGCATTTTATGATGTTTTATAGTTAATCAAACCAATTAGAAAGTTAAGGATACTTCATTTTATTGTTCTGCCCTTGTAATTCCACATAAAACAATAATCCAAAGGGCCACAACTTTACAAAAAGAAACATAAAACCACCAGGAAGTCTGCACTGTCTGGGCAAACAAGACAGCCACCCTCACTTGGTCCAAAGGGCAAGGAGGCACCAGGAAGACTTCTCTATGGAGGAGATGCATTCCCACCACAGCTTCTGCCAATCCGTGGAGGGTTGGCCCTCGACCCACACCTTATCTGGCCCTGAAACTCTTCCAGCTCCCCCCTCGCAGCCCCTGCCCCTTGTTTGGTTGGTGCAGTTCTGGGAACTGCTCCTCTGTTGATGCAACCTCTCGTTTTCAATCATCTTCAACAGCCTGGCATTGTAATCATCTTAGCGTGCAAACCTGTCTGGCAGAAGCCATGCAAGGGTGGTAGAAACCCAGGCAGGAGACAATGGAGGCTTTATCCCACCAGATTATCTGGTGACGAAAGATGAGAAGATGAACGGCTATACCCTCCTATACAGCGCAGTGGCTTGGCATTCAGGCACTTGGCACACGTCCACCTAGCCTAAGTATTGTCTCCTTTTAGTGCCATTGTGGATTAACTCCTCTGCAGTAGCTTGTTTGGCTGATGGACCAACGAAGCATATATGAAAACATTTCAGCCGTTGCAGCTTAGCTGCAAATAAAGCCCAGCACAGTCCTTGGAGTGAGAGCGCAATAGCTGAGGCTCCTCCAAGGAAGAGTGGCTTTAATGGGGTGCACGCCAGACCGGATCTCCTGGCTGTCTGAAGCCCTGCTAGGCACTCAGTCAGGTTGCTTCTCTTCTCTTACTTTTAGCTCTGGCTTTCTGCCTGAAGAGCTCAAGACCCAAGCAGCAGCACCTGGAGAGAGCAGAGGGGCTTCGGAATGGGATAGGAAGTCGGCATGTGGAAAAGAAGGAGGGTTAAGGCCACGTGGGGCGTAGGGAGAGTCCTAAAAGAGTATTTGTGGACTTACGAAGAAGCTTCTTGGATGAGAAGCAAAATGTCTTCAAGCAAAACCAAGAAAGTCCAGTTTCCTTTTGAAAAAAGCACCTTAGAGGCAACCGTGCCCTGGATGATGGAGAATCTCCATAGACATTTAGTGTTTCTGGAATTGCCCAAAGGAGAGAGGGGCTACTTGCTATTCTGCTGCAGGGAAAAAAAGAGCAATTCACGTACAAAGGAAAGAGAGGTTTCATGGTTAAAAATGTCCCCTGCAAAATGGGAACCGAGTCTCCTTTTCCTCCCCTGCCCCAATCTTGGGATCTTTCTTTAGCTTTAAGTGACCAGTGAAAGGAGGAATGGGGCCTTTGGTGCCTGCCAGAGAAGGTGGCATCAGCCCTGGGGTCAGATGAGGGTGAATAAGGCAGGGGTTGCGCTCAAGGGATGTTGCCTGTTCACGCACCGTAGGAGGGAGATCTGCAACCTGCTCTGAGGTCATCGTTTTTCTCAGGGAATTTTCATTTTGAGGGCAACTTCAAAGTTTCTCTGTCCATGAGGTGACAAAATCTGAATGGGGAAACACTCCTTTCTGAGCTCAGGAAGGGGACGTGATTCATTTCAGAGATTTTCCAGATTTTGAGTCAGGAGGCTGGGTCGCACTGCTTGTGTTTATTTTTACACATGACGCGGCTCTTTCAAACTTCCTCCAGAGACTCCCTGCAGCTTGGATGAAGGTCTTAAGCAGTCCATCATCCACAGTCTGATTTAGGCTTCCATGTTCAAAGTGGCCTTCAGGTTGCAACCAGTTTGGTCTTGCCCAGTTTTGAGTTAGCAGATCATGGATGGGACACGTGGATTGTTTTGTGTGTGTGTGTGTGTGCGTGCGTTTTTGTGCATTCAGCTTGCTAAAGGATGGATTTAATTATAAATTTTATACAGAAATAACACATTTGGGGATTTTCTCTGAGGATCCTAAAGCATTATATATATATGGGCATGATAATTGTATGGCCCTCTGTGACTCCTTGTGAGCTTTTAGAGATATTTTCTTGGATCTCTCTGGAAAGCAGAATATCGGTTGCTTCTTAAACTCTCATTATTTATTAAATTATTGTTCAGTGGAGAAATGTACATCCTGATGTACTCTAAGGCAGTTGAGGGGGAAATTCTCCTAAAATGATGTGGGGTTTTTTTTGTTTGTGTGTGTGTATTTTACAATGGTAATATTCAGAAAAGAGAACTGCAGGTGAGACTTAGATCTCTTGTGGGCGCGAAGGGACTTGAGACTGATAGCGCACTTGACCCCTCCCTCCCTCCCTTGGACTCAGCCTGGTCATCTACATTTCCTACAGATGAATTTGTATCCAGTTACAAGTGAAATCCAACATCCTTCAGGCACCAAGGATGGTCTCACTGCCCCGGATTGCCAAATTCTTCACCTCAATTGGCAGCTGCCTTAGAATTGAGATGTTTTGAAATGCGCAGACTGGAAGAACCGGTGAGAGGTGCTCCTTATGTAAGCTCAGAGAGGGAAGCCTTGCACTGCTCAAAGCCGGCACAATCTTCCGCACCCAGTTAGGTGACTCGATGCATTGGCAAAGGGTTTGAGGCAACTTGCAAGATGCCCAGTATCGCAGGAGGGGAGATGAGAGGTTGCCAGAGCCATAACTGTGAAACACGGAAAAGTTGTGATGTCATCAAGGATTCTCTGTGTTACAGCGTTTTGGTTTCATAGAAAGGCGACAGGTTTAATGAGGCTTTGAAAGAAGGATGACTACCCAGATGACCACAGTATGCCTCACAAAAGGCAACTCGTGGCATTCAGTGCCAGGGAATTTGGCACCTCTCAGGGGATGACCCAACTGCTGTCCACAAGGAAGCAACCCTGGTGCAAAAGTCAAGGCGTGGCCAACTTCTGGGTCTTGTGGTTGAGCTTTTCTGTAATTTCAACCGGGAGCAAAAGAGAGGGAAGAGGAGAGGAGGCAGGACCAGGTCCACACCCTGGGCTTCCTCCCACTGGAGTTTCGATGTGGACAGTATATCCTGGCTGGCACCTGATATAAGCAAATCCTCAGGGCTATGGAACATGCAAAAGTTAATCCTTGGGCACACCTGGGGGAAGCAGATAAGAACTGGATGCTTCCTTTCCTATCTCCGTGCTATTGCAAGAGCACGGAGTTGCCTTTGCCTCTATCTCTTTCCAATTCTTAGCTGCGTTCACCACACCGATGTTCCCCAGGGATCTCGTGGCCTGCCTGGGAGATTCCCCAGCTCTGTGCTGCATTCCAAGGGCCCTTGCTCAGCATTGGCTTTGAGGGCGTCCCATGAGAAACCCTTCAAGAGGGGAGGGAGACGGGGCTGGTCTTGGTCTTCCTCCCTGTGGCTGCCAAGCTGCCCTTCTGTCATTCCAGGACAGACAAGAGCGAGCAGGATGAAGAAGACCAAAGCACTTTCTTCCCTTCTCCTCCCTCCCTTCCTAATTACAAATTGGCCTCAGCTCTGCTTTGAAGCACCCAGGAAGACAGCCCAGCACCTCCCTCCTGGGCTGGATCCTGCCTCTCCTTCCCTGCTGGTTTTCCCAGAGCCGCGTTTCTTCAGGTGTGGTTCAAGGACCCTTGAGGATCCAGAATGCAGAATTTCATTTGAGTATCAGTCAGGGAAATGTGACTTTGGAATCTACCTCTGGTTTTCCCAGGTTGACTCAGAAAAGGTACAGAAAGCTGAGTTGGGGTTGAGAAAAGAGGTCTAAAAAGTCAGTATAGTCACTTGTAATTTCAGCCCCCTGGACACACCTGGATGGTTCTCTTTCCTGGCGTGCGTTTTCTGCTCCGTGTTGCATCACTGCTGTTTCTTCAAGAGGGAAAGCCCAGAATTGGTTCTCCTATGTGGTGTTGCGAAATCTTCCGTCAGATCAGAAATGACTTGATTAAATAATCCATTGCTGACTCGCTGATTTAAAAGGCAAAATATGAAGGCTCTCCATTCTCTGGCGTCTGCTGGTATGACAATTTTATTGTCCCTCAAATAAGACAAATAGCTCTGGGTGTGTTTTCCTCCTGGGCTCACGTTCTCTCTCATCTCATGTAAGGTCGGGCTCGGGAAATGCACAATAGACCCAAATTTGCCATGCTGTTCTTGACTTCCTTGTCTCTCTTAATAGGCACAAGGAATCCAAGAACAGGTGTGCACAAACAATGCTTTCTGACTAGTCAGACTACCTCTGAGAGGCAGGGAAAATTGCTTTCAGTGGCTGTGGAGGAAATGTACTTGATTTTCTGGAAAGACCCTGAATCAGAAGGTTGATATGGATGACAGTTGGCTAACTTGTCACCAGGGAGGTGGAGAATGTCACAGAGAGCCCCCTTTCACCTTTCTGATTGCCTCTATCCAGGCTTTTTTTTAAAAAAATGTTCACTTCTGGAGGGATTCGGATTGAATCTGTGTTGCACTAGGGACCGCGGAATTGGCCAACCCTGTTCCACCCAAGGCGCCTCCCTCTTCCATTTGAGCAGAAGAACCCACCAGAGGTCCAAACCCTGGGAGATCCAGAAGCAGTAGAGCTTGGCAAGTTGGTGAGGATCAAACTTTGAGCCAAGTCATTATGAACTTGGCTGTTTCGGTCACTTTGGTCATTATCAAATGATCGTGCCTCACAGTTAGTTATTTCAAATGCACTTATTTATTTATTATATGTGAGGGAGGAGGCATAAACATGGGTACTTTTTAAACGCACAGGCTGAACAATTAATTCTACTCCCTTTGTTCTAGAGCATTTATCAGCTGGTACGCTGAACATTATAAACTGATAACAGGATTTTTACACCCTCTGTTCCAGATTTTAGGGCTTCAGAATTGTTATTCTCATCTGTTGCCATGCAAGGACACTTAAGGCATTAAAACACATTCTTTCAACTACCGTTCAAACAATAAAAACCTATTTACAACAGGCTTCATTGAAATTATCTGAGATTTATGGAGGCGACAGATCCAGTTCCTGTGTGATAAATGGTCTAATTTTAGAACTGGAGTTGGACTGTTGATGGCAAGACTTTGTTAAGGCTTTTATTATTTTTAAATTTTTCATATACACCTTATGCCTAAAAACAGGTGAGTCATCAAAGTTTGGTCCAACCACAGATACTTACCTTCTATGTATTATACATATTTAATATGAGTAAATAAGAAGCCCCAAAATGACTGGAGACATGAGGTCATTCACCCCCTTAGTAGCCCTGGGGGTGACTCAGAAGCTTCTCTCCAGCAAGGAATTACTGACACAGAACTGTCAAAACATCCAAAACCATCTTTGTAATTTCTAAGATCCGGCTGAAGCCAAGAGAACAGAGCACCAACAAGAAGGAAGTTTTTTAAAAAGAAAATAACCCCCATACAATTATGCCTTCTGAACTTTTTATGCCTTTTTGTCAAGTTTTCCTCAACTTCTTTGTCATCCTTTTAATTCCCCAACCCTGAAATCATCTTTTTCTTCTTTCAACAAAAAGTCCATATAAGCCTTCCAGTATTTCAAAAAGTCTTTATCTTTTTATCTCTGAACCAACTGGTTAACTTCTCCACTTCTGCCAGTTCAGTTAACGCTATAATCCAATCTACTGAAAGCATTTCATTATTTTTCCAATGTTTTGCATATAATACTTCCAATATATAACACTTCCAACACTGATTTTATATTCCTTTATACGTTTTAGAGAATTTAGCATTGGTACATCATTTTGTAAAAGTATTCTTTTAAATTAAAGGACAATGTCAATTTAACAACAGTTCCAAATGGTTTCTCGCATACATTCATGTTAATATTGCAATCAAAATTTACAGTCCATTTCACCATAAAGTCTTTAACTTGTTCATCCTCTTTTTCATACCTTAGCAAAAAGTTATTCATTTCAGCTATTACCGTATATGACCATCATTTGTATATAATTCTATTTCAAAGTCATTTTGTTCTTAATTCCTATTATACCTTTACTCATATTAAACTTCTTTACATTTGTTCTAAGAAAACCATTGAAAAGGGTGTTATTCTGTTGCTAATTATTCCCTTCTCTGCATCTTAATTTCTTCCTTATCTTGTATTAATAAATTCTCATATTAATCATCATTGTTTATCAGCGATTTCTCTTCTGTGAAAGGCTTCTTGAATGGACATCAACCGTGGTATCTTTGGGAACAGCATGGCTTATATTCGTTCTTAATAATACGTCTCTCAGGTAATGATTCTTAAAAACTACATCTGCTTTCACCTTAAAAAGGCATGCCACCCAATTCTCAAATTATGACCTTCCATCGTCATTGGTCTGCCAAGGTGCCTGTCGGCTTTTCCCCAGAAGTTCTCCATCTTGTACTTTGGGCAAGGTTGTCTTGCTTGTCTACACAGTCGACCAGCTTGGCAGAGCTCCATGTCTATGAGGGATGATCTTTGTTCCATGCAAATGAAAAGGTCCATCCTTGATCTTGGGGGAGATGTTGGTAGAACAATCAAATGGGAGTTGTGTTGTCCTGGAAGCAGAAGGAAGACAGGCTGGAAGTCCCAAGGACAGTTGCAGAAGCCACGGGCTTTCTCTCTACCTTGAGTCCTCCTGGTTAGGTAGCGACCTACTTCTTCTCTTTCTCCCTTAGTACACCTACAGCTCTGTGCAGATAGTTTTTCAACCTCCACACGATTTAGAGGGGAAGCCTGCGGAATTAGAAGTGCCCAGCAGGAGCAGCCCAGCTCAGCCTGAGAACATGACTGTGGGACAGAGAACTTCAGTTTGATCTGTTCTGGCAAGCACCAGTTTGCTCCTGGGTTCACCACTGGTTTGTCTGGTCTGCTGATAGACCTAGAGTAAGAGGTGAATCATCGTCTTTGTGTTGTATTAGTAACCATAACAACACTTCTTTGGGGAAGCTCCGTTTGGCTTACGGGGCTGGTCTGGGATAGGTTTCCTATCGGCCTTGGTGTGAACAGAGGAAAAAGGACCTGCAGGAATACATTTTAGAAGGGAGAAGCTGAAAAAAGTCTTGATGAGCTTCTTTGTCCCAAAAGAATATGCTTGGTTTTAGGATTCTGTGGCTTTTAGAATATATACTTAAATGATCTTGCCACCACCCCAAATATTTGAAAGTCTAAAGTCTAAAGATTTGTGAGCACCTGCTTGCAGGTGAGTTGGTGGCTGGATGTTTTTGTCTCTGTAGCTTTTGAAAATAGACTTCCTTTATTTATCCCAGTGTTTGCCCAGCTTATTAAAAGTTTTGGCCACTGTAATGGTTGGCAAACAGATAAGCTGAATGGTCAGGCAAATGCCTGACTGCCGAACAAAGGCCGTTCCCTCCGTCCCACCTCCAAACATCTCAGTCAAGAAGCAGCCAGATGTGGTAGGTGGCATGAAAGAGATGTGAGTAGATAGATGGTCAACTGTAACCTCTGTTTGAATATCACCGGATCAGCCTGTGAAGCAAACAGGCAGACTGAGAGAGGAAAACAAACCCACAACTCTTCAGGGTGCAAAACAAGACAAACTAAAAAAAGACACGAGAATTATTAAAAGATTATCTGGAAAATGACTCAGCCTGGCTCTTACAGGCAAATATGGGAAGCTAACCGGCAGAGAGCAGGTGAAACTCCCATCTTGGCAGGCAGGTTCAGCTGCATCACCCTGGACCCAACCTCGCAAGTCAAGGCCTTCCTCGTGATCTCCAGGTTGCCCAATGTCAACGGAGAACCCAGGAAAGAAGATTCACACAGCCTCTGGATTGCCCGGAGAAAGGGAGATACAATATAGAATCTTGGAGATGGAAGGAGTTAAATTTCAGCCATAAAATATCTCATTTATTAGGGAATATGTGGCAGCCCAAAGGCCTGAGACACCAGCCTGTTCCCCAACCACACACCAACTGGTCTTGCCCACAGGGAAAAGAGAAGAACCTCAGGGTACCATACCTCCCACCCCTAATCCCCACAAAGCAACCATGGCTGGTGGTATCAAAAGCCACTGAGAGGTCAAATCAGGACAGTTACTTGAACCCTGCCCTGATCACAGCAACCAGTGCTGTGTAGGAAGAAAAAAGCAGAAACCATCATTAATGCCATGTGTTCTTTGACCCTGGCATTGCTGGAAAGGTTTTGCCCACAGAGCTGAGAGCCGAGAAAGAATGTGGGTTAGATTAAAAATGAGGGAGAAGCTGTTGAGGCATTTCTGATGAGCTGATTAAATATTGGATACTGTCTCTATTTCAACATCATCCTGAGAAGTGAAACTTCAGATGCTTTTCATGACCTTTGCTTCCTCCCCGCTGCCTGGAGATTCTAGGTATCAACATCTGGAATTGCCCAAATTTAGGAGAAATCTTCGTCTGGAAGACTTTGGAAAAAATTTTTCTCAATGTTGGATACAGTCATTGGTGATGTCTTCCATTTATGACCTGTACTGTGACGAGTTAGAGCACAAAGGTCCTATGTCTCTATCCCGGGCTGTGGAACAAAAGAAAAGTCAGTCAGTCGACTGTTGACTCAAAACTGGCCACAAATTTTTGTATTGTTCTTTCTACTCCTGGTTCCTCCTCCTGAAGGATTCTGAGTAGGGCCTCTAGCAGGACCTTGACCAGTTGCCGGGCTGAATATCTGTGATCTGGGTCTGACTAGGAATGGGTGGATCACACTAGATCTCATCCAGCTACAGAGATTATTCCATTTAGTTCCCACAAATTAGAGATAAAGAGAAGAATGGGAAAAAAGTGGTTTTCAAGCTGCCCTTTGTAGACAGTGTGTCTCACTTAGCTAGGTGCACGTTCACACAGAGAGGTTGGTCGACAGAAGGGATAACTTCCACTCAGGCCTGTCATCTATTCTTAACCAAGAGGACCTAGGAGGATAAGATACCTTGGTGGGTTCACACAAACCCTTCAAACCCCAATCTTAGTTGGAGACAACACAATAGTTATAGGAGAAAGGATAAAATCTCACAACAAATCAAAACAGTGGCAAAGATGTCCCCTGCCTCTGTGCGTGAATGCTGCCTGGGTGCTACGAGAGGGGACACCGCTCAAGAGACGCCCCCCGCCCCCTTAAGTAAGGCTTCCGAACGTTCAAAATTGATCAAGTGTGTGATAAGTTGAGGTGTTTTTGTTTTGCACATTGTGAACCTTTGATCCAAAACTTCATTCTTGCTGCTGACTGTCCTTTGAATGCTCATGAAAACGTAGGAGAGAAAGTTTGGAAGATTGAGTTCCACATGCCAGAAAAAGATTGGCAAAGAGCAAATCCAGTAAAGCTGCTGTAAATTCCTACCCTCCCTCACACACACACCATTTTCAAGAATAGACAATAACCAACATTCTTTCAAGCATTGCTATCTTAATCCCCAAGAAGAAGGCAATCAAAGAGATTCCCCCTTCTAATTTTAACTCCCCATCTCTTGCTTAAAGATTAAAAAATAGTAGAATGGATTTTATCTGTGCATTGGGAAGCTTATTCAGAGAGCCTCTGAAGATACACTTTCATTCCTCCGGCTTAGGATAAGATAAGAAGTTTGTATCTTGCAGAAATTCCAACTATCTACAGACCAAGCAAAGGGTTGGTCAATAAAAACATTTGTACATAGTACTGAAAGTCTGTAACAGCCAGAACCAAATACTTGGAGGTCATTAAGCAGAAGAGGATCAATCTCGCCACTGGAGGTATAACAGAATATCAGAGTTGGACGAGACCTTGGGGGTCTTCTAGTCCAACTCCTTGCTCAAGCTGGAAACCCTAGACCAGGGGTCTCCAACCTTGGCAACTTTAAGACTTGTGGACTTCAACTCCCAAAATTCTCTCAGAATTCCTCAGCCAACAAGTGGATCACAATGGTCTGCAACTGCCTTCTTTTGGGTGACTTTTTGACTCCCTTGATTGGCTGATGGATTGTGTGCCTAGCGACCACATAAATAGAGGTGACTTCCTAATCTAGGGTACAGTAAAGCCCTGCAATTTCCTGTCCCCTGTTTAGTAGGTACAATCTTGTGTAGCTTTTGGAGAACCTCAAGATTAATTGGGTGCTGCCATCTCGTGGGGAAGAGACGTATCCTCCAGCTGAGCTTGATTTGGGATTACAACGGCTGGCCAAAGATTGCAAAACCTCTGGAGTGGAAATGGGATGTGGTGCTGGTGCTGGTGGTCGTACTTGTGGTGCTGGTACAGGAGGAAGAGGAAGGAATGCTGGCTGGGGCATTCTGGGAGTTGAAGTCCATCCATCTTCAAGTTTCCAAGGTTGAGTAACGGTGGCCTAGGGAAAGGCAGACTAGATGAACATCTCTGCTGCAGACTGCTAATTCTGGCACCATTCAGAGGCCTCTACAAGAAGGCAAACCCCGAAAAGTGGGGCTGGGGGAATTTGGGGGCAGCACATTTCAGCCCCAGAGAGTCTCCTGTGTGCCCCAAAGGTCCCGGGAGGAGGTCTCCACGTTGCACAATGTCTTGGCCAACAGAGCTGGGAAACTCATGTTGCATCCGAAACCATGAAAAGCCACATTCAGGCGGATGAAGTAACGCAGTGGAAAAATAGACACCAAGGATCTGGCTTGGCAGGAAAAAGACAACTTTGGGCCTTCTGTTATAAAAAGAATGAAGGGGGCGGGCAGACCAGAAGCTCCCAGCTGGGTGCGTTCCTGAACGCTTTGGGTGCATCACCCAGAGATCTTATTTGCCAAAGGAAGAACAATCACATCCACAGCTGATGATATTCTGCGTGTGCAGCAAGTAAAACCAAATGCCTTGTTTGTCTTGACCACAGCCGTTCTCCGCACTGGAGCCAATCGTGCTCCTCCAGATAGGAGTGGGAGAGGCATAGCCCCCAAGATCCCCCTCCCCTTCCTGTCCCCAGGCTGCTCCCTTTGGTTCCTTGGTTCTTCTGGGCCAGAACTTTAGCAGCTGGACACATTCTGTGTTTCCTGCAGGGCTTTTCGGAGGGTTTCCTGCAGATCCATTTTCTCTCAAACAAAACCCAACAGAACGTGAGGGCTGTTATCCGACTAGCAGCCCAGCTGGGATCCTGGCTAATTCTTCCTGCAAAGATGGACAGTGAAGCTCTTACCTGTCTAGAAGCTGGACCAGCAAGGAGACAAAGAGGTCTGGAAGGGTGTGGGGAGAAGGCACAAGGATGCCAGAGCAGAATTCGGCTTCCTTGTCTCTTGGACTTCAGATAGCTGAAGCCCCTGGTGACTGTTTGGTCAGTATAGAGCAGAGAAGAAAGCCCACAAGCTTGCAATCCACTTGGACATAGCCTTTTCATGCCGCCATCTTGACTTTTTGACCCAACCCTGTGGACACTCTGAGCAGCAGGTCATGTTTGGCCTTTGACGAGGGGGACCCTGCCAAGCTTTTCATCCCTGAACAAGCTGCCAGACTTTTCCAGCCCAAATTAATGAAGGACTTCTATTTCTGTCCCTTAAAAGTTCCTATTGAGACTTTTGGCATGTCAGGGGAATTGCAAGTATTTTGGTTTTCAGGGGCATTTGGGCTGGCGTGCCCATCAGAAATCAGGAGATGCCAGGGACCGAGAATCTGGCGTGTTCCGCAGACTTGGTGGAGCTGCAGCGTCTCTCCTGGGACCATCGAAGGGGCTTGGCTGCCCTGCATGTGAACCCCTTTCTGCAATGACCCTTGCCTTTCCTGGAAGAGCCTGGGATATTTGGTTTGTACTGCATCCTCCTCCCCCAAAGTGGGACAGCCAAGTTTCTGGCAAAACAGCTGCAAAGGAGATACACGATGAGTGATCACCGCTTCCCAAGAGAGATTTGGAGAAGAAACTCCAAAGTCATTCATCTAAGCATTTTTGGTCGATCGAAAGAAGGCCTCTTCAACCCATGTCCCACTAACCTTGATTTAGCTGCTGATTGGGTCAAATTCTTGAACTAAGCCTTCTTACTTGCCAGAAAAAGCACAGCGGGAGATGCCATCCCCCTTGGAGAGCTTCCACAAGGACCAAAAATATCTTGTAGAAGGATTTTCTATGGCAGGCTTCTACGAAGAAGCATTAGGCAAGGCCAGCTTCAAACTTGATTGCACTGAATTTCTGACAATAAAAGATTTTGAAAAGAGGGAGCTCTTAGTGGGGGTCCCACCAGCCATGTCTTCAAGGTGGAACTAGTTACATCCTCTGAAATAACCCTTTCCTTGCTATTATCTGTTCTCAAAGGACCTGACGTGCTGGTTAAAACACGGACCACAAAAGCAACCTATTTATCAAATCCCCTGGTTGCCACAGACGGGGCCCAGGCAATGCCCGGTGAGCAACTGCCAAGAGGTGAATGCCTGGCCTATGAGGAAGATAACGCTCTGAACTTTCCATAATGTTCAGATAATCTGGTTGCCCCAGATGATGAATGGGGACCGTTTGAAGAGGCTTATCCCATTCTTCAAACTGCCCAGCAACTGTTTGTCTCCAGCAGCCCCAGGTAGGCACCCTTTGTGCAAGTCTGCATAATGTACGGAACTGAAGGAAAGACAGAAAAAGCAACTGGGAATGTAGAATTGTGGAGAACGTTGACACGTGGAGCCACTCCTGCGTTATTTTGGTTAAAAAAGAGTAATCGCTGGGACTTGAGGTCCTTATGGAAAGCTTGAAGCTATGAGACACCCTGCCCAAGATCTTGGGTGTGTCAGTTTGAGTTGGGAAGATTCCCAGCCTCGGAGGTCAGAAGGCCACTTCATTGTTCTATGGAATTTACTGTTCTGATCAGCAAGAGAGATTAAATTTTGATACTTTCTATGTTGTAGAATCAATAAGATGAAGTGCTGGAGATGGCAAAGCTGGTCACAAAAGTGACCTTCATACAACTATCTCTGTTTTCAGCCCCCCTGGATGGGGATGGATGGGCAGCCTCCGGTTCCGGAGGAGATGCAGGTTGAGGTGGCCTTCCCATCTGGCCATGGCCCCTTCCTCATCGCTTTTCCTCTCCTCATCAGAGGAATAGAGAGAGGTCCTACTCAGCCCAGTTATTGACAAGACCGAAGGGAGGGGCAGCTTGCAGGATTCTAGCATCTGGACACCACACTGGGCATTTTATTTTTAATTTGGAGGCCAAAGTCCCATCATCTCATTGAAGAACGATGGATGTCACATAAAGTAGAGGTCAACACAGGTGGAGGAACGTGTTAGCCTCATGTTCCACAGGTAAAACTGTGCAGGTGTCTGCTACAAAAATAGCAACAGGTTCTGTAGCATCTCAGCGTTTTGTGGCCTTGGGCTATTTGTCCCTCTGGCTAAAAGGAAGGTCACTAACGACATCCCTCATTCCTCAGCCCCCACTGCTGGGATAAGCAACGGCAGCCCACACTGGATCGTGGCCCAAGGCCATCACGGATTGGGCAATACTTTGAGGGAGGGTTCAGAAAGCCTTGCTGACACCCATCTGGCTGCAGATGTCTGGGAAGACTCTGGGCTGCTGGGTGCCATAAATCAGAGCGAGTGGGCCGCCCAAGCCGTGCCAAGGTGGGCTGTGGCTGCTGTACTGGGAGTGGAGAATTAAGGGGTGTCCGTAGGAAGGAACATATCGTTCCGAGCGGCACACTCAGGGGATAAACAAGCAGCTTTGCCCAGTATATCAAATGTCATAAGCAAATACAGACTGGCTAGAGAGGTTCCTTCCCTTTACACTGAAAAGTTTCTCACGGACACCTTCATGGAAGTTTGCATTTCATGGTAACTGCTAGGAGGGATCCTAAGGATAACCATCGGGTTTGGGGATGGAAGAAAAGAGTTAAGAAGAAAGAGTTAATATCCCTCTCCATGCCAGACCTCATTGTATTAGTTATCCACAATTAACCAAGCTGTCCTACGTTGATGCAACTGGCTTTTTAAAAAACATGCACTTCTAATAAAGGAGAATATTTGTAAGTCAGGGTTGACGTGAGGGATCCTTGCTGCTTTCTGAGCTTGCTTGTTTTCTCACAGGCGTTTCATTACCCAAACTAGGCAGCATCCTCAGTGCTAGGAAGGAGTGCTGTTTGCTGTCGGTTCATATCCTGGTGGCTTGCCTGTCTGGGTGGGTGGTGGGGGCTGCCTTAAGGATTCTTTGGCTGGGCTGTTTACTGATGTTCTGTGGCAGTTTCTTGATTGGGGTCTTATTTTCAGGCTTGATTTGGCCTACCAGCCCTTCAGAACTGCTGCACATTTTCTGCCTTCTGCAAAGTTCACCTGGGACAATTGACCCCTTGAAGGTGGGAGAGGTTAAACCCAAGGCCCTTGTTGATCCACGAGGGCAACCACATTTGGGGATGATGGCCTATGTGAAAGTGCTGTACAGTTACTGTTGTGGTCTTCCACAACCCGGCAAGGCCCAGGAGTGTAGGGAATGTAGAGCTTCCAGCTGGTACCAATCCAGGCACCTCTGAAGGGTACTGGGAAGTAGAAGGTTGCTGGGCACAAGGAAGAAAGTAATAATTTTCTGCAAAGGGGTGAATTGGCCATCGTGGGTCATCAGAAACTGAGAAAGACCACAAAAATGTGTCAGGACTAAATCCTATTTAAAACACAAAAACCAAAATGTAAACATGCAAATAGCTACTGTTGTAGAAAAATTAGACAGTGGGCAATGCAGACTAGCAAGAAATTGGTTTCTCTCCTCTCCCTAATAGACCTTTAGTGTGTTAAGAGTAGGAAGTGTTGAAAGTTAAGTTTCTTTGCAAACTCCTCTTTCTCAGGGCCATGTAAAAAACAAACTCTAGTCATAGAAATAGGCTGGGTTAGTATTTATTGGTAATTAATTGCCCTCTACCACCTTTCTCAAAGCAAATGAAAACATGGTCTTCAGTGGACAGATTGTCCTAGGAGATGAGCAAGGAGAGACTGGCGGAAAATTGTGAGTCGCGGAGACGATGTAACCACAGCCAAGTGTTTCCAGATGGTGGTTAGGGAACCCACAGTGGGTGTGTCAGTGGCCTCCCCATGTCTCCTCCTGGGTCAGCCTCTTTTAGGGACCGAGCAGTTTTGAGGGAGCTGGTTTGGCTGGAGGAAAAGGTTTCCCGGCCACTGTTGAACTGGGAGAGGCTCAGCTTGAATAAATGCTGGAGTTTATCCCGGAACTGCCTGCCCACAAAATAGTACAATAAAGGGTTGATGCAGCTGTTTGCAAAGCCCATGGAGAGCCCAAAGGGTAGCACCGCATCAATCATGGAGGTAAGGTGGCACCTGCTGATTACCTCCATCCAGGAAAGGGCATCCAGGAAGGTCAAGATGTGGAACGGGAGCCAGCAAATCAAGAAGGCCACCACCACGGCAGCCACCAGCTTCAACACCCGGTCCCTGACCCTCATGCTTTTTGCAAACCCTTGGTCCTTCTTCATGTGCATCCTGATGCAGATGTAACACCCAAGGATGATGGCCATGGGAAACAAGAAGCCAAGGAGGTTTTTCATTAAGGCTGTTCCAGCTGACCAGCTGGCGTAATTCTCGGAGGGATAGGCCATGATGCAAGCGTTCACGCCCAGCTCATTGATGTATTTGACTTCACGCCAGCAGAAGGTGGGCAGAGAGGTCAAGGTCGCCAGTCCCCAAACAACGAATGTGGCAATGAAGGCCCGTTCCAGTGTTCCTTGCTGGCACTGGAAGGGGTGCGCAATGGCCTGGTAACGGTTCACACTCAGGCACGTTATGAAGAAGATGCTTGCAAACATGGCCAAGGAAAGGATGGAGCTGGAAAGCTTGCACATCGCGGAACCAAAGACCCAGCTGTATCCGTTGGCATAGCTGGCGGCCCAGAAGGGAAGGGTGGTGAGGGCCAGGAGGTCGGCCACCGCCAGGTTGAAGATGTAGACATTGGCCACCGTCTTCGGGCTCCTCTGCCGACACAGTGCCGTGATGACCAGGCTGTTGCCCACCAGTCCAAGGATGAAGATGACGCAGTAGACCACAGGGATGAGCACAAACTGGTGGCTGGAGAAGCGGATGAGGCAGGCTTCCCTGGCGGAGACGTTGGTGGGAGACGGCTCTTGGGGAATCTGTTGCGTGGCGAGGGCGGTGGAGAAGTTCCTGAAATGCATCTTGTGGTCAGACAAGACGGGGCGGCCTGCAGGACCTTCTGAGACATGGAACCTCCGCTCTGCACTACCAGAGCTGGATGCGGCTGGCTCTTAAAGAGAGAAGGACAAGAGAGCAGAAGCATGAAGTCTGTCTCTTCAGCAGGAAAGCCTCCATTCTCCCACGGTCCCAGGCTTGGGAAGCTCCAGTTTTAGGAGGGCCCCTCTGGTTCGAGAGGGATAGATTCTCCCGCCTGAATCAGCACAGATATTCCCCATTAGCAAACTAGGGTCAGTTGCTGAAGGTGTGAGAAGGAAAGTAGAGAGGAGGATAGAGATAGCCTAAGAGTGGAACTGGGTGGCAGCAGAACTGTTCGCCCTTAAGTCCTGGATGCTATGCAGATATTTCAGCAGTGAAGAGGCTTCCTTAGGAGTATACATCATCTTAAAGCTGTACAGCCCTTTAAAGGATGGAAACCGATGAAAGAAAACTTGAAAAGAGCAGAGTTGTCACTTACAAGCTGAGAAACTGAATATGCAGAATCTGTCCGGTGGGGTGTCCCATCGGGAAATCCTCAGACATCCACAACTGCCTCCTTGCCCTGCGTCTGAGCAGCGATCACTCTCTGCTGGGTCCAGCGAGCCAGCCTGGCCTCTTCCTGGCTCTCCCCAGAGCAGAGCAGAAAGTGAGCGCAGTCCCCTGACCCAAAGGAAGGAATTAGCAAAATCCGTGCACCCCCTGCACACACCCGGTCTCCCTGCAGCTCTGGGGAAGGGAGTTGACACCTCTCTGCAGCCAATGAGAGTCAGGGGGGCTGGAAGTGGGCGGGCACCCCAGCCACCCATTCCATGCTGGGTGGGTGGGGATACTTTTCTTAACCCCTTTTGCATCTTCATTTCCACTCCTGAGTTCGCCTTTCGGTCTGGCTGCTGCCCTGAAGTTGGCGTGGAGGAGAGGAGAGTCAGCCAAGCTGAGCCAGGCTGGGGATTGGGGGGGGGGCTGGAGACTTGGTGGTGTTATGGGGGGGGTGGATTCACTTGGAGAGCAGAGACCCCGGGACAGCCCCCTTCTCTAAAGACACTCAGCAGGGAGGTGGAGTTGGCATTATCCCAAAGCCCAGCTGGGGTCCATCTTTTCTGCTGGAATGCGGGGAATTTACCCTACTCTCCCCATCCCCCCAGGAGGGGAACACTGGAACGATACTGGCCTCAGGAGCCACAAATAGCAGCTGGAAAAAACATCTCAGCTCTTTATACCAGAGTTTCTCGACCTTGGTAACTCCAAGAAGCATGGACTGCAACTCCCGAAATTGTTCTGAGGATTGAAGTCCACACGTCTTAAAGTCACCAAGGTTGAGAAACTCTGCTTTAGATCAACCTGCTCGGCCTGTTGAGATCACAGCACCTCTTCCACTCTGGTGCTCTCTGATCACCAACGCTGGGAGGGAAAACTTTTGGGAGGAGTTCTGAGCTCAACTTTCTCAGAATCCTTCTGGAGGCCATTCTTGGATCAGCACAGGGGAGAGAGGCCGGTGTTTTGCTTTTCTGGATTGCAGCTCTCCACTTATTCCTCTTTATTTTATAAAACAACCTAAAATGAGGAGGGAATCTGGTAGTAGCCGTAGCTACCAACCTTAGTAGGACACGATGGTAGCTCTCCAGGGGTTCGAGAAGCTCTGATCTTCTCAGGTTCCTGGAGAAGCTGGAGCTGAACGGGGAGTCCTGCGGCCCTTTCTTCCTGTTTTCTTTTCATCCATGGAGAGAATAGTGGCCAACAGAGAAAAACAGCTTTTGCAGCTGGTGAACTGGGTCCCGATGCACAGAATTTAGGCCATTATAAATTTACTAATTACCCAACGCTTGGAGGGTGGGGCTGGCCCCGTTTCCTGCTGTGAACAAAACATGGCACAAATTGAGAGTTGTGTTCCCCTCGGCCAAACGATGTGGTTAGTCATGAGGTATGACAGAAGATAATTCATTGCAAAGAGGTTTACAAAAAACCCTCCAACAGAATCCTTCATCCTCTGGTGGCTTCTCGTTCAGCAGAAATGTCTAAACAAAAACACACTTTCTAGGCTTTGGCAGCAAGATGGACTAAAATGCTGCTGTTTCCTGCACCACCCATTCAAAATGTTCTCCTGAGATGGTCAAGCTAGGCTCCGCCGCTGAAGACTGTTGCGCGTGCCAAGTCCTGTTTGTGGGATCCCACTGGAGAAGGCATCGGCAAGTTTGCGCTCAGAATTTCTAAGAAAGCAGAAGAACCTCTATGGAGATTCTCACAGTTGTCCCAAAGGTGCTTTTTCAAGAGGCAACCGGAGTTTCTTTGTTTTTTCCTTGAAGACATTTCGCTTCTGATCCACGAAACGTCTTCAGTCCAGTCCAAGAAGCTTCTTGGAGGAGAAGCGAAACGTCTTCAAGGAAAAACCAGAGAAGCTCCGGATGCCTCTTGAAAAGCAGCTTCGGGGGGGGGGGGGGGGAAGCCGAAGAAGGCACTGCAGGGCTGGCCCTGACAGGAGGCTGCGGGAACCTTTAGGCTTCTGCAGGCTGAGGAAACCCAGAGGTTGAAGATGCAGCCAAGGGTGGAAGCAGACCAGAAATGCACAATAGCACTTTTGTTTTTTTCAGCTTTGGATCAGTGGAATCTGGGCGAACGCTTTTCCAGGATTTTTTTTTTTAATCTGGGAAATTCTAAACTAGAATTCGATCGTGTGATATTCGGACTTCTTCTGCTACACGTGGCATAAACAACTTATGTCCTGGGAGGTGTTTTTCCTTCTTCAACCCCTTGTGTATCTAAACTACTTTTAGGATAATGCTTTTGATTACGGGAAATGCCCCGAATTACTGCATTTACCTTTGCACTTTGCAATCCAGCCTTATTACTCTTACCCAGGTTATTATTGGGAGTGATCCTGAAGACGCAGAGCCTGCAGCACTTCTAGCCAAGAAGAAAGACAATCCAAGGCCGGCTTCTTTCCCCGAGACTATTTCTGTCACCTCAAAGCTTTGAGAAACGTAACATCTTTATTTTCGAATTGGCAACTGTGCTTGGGGGAAAAAGTTCCCACACAGATATACGTGCTGACAAATCCCACCCCAAGCCAGACCGGCTGTAGCCCAGACCTTCCGCCGAACCCGATTCAGAAGGTGGGCTAAATTAAGCTGGCTTTTCTTGGCCAGGTGGGTTCCTGCCTGCTTTGCAAAAGAGAGACCCCTTCGCCCTTGGCACAGAGAGTGGGCTGGGAGGCTGCCATGGGGGAAGGGAAGACAGGAAGCAGCAGAGCTGAGTGAAGGGGGCTCAGCAATGGATGGAACTTGACCCGGGCCAGATGGGGCTCTCTTGAGGAAGGGAGCTCAAGCATCAAGGTGAAACAAAATCCCAAATCCCAGGCCTCGTTCAACGGTCTTTTTCAGGCTAGCGGATAAATTAAAGGTCAAGACTTGTGCCAAGAAGAGATTGGCAAATAGTCAGCAATCCAATAAAGGAGAATAGCTCAGGGTTGAAACGAGGGCTCTCTGGCGCTTGGCGAGTTTCTTGCAGACCTTTCGTGAGCCAAACTAGGTAACATCCTCAGCGCTACTGCTGGCTGGGGAATTCCGAGTGCCGAGGCCTTAAAGTTGCCAAGTTTGGGGACCCCAGGCTTAGATGAAGCGCAAATAAGCCCCCCCCCAAGTGCAGATGCCCCCCCAAGGGAAGGAGCTCTCTCAGCCCCCCGCCCCCCAGGAGAATGCAAATCTCACATTTCCCACGCTGCGGCAATCCAGCTGAGATCTGGGGCAGTTCAAACACTTTTAACTTTCCGAATCCAAATTCCAGAGTTGGCTCATCTATTTGGAAAGTTTAGGTCGCCCCCTAATGGCTGAAAGCAACTCCAACCGGGTCATGTTCATTTTTCTTGCATTAACTTCCATGGCTAAATTCTTTTACTCATGTATAATTAACTCCCTTCTGCAATTTTGGACTTTACTGCTGGGGGACTTTTTTAATGTTCTTTACCCCTCTCACCCAATAGATAGGCTTCTGGTTTAGCTGTTGGGTGAATGGATCAGGGTTGAAGGCAAAACGTGTTGTCACAAGCCTGTCACTTAGTTAACTAATAAACGATTATTATGCAAACTAGCTTTGAATCTGGACAGAGGCGGACGTGAAGGGGTGGTGAGTTTATTCCCATTCCATTTATATCAGGGGTGTCCAACCTTGGTAAGGCTGCCTGGGAATTCAAGTCCCAGGTCTTAAAGTTACCAAAGTTGGACACTCCCGATTTACATTCTTTTTAATGACTGAAGGATTTCAACCCATCAAACGACTGACAGGAACAGCTGGCTCTGGCCCACGGAAGAAGCAGGAGGATTCAATGGAGAGACATCCAAGACCCCCATTGTCAAAGCCAGGATTCCAAGCCAGAGCTGAATTTCAAAGAGGTTTTGCGAAAGAAATCCAGATGACAGGTTTATGAACCATTTTTATTTCATCGTCAACTGCTTTGTCACCATAATCCAAGGCTGTGAATATGTAACAAGATGATCTCAGGGGTAGCTAACAGCTTGCTAAAGCCAGAATATACTTTGCTCCTATGGATAAAAGTCTTTTCTTTGGTGATAACATTTTCCTTTTATTTATAAAAAATAGTTTCTTTAATCTCGGCACGTTCTGTTCTTCAAGTTACTAGTCCCTGCCTTTTGCAGAATGGGCCCGGTCTCACCTGTGGCACCCTTCTCACACAGTTTATAACAAACAGCTCATGTCAACTTAAATATCTTATTTTTTTTCTTTTTTAAAAAATGGTTTACATGCAGTTTTTTGGGGAAAAAAACTTTAAAAAAGTATGTCCAGGCAAAATACAAAACAAACCAAGGCAACACATAAAAATTGCATCAATTCGGTTCTCCGGGTTCAGTTAAGCTGAGGCAAGGTGGTAACCTCTGAAGATGGTACCTTGCATAAAAATGAGCAACGTGAAAATAAAAAACTCGCACAAAGGAAAACCTGTTGTCCTTTTGTCGGAAAAGGGAAGCAACAACACTGTTGTGCTGTAAAGGCAAACAAGAGCAGTGCCAGAAGGCTGGAGGAAGACTGCGCTTGGCAAGTGCCCTTTCACCAGCCGTTCGAACAGCGCCCACCTGAACCCGACAGGAACGCCTCAAGGGGCAGCTGGGCACCAAATGCCACTTCCCAAAAGGGAAAACTCGCACTGAAATCAGAACCAAACCAAGTTTCTAGTCCTTCGGGAGGAGGCCTGAAAGTGAGAGACAGTTGGGGTCTCAGAAGCCAGAGGGGAGTCGCCTAAGGCCTCCAGGGGCACAGCTCCCTCTCTGTGGCCAAATCGTGAAGAACGGAGTGTGCCAAATTAGCTTCCAATGGCAGGATAAATGATTTAAAATAAGAGCCTTTATGCCATCTTGCCTAACTTGTATGATTTCTACTAAGTGGTTTTGTTTTCTTTCCTTTTAAGGTGTGGCTTAAAAATGTTGCTGCATTTGCACCCATGACCGAACAGCAGGTTAAATTAAAAAAACAAAACAAAAAAAGCTCAAGCCCATCTCAAACCCTTGAACCTCTAGAAACTTTTTTTTTACAGGAAACTTTCTTTCCTTTCCTTTATCTTTTCAGGACAGGAGAGTCAGACGGGAGCCTTAAGGCCAATCCCCTGCCTGGCAACTCTCCCCAAAAGTGCCCCTCTGGACAAGGAAAGAAAACTTTGGTCGGTGTGCCGGCCACCGGCATGAGTGCGGATTGTTGTTCCCTTGGGCACTTGAGGAGATGCAACCTTGAAATTCCTGGGAGAGGGAGGGGGAGGTGGGGAGGTGGCTGGACTGGTTCCCGTCCCCTCTCCGAGGCCTCTCCGGGTCTGGGTTGCAAAGCCCCACGGAGAGTCCTTCAGCCTTTCTGGAAGCGGAGCAGAGCACTTCAGTCGGGCATCTGCGCTGGGGGTGGGGTGGAGGGCAGGCTGGGGGTCTTCGCTCTTTAAACGCGCTTCAGCCCTCTGCCCATCAGGCAGGCAAACACGGTCATCACCATCTTGGGCTTCACCTCCACCACGTCCTCCGGCAGGGCATAGACGCGGGCGCCGATCCTCCTGGCCATAGAGACAGCATACCTGGAGAGAGGAAAGAGGGGCACGCTCAGATTTGGCAAGGCCCGATTTACAAGGGATCTGCATGCACCCCAGCAGAGCTGGACCTGAACCCTGAGCCCAGCGACCTCCCGTGGGGATAGGTGGAGCAGGATGGGTTAACCTCCCCCAGAGCCCTGGCAAGGACATCCCGGGCACGGGGGTCCAACTGGCTTCCCTGGAGTTGAGAACAGGTGAGCCCAGCTCTTATGGCTTGCAAGCTGCAGCTAGCGATGGCTCAAGTCCTGGGCATGGCCACTGACCATGGCTTCCTCCACAACCTGGGATAAACCTGCTGCCTGAACCAGCCCTGCACCAGAGGGGGGCTAAAAGGCAACCAGGCCCGGTGTCTCACTTGGCATTGCTGTGCTTGTCTTCCTCGGAGAGATCGCCTGTCTTCACCAGCTCGTAGTTTATGCAGCCGGGCTGAATAGCATCAATTAAATCCACCACGGCCAGGCTGCTGCTGATACTTTTGTCCTGGAGAGAAAGATGGGGCTCATATCAATGAAAAGGGTGGACGCATCAGACGGACACCACCCTTTTTAGAGGGGGCGTGAGAACGCGGCGGAACCCAGTCGCTGGAGAAGATTGGTGTCAATTGGTGACGCTTCTGGCCCACTTGGAGCAGTGCTCAAATTTGTGGTGTTAAGAACTATGGATTTATAAGGTTTGTGCAAAGTACAACCAGCAAAGATACGGAACTTTTTCTGGTGGCGTCCAGGATAAATATTTTCAATAATTTATATATTTATTTTTTTAATATTGGGACTTATATGCCGCCCTATCTCCCGAAGGACTCAGGGTGGCTAACAACAATAAAGTACAAATAAGATACAAATATTAAGAAGAGATTAAACTATAATGCCTGATTGCTTTGCTTTCCGGAAACAAGACAGCTATCCAGGAAAACTATTGTGGTAAAGGAGCAAAAACTCCTTAATTATTATTTTATTGCAAAAGTCCTTTGTTTTCAGATGCTCAGTAAACCTTCAAAAATTCAGCTGCTGGAATTGGGAGGACACTTTTGTAGGGTCTGCTCTAAGTAGCAACGTCTCTCTGTTTTTCCAATTCATCCAATCCACTTGTACTCCTGGTCACAAGTTGGCTTCTTTGTGGCAACAAGATCTAAAGAGATAGACACCCACCTTAAAGCTCTGGATAGAACTTGATTTCCCAGCTTCTTTCAAGGTCGTGTTCACCCAATTTACGATGATGTCATCATTTGCTTTCTGACCATCTCCGAGGTTCTCCAAAACATTCAGAGTGTATCTGGGCAAAGGAGACACAGCTACTCAGCACACAAAAACTGGGAAAAGTCTCTAAGGGACCTGCTGGGTGTGGTTGAACCCCTAGAAATGTAGGTTTTTTGTGGAGAACATGAGCCTCCAATGACTTGGGTTAAGTGGCATGGGTGCAAGGGTACCTTCTCATCAGCTGCCATATTACAGCCAGGGTGAGGGTCGGGTTCCCATCATTGAGATCCTGCCCGCCAATGCCAACCAACGAAAACTTGGCTTGATTCTTCCCTAGATCGACCGCGTAGTTGCAGTTTTCCAGCTGTTTGGTGAGACAGAAGGAAATTGGGGGAATGAGGGAGAGAGAGATCACAGTTAAATGTTCGGTGGGACCAGGAAGCGGCCTTAGACGTTGGTGGTCTTCTTTTCATCCCCCCAGCTAGAAGACCGTGGCATTTGAAATGCCCCAAGCTGGTCTTTCCTATAAGCAAAGCGAGGGCTTTGGCCCTGAGGAGAGGCTCTCATTTCGCAGAGAGGAATCAACTCTTTGGCCCAATCCTGTCTGGAGTGAGGCTTTCAGCTTTGGAGCAGCACCCAGAACTCCTTTCACAACTTGGGCTAAAGCAACAGGATTTCCCCGAACAGAACTGAAAATGGCTAGTTTAGAAACAACCAGGCTCCAGCACCTTCTTCATGTTTGCCCCAAGTTTGGGGTATGGAGGTCTGTTGACTTTGTTCCAGTCGACAGGAACTTTGATCTTCTCGTAGAGCTGTAAGATCACCAGGGCATCTTGCAGGTCACTGAAAGAGAAGACAGAAATCTGCTCACTGAGACGTTCAGTCTTCAAAAAGGACCTGACGGATGGGATCCTGGTCGGGCCTCCTTCGGGCCTCTGAAAGAGAGCCAGACTTACGCGTAGAGATGGTTGACGTGAGGGCTTACGCCAAGAGAATTCATCCAGTTGCGGAACGTCCGCTCTTCACGGGTTTCACCTAAGATACAAAGAGTCGCTATTGAAGGAATCTGCATTTGCTTCTCGACAGACAGACGACATTATGGACACAAAACAAATGTTCTAAAAATGCTAAACCGAGAAAGAAGGAGAAGAAATCTTCAGGACACAAAGATTCAAAGAGCAACCAAAAGACAGCATCCTTCCCTTTCCCTTTCCCTTTCCCTTTTCCTTCCTTCCTTCCTTCCTTCCTTCCTTCCTTCCTTCCTTCCTTCCTTCCTTCCTTCCTTCCTTCCTTCCTTCCTTCTCTTTCTCTCTCAGCCACCCTTCCATTAATCACACAGAAAGAAAAACCTCGCACCTTCCAGCAGCGTCCAGTCAATGTCTTGGTTCTCAGGCTTGGTGAGGGCCGGGTACTTGTTGAACAAGTTGGCCACGAAGGCCAAGTTCAGCTTAGGGTTGCCACTCACGACATCTGCTGGGGTGACAAACTGCCGGCAGCCCAGCCTGTCCGCTTGCTGGAGCATGCACTCGGCCCTCTTGAGGTCATCCTTCTCCTGCAGGGAAGGAATGGCACAGGGCTCTTTCTAATGCTGCATTAGATGAAGCCGCTACCTTGGGGGGGGGGAAGTCTTTCCAAAGGTGGGTTCTGAGATCTGGAAGGCAGGGGGGGGGTCCACAGGAACCTGAAGATGGCAGTCATGATCAGGCTCTGAGGCTGCCATCTTGTTTCTTTGGATGTTCCCCCCCCCCCGCCCCTTTGGGATGTTCTGCACAGAAGGAGTCCCCAGTGAAGAGAACCACCGTAGACTGGTGTGGCTCTCCTAAAGGTCTTCAAATAAACAAATTCAATGTAGTCTGAGACTGAAAGTCAGCCGGGGGTCCCTGGTGCAGCCTTCCTAAGCACTGCTTGGTAGAGTGAATGCTTGAAACCAGAAGACGATGAGAGAACGTGGAAAGCATCCTCTAGTAACCACAAATGTTGGCCACAGACATCATCGAGTGGGAAATACGGCTTCTGCTGAGGGTTAGTGGAATAGTAGTTTCAAGGTTCCCAGCAGGCCACCAAGACCCCTACTCACATTGAAGCCTGACATGTTGATGTTGATCTGTGGCTCTCCCTCCTTCTGTCCTTTGGGGGAAATCTGGTTGAGGAGGTGGAAGTAGGCCCTGGAGTCCTGGAGGAGGCAGAATCAGACCAAGCGGATTAGAGCAGGGTCTCTCAACTTCAGCCCCCAGAATTCCCCAGCCAGCCTGAGACTGAGAAAGGCGGAATGAGAAGCAGGTGAGTTTTTTCAGCCCAGTGTTATGAATCAACCCCATGCAACGTAGTACATTCATCAGAAGTAGGAAGGGTTCCTGTACCTTAACAGAGTTATGGAAGTCGGAGAGCTTGTAAAATCAAAAGGAAAAAAAACCAAAGGAGAGAGAGAGGGAGAGAGAGAGTCCAGACAGCACAGGAGAGAAGAGAATTAAGGTTAGATGGACAATCGTTTCCACTGAGGGAAGGCGAAGGATGCCAGTCCCTTCATCCAGAGCAAACTCCCTGGAGGAGTATTCAACTCCGGGCTCCCTTCCCCAAATGAAAGACTTGCCTGGACAACCTCCCGCCGAGGCCTCCTGCCAATACCTTTATCTCGGAGCTGAAGTTGTTGATCTTGTGCCACCCGGCGCTCTCCAGGTGGAAGTTGGCCCATCGCAGGAGAAGCTCTTCCGGGGACAACTTCATCAGGTCCTCCAAAGTCTCTCCGTCACACAACAAGGCAGCCAGAGCTGAGAAGGGGAGAGAGGGAAGTCTCAGGCCTCCAATTCACGGTTCACCCTCCCCGGGGAACCCACTTCGTTGGCCTCTTCAGCCCGCGTGCCCCGGGAGGTCACAGAGGCCTCCGTGACGAGGTCCCTTCCGTGGATCCCTACGAGGGCAACCCTGGCAGAGGGCGGGGCCGAGAGGGTGACTGACCCAACGCCACCCCGTGGGTCTCCCTGGTCCCGGCCCAATTCTCTGACCAGGGAGGATGTTGCCTCTCAAAACTATTCGGAGGAGCCAATTAAACACTAAATGGTTTATTGGGATTCTTTAGAAATTGCCTCTGCTAAATCTTAATCCTTAGATTTGATCTCTAACTTTATTTACAAGGGAAACAAATTAATAACTTTCAGGCTTTAGGTCCTTGGCAGGTATTTTTCTTTTTTTATTATTATGCTGGATTATGAAACCAAAAGAAGGTCAAATAAAGGTTTTAATTTATTTATTTTTTATTTTTTTTTATTTTAATTCCATTTATATCCCGCCCTTCTCCGAAGACTCAGGGCGGCTTACTGAGAAGCAGTCTATTAGACGTGGCCAAGAGAGCCTGTGTCTATTCTGGTATTCTAAGAGGGTGGGAGCAAAGCTCAGCCTTTGGAAAACAAAATTTGTAATCCTATTCTTACCTAGAAAGAAATGAGACGCACTTCCGAACTAACGCATTTAGGAAATACTTTGGCTTAACTGAGGGTTAAATATCTATTTAGACCAGTGCTTTTCAATTTTGGCAACTTTATATGTGGACTTCAGCTCCCAGAATTCCTCATGCTGGCTAGGAAATTCTGGGGGTTGAAGTCCACACCTCTTAAAATTGCCAAGTTTGAAAAATACTAGTGTGGGCATTCTGCTGGCATGCCCCATTCCTTGCACCGTTCAGCCCAGCTCCCTTACATGTTTATCCCATCCTTCAACTCTCCCCAGTCAAAGGCTAGTCCAACCGTGCTCCAACCCTTTCAGGGCCCTGGGCCACCAACCGTGGAAGCGGGCACCGTTACACAGACACTGGCATGAACAACCGCCCGGCAGAGGCCCAGGTGGGCTTCCCGCACCTTCATTTTTGCTGAGCTCAATATCTGCAAACAAGCCAATCTTGATAATCTGCCAGAGCAGGCCGAGAACCAGATGGGGCTTCCCTTCCCTTAAATCCTCTGCTCCGATGTTGACCACGTGGCACCCAATGGCGGAAGCAGAATTCAAAGCCAAGTTCAGGTTTTCCTGCAAACGAAGAAGTCTTTTAACAGGAAGTCGTCTGCAGTCCTCAGGCTATGAGATTCAGGTCAGTTCACGATGACGCCTACAGAGGCCATGAATCTTTCCCAACCCCCCACCCCAATGAGAGGCATCCAACCAATGCTTCTCCGAATCAAAATATTTAAAATTCCCTGCCTTGAAAACCTTGAATGGAGAGATAGCAGGTTGAAAACAAGAGAGAAAGGGGTAGCTTTCTCACTGCCAGAGCAAGATAGGGCTTGAATGCTGGTAACTGAACAAGAAAGGAAGAGAGGAGGGGAAAGAAAAAAGATGGAAAGGAAAAAGGAAGGAGGAAAGAGGAAAAGAAAGAGGGAGGGGGAGAGACAAGGCAGAAGAAGAGGAGAGGGGGGGGGATCTAATTGAAAAGCTCCTAGTAGTTTCTCCACTTGAATAGATGCCAAATGCAGCCTTGCTTCGTCTTCCTCTCTGAACGCAATTAATATTTACTGAGCAGCATCTCTTTTGTTGGGAAAGGTTCTGCTTTCAATGTCCAACAAAGAGACGGCACAAAAGCCTCTTTTAATAATTTAAACCAAACAAAACACATCTCCTCTCCAGGCCGCCCCCTTGGATAATGAACAAATCCAGCATTATTTAAGCTGCGTGGAGAGAAGACCTGGGAAACAACGGGCCCCCACCTGAATTATGAATGGGGTGAGCTTCTTCTTGTTGATGGCTCGTTCATCAATGGTGTCAGGAACAGAGAGGTTGATCATTTTACTACGAGGAAGCAAGAAGGAAAATGAACACCCGTCCGGGAACCCCTGGAGTTAGAGAGAACTGAGAATAGCCTCCCTCTTCACGGGGGCTTCTCCTGCCCACCGCCCACCATGGGCACCGTCCCAGAGCAGAGGACTCACCACAAGACGATCCCGTCCCCAACGGCTTTGAAGAGGTCGTCTGTGTTTGGATTCATGGGGATGACATGCTTGCAGTCCAGGTCGTTTTCCAAAGCTTTGTTGATCCAGTTCACAAAGGCGTATTTCTCTTCCTCTAAAGTAGGAAGAGGCTCTGAGATTAACACTCAAGTGACACCAGTGGGGAAACCCACCAACGCTGCAGCTCAAAGCCCCCAGTGGCATCTGGGAAGGTAGAGTGGGAGGGGGTGCAACAGTTTGCCAAGGCAAGAGGATAGATAGGAGACCCAGTGTCAGTTCTCCCCTTGATGTCGAAGGCTTGTGGTTGGCACTGCAATACCATGTCCTCCATCTCACCCTTCTTGCCCCTTGGGCACCCCAGGATCAACAGTGCGTGAACTTCAGGTAATCCTCACCTGATGAGCACAAGTGAAACCAAAATGTCTTTTGGCCTGAAACCATTACAATTTTGAACCGTAGATCCATAAATGTTCATAAAGTGAGGACTACCTATATCAGAAAAATCCTGAGACAGACTTTCTCCCTGCTTTAGATCACCCAAGGACCAGAACTGCAGACCTGATGGATATTAGGCTATTGGGTCTATCAAGGAAGGTGGAGGAAAAAACAAGCAGGTTTAACCATTGGCATCGCTGTGGTGGGGTCTACAGAAGAAGTTTGGGCAGCTGTGAGAACTTCAGGGCAGATGTCGGAAGGGCAGGAAAGGGCCCATCTAGTCACAGGCCTGGCACGGCCGGGAGGGGAGATGAAGCTCACGGGCAGCACCTGAATACGAGTGTTGGGTGCCTTCGCTGGACAGCTCCGAAGTGCCCCCGATGGCGCAGATGCCTTCCTTCCGATTGATGGCCTTGCGGAAGGTCTTGGCAACGTCGCTGCTTTTCACTTCTTGGAAGAGCTGCAAGCAGAAATGCTCACTGTTATTTCATGGCCTTGAGGAAGTCTCTGAAGATGGATGGGATAAACCCCAAGAAGGTCTTGCTTCACAGTGGCCAAAGTCTACCTAGCCAGGATAACCCTGGGATACAACCCAGAATAAGTTCTGGGAGAGGAGGACCTGTGCAGCAGAAGAGTCCCACACCAATCCTGAAGACTCTTCTGAGAGATTCGGGGTGCCATGATAGCATCTTTCAACGTTTGAAGGGCTGCCACATAGAAGAGGGGGTCCACCCGTTCTCTAAAGGGCAGGACAAGAAGTAATAGATGGACACTAATCAAGGAGACAACCAATCTACAGGGGAGGAAAATTTCCTGACAGCACAATTAAGCAGTGGACTGACTTGCCCCTAGACGTTGTGGGGGCTCCTTCACTGGAGATGTTAAAGATTGGACAGCTATATGTCCGGGATGCAGTAAGGTCTGCCTTGGGCAGGGTCTTGGGCCAGAAGACATCCACAGGCCCTTCCAACCCTATTGTTCTTTGGGGCCTTTGGAGCAACTGCAACGGCTTCTGAGAAACCGGAGCCAGAGGTGGAACCTCTGAGACGGTCCTGCATTAACCCCCCATAACTTTCATTCTGAGCAACCGCCCAATTTAGTGGCTCAATTGTCTCCGCTCTGCTGCTTTCAACATTGTTTTATCACTTTACACATTTTAGCTCTGCCCAGAAAACAGCTGCGATGGGTGGTAGAATAATGGGGTGAATAAATGCACGGATGGAGGATGGAAGGAAGGAGAGTTGGGTGGTCTCACAGGAAAAGCCGCAGTCCAGGGTTTGGGGGATCAGACCGAGATGGTTCCAGCCTTACGTAAACAAATTCTTCAAAGCTGATCTTTCCATCTTTGTTCTTGTCTCCGTCGATCATGAGTTTCTGAATGATCTCCCGGACTTTGTATCCCGGGAGGGGAAGGTTGGCTTCTTTGAAGAGTTCGTGCAGCTCATAGTCACAGATGAATCCGTTGCTGTTGAGATCTTGCAGGTG